>NC_136067.1:1461088136-1461603125 GCF_964261635.1 Lissotriton helveticus | reverse complement strand
AGCCAAACACATGTCAGAATTCTCAAATATCAATATCTTTCAAATGTGATATTTCTTAAAAACTACTGAACAGATTTATACCATTTCAACAAAAACAGGCTTTCTGTACCAACACCTTTCTCCCTGCCAAATATGCCGTCATTCCGTTCAGCACTTTCATCTGTAGTCTTCAGTAAAGTTTCGTATCGAAACTGCATGATGAAAACACGTTTTGAGACCCCCTTTTTTCTTAGCCCCTCCTACACCATTCACCCCCAAACTTTCAATATATGATCTAATCTAAAAAGAGAAACTGTTTGGATAATTTCATAAAGATTCATCAAATGACGCCAAAGTTAAAAGCACATACAGGTCTTCAGGAGGGGGGCCACGCAACCCCTCTCCCAACATGACCGGAGCCCCGGGGCTGCGCGAACCCAGCAGGCCACCGCAACTCCTGCGAGCCCATGCTATTATTTTTTTTAAATGCCCCCGGAACCTAGCCAACCCAAGGGCCTCATTAAATTAAACCCCCTAGGCCTGCTCAGGGTTGTGCATTTTAATCTAATGATATTTTTCTTAAGACCAAAACTTAAGACAAACTTAAGACAAAATCCTAATTTAAGTTTAACTTAAGAAAGGATTTTGTCTTAAGACCAAAATTTAAGACAAAATCCTAACTTAAGTTTAACTCAAGTTTAACTTAAGTTAGGATTTTGTCTTAAGACCAAAACTTAAGACAAACTGAAGACAAAATCCTAACTTTACTTCTCCTCAATGCCTTTTGTGAATACCGAAATTCGTAAAGTTAGGATTTTGTCTCAGATTACTTTTGTGAATCGGGCCCCAAGTTCTCATTTAGCTCCTGCTCTTTTCTTTTTGCACATTCATTTTGAAGATTTTTGGGAAATTATATTTAAATAAAATGGCCTTTGGTGGCAGTGAGGATCAGTAGCCACACCCTGTTGAACACAGTTCTTTGGAGTAGGAACCCCAGGGAAAGCGGCAACCATTTGAAAGGGAGTTTTACACTATACCCTTTTTGGAAAACAAAGTGGTGCCAAAGTATGTCAAGTGCTCCTTCGGTGAGAAGTCCCTTTCCAGGGGGTACATTGAAAAAGTATTTGTGTGCCACAACAAGCATGCTAAAATATCTGAACATGTACCACCGCAAGTACTGTTGAGAAAGCAAAACAACATAAATATAAGTTAGTAATACTTTTACAAAATTCCAGAAACAAAACAATACTCATTGCTTATGCTGTAATAGTTTATCAGCATTATAATAAAACATGTTATTTTCCCTTTATTTCTGCTCTCAGCTTTCATACTTGTACACCATAGACAATGTACTGTATACATTTTCATCCTTGAAAAGTAGGGGGGAAAAACATAGATTGTAGGGGGAAAAAACTGCACAGTATTTCACTATGAATAAGTGACTGTGCATTATACTCACTACAATTATTTAATCAATTGTTTTACCTACCGTTGCTGAACTATTTATTTTTTGTTTTTTCAAAAACCTTCATTGCACATTAAGGCATGATACAGGTTTCAATTCCATCAGATAGCATAACATCTATTACAATCACAAATATAGTTGACACTGCTAGAGGCATGTTGACCAATGTGTACCACGGCTCGCCATATCGAAGAGGAGGTAGGACTGTTTTATCAATGTAGAGTGTGAGTAGTCAGTCAGATGTTAAGAGTCAGTCTTGTCGGGCCATCTTCCGCAGTCTGGGCGTCGGTGATAGAGGAACTTCAAGTGAGTTCATCCGGGTTAGCCAGTCTGTAGAGGTAGTAAATGAGAGGGTCCCATATATCTGGAGGTCTATTTGTCACAGGCATCAGGTCCCAGAATTCGCCCAAAGCGACTGGCAGTGGGCTGCGTTAGCTATCTACTGATTGGCCTGCGGCGCAGCCTTAAGGCCCCAATGAATTGCCAACCGGTGCCTGGCGAGCACCCGTAGCATCGCGGTTAGTTTGGGATTAGAGTCTGAAATGTTCTTAACATGACCCAGAAGGCACAGGAGATAATTGGGAGTTATGCGCTCTAGAGTGATGTCGATAATCGCAGTGCACACCTCTAACCATAAATCGGAGACCTTGGGGCACGTGAACAAAATCCGCACCAGGGGTCTAGCTGACCACACATCTGTCACTGCCCATCAGTCCCATCTTGTGCAACATTACAGGAATGCGGTAGAGTCAGTGTAGATATTTGAAATGAATGAGTTGTAAGCGATAGTTGGGAGGAAGGCGCTTGGTTTCTATGCAGCAATATTGCCACTGTGCAAAAGAGAGATCACCAACCAGGTCTGCGCCCCATGCATTGCAAGCGCGCTCGGTGTCTATGGGGGAGGCCGCCATCGAGAGAACATATAGCCGTGTGCCCATTTTGTACGGGAAAGTGGATGAGTGGATGTATTCGAGCACAGCATTGAGCTGGGGAGCGAGTGGAAAGGCAGGGTTATTACTTTTACATATGGCCCTAATATGACAATAGAGCAGTTTGTCTAGTGGTGCTGCATCATCAGGAAAAGTGAGAAAATTGTTATTGTGGTAGATGTCAGCGTTGTTGGGGATGCCTAAGTCTGCTGCACAGAGAGCCATGGCAGCAGTTTGCAACGGAGGGAATGAGGGGTTACTGGCAAGCTGCATTGAATGTGCAAAGAGTTCTTTAGCACAAGTGTACCTGCGCAGCTCAACCCAGGCCCATAACACACATTCCACTGTGTCAATCTCGACTCAAGGGTTTCTGTGTAGTAAAAACAGTGCTGTCTGCAGTGGCTAGGGGGAGGCCAGATCTGTCTCGACCGCCACATGTGGCTGGAAAGGCGTTGGATGTATCCAAAAATGGAGAAAGCTAGCTTGGGCACACAGCACATATTGCCATGAGATCGGGGGCTCCCATTCCGCTACTGGCTAGAGGCAATGTTAGGACTTTATAAGCAATGCGGGGCTGGCATCCTGCCCAAATCAATGTAATGATAGTGGAGAGTAGTCTTTTAAAAAATTGTGATGTACGTGGAATGGAAATATTAAAAAATAAGTATAGAAATTTCGGGACTACGACCATTTTAGCCATAGCGATGCCTCCGGCTAGTGAGACAAGGAGTTTTTGCCAAGTGTGTATCTTTGTTTCAAGCCAGTCCATTGCTTTGCTGAAGTTGGACTTCCACAACTCGTCCATATCTCTGCTCAGCCAAATGCCCAGGTATCTGGTGGGACCATTACCCTAGCTGACTGGATAGTCTGTTGAGAACGGCTTGGTGGCATCTTTTAGGGGGAAAAGAACAGATTTGCTCCAGTTAACCTGTACCCCGGAGAGGCAGCCAAATGGGACCACCTTCCTAGTCATGGGAGCTAGATTCTCTTGTGGTTCACGGATATATTTCCTGACATCGCCTCGTAACATCAAGGTCACCAGGGCATGCGATGAGAAGCCGATACCCCGCTTGGTGTGGTGCTGACTTAAGCACGCCGCCAAAAGTTCCATAGCTCTGGTGAATAACATAGGGGACAGGGAGAATTCCTGCCTAGTGCCCCTCGTGAGAGCTATGGGGTCAGTAACCTGCCCGTTAATCCTAATGCGCGCTGTCAGGAGTGTGTAGAGAAGTTGAATCTTTTGAACAAAGCTCTGACTAAAGCCCAATCGAGGAAGAAGATAAAAAAGAAAGGAACACTCAAGTGTATCAAAAGCCTTAGTGGCGTCCAGGAGGGAAGTCACTGCAGGCAGGGCGGGATTGATCTGGTGAATAACAGAGAAAATGGTACGCAGGGATGAACCCCATCTGATCAAGAAGGGCTATTAATGGCATGTGTGGGAGGAGACGATTGGCTAACAGTTTAGGGTAGATTTTGTTGTCAGTATTGATTAGCAATAAGTGGCTATATGACTCCCAGCTCTCAGGGGATTTATCCGGCTTTAGAAGGAAAGTAATCATGGTATCGCGGAGAGATGGGGGAAATCTGCCCAAGTCAAGAGATTTGTTATACATTTCAGCCAGATGAGGGACGAGAAGAGGCGCATTCTCTTTGTAAAATGCAGGGGTGAGCCCATCTGAGCCAGGAGCTTTACCACCCGGGAGTTCAGCAATGACTTTGGTGATTTCTTCAAGGGTGAATGGCTTGTCCAGGTATTCCTGGTGTCCATTGCTGAGCCATAACAGCCACAATATTGATCCGGGATCTCCATAGGCATAGCCTCACCAGCAGTGTATAGTTGGGCATAAAAAGCAGAAATCCTAGCAATGATGTCTGCAAGGGAGGTGGTCCTCCCGGCAGCCTCGCCGCGAAGTGCTATGATATAAGAGGATGCATGTGGCTGTCTAAGAAGGTTTGCATGGGTCTTGCCAGGGTGATCGCCCTCGCTATAGCGGCGAGCACAGGCTTCTCTGCCTAGGAATGTAACCTCTCTATCCGCTTCTTTGTAAAACCCAGTGCGCTTAGATTTGATGGAGGCAAGAGTGGTGGTGCTGCGGTCCCAGGATTGTTGGAGATCTAACGCTTTAATGTATTTTTCCAGGCACTCAAGCGTTTCTCTGATGGACTTTAACACCCCACAATGCATTCCCCCCCGAATTACGACTTGGAAGGCATCCCAGAGTATCGAGGGCGACTTGACACAGACGGTATTGCACTCAAAATAATATTGGCACCCCGAATTTCCTTGCGGAAGACAGCGTCCCAAAGTGAGTTGGGGGGCAAGTGCCATGTTAACATGCGGTGAAGAGTAAGCGGGAATCACAGGCGCACCGGGGCGTGATCAGATAATGTGCGGGTCGGTGGTCCACTGAGGTGCCCCAAGAGACAACCTCACGGGTGATAAGCCATAAGTCGATGCAGGACCAAGATTCACGTGATCCAGATAAGCAAGATGCTTCATGCACGTCTGGGTGTGCATGGCGCCTGGAGTCTAATAGGGAGTTGTCTTCTAAAATTGAGTGAAGGATGAATGTGGCCTGTGGGTGTTGTATGCTATCCCCCGAGCAGTCTGGTGCCAGGGGAGGCCCTTCCTAATAAGGATGGTGACGCTGCACGCATAATTAGAGTAGAAGGCAGTGTAAGTCGTCCCCCCAGTGAAGGGCTTGCAGTCTGGATGAGGTGGAGGGGAGGAGGTGTGTCTCTTGGAGGAAACAAATGTCCACATTATGTCTGATAAGATATGCGTGCATAAGGCGTGTCTTACGATAATCATTTAGACCCCTAATGTTCCATGTCAAAAAGGTGGTGTCAGTCATGTATCAGCCGGGGAAAAATTATGATGCAGAGTCTGTGGTCAGTGGTCAAACAAAGGAAGACACGTGTCCTGAGATGTAGAGCATAGTGGAATGTATGCAGTCGGTGACATGCCAAGAACAATACCAAAGTAATGACAAAACAACCCCCCTGCAAAAGGTGCCAGATAAAGAACCCTAAATTAAAAACCCAATACCACCGCTACCCACTCCAACCCCCCGAATAGGTTGAGCATCTGAACCCCCGTCCTCCCCCCCCCCACCCCCACGAAGCCCAAACTTGGAGAACTTAGTGCGGGTGTGGGAATTATCCCTTCAGGGTGTGTGGGCTCAGCCATTTACCCCTTGCCATGTAGGCAGGGTGGCCAAGCGTTGTAAGGCTCAGAGGGAGTCAGCTTAAGGGCAGTACATAGGAGTATGTGTATACTTCATTGCGGCAGGCAGGGTGAACAGGGTAAAAGTAGAACGTTCCATATTCCTATAAAAAGATGATAGACATACAATTTTCAACCATTGCTAGACGCCTCAGAGGAAATCAATCGAATGGAAATACATACAGAAATATGACATTGCAGCAAACAGGGTGAGTGAGGTATGTGCTGAGAAACATACATAACTGTGAGGCAGGCCTAGACGTGTGAGGTTCAGTCTTTGTCACTTATGCAACTGTCTTCAGAAAGGGTACAGCGGTTCCACAGGGGGACTTCTGCAGCTGCTTAGCAAAAGTGAAGGAGGCCTTCGGATCAGTGTAAAATCTCGGCTTCTCCCCAAAGTCAAAACCGAGCTTTGAAGGGTAGGGCATAGCATAAGTGATGTAGAGCTGCTGCAGAATGCGCTTGGCGGGAAGGAAATCTCTGCGGGCAGAGTGAAGTCAGGATAGAAGGATAGGACGTTGCCCTGATGGTTGAACTCCTCCAACTCTCGGGCCCTGCAAAGAATGAAGTCACAGTCTCGGTAATTCAGCAAGCCGACGATGATGGTCCTCGCAGGGGACCCAGGTGGGGTTCTGGGCCAAGAGACCTATGCGCCCATTCGATGATAAAGTGTTTGGACCGGACCGGTCCAGAGAGGTCGCGGAGCAGAGATGCGAGGTAATCTTCCATTCTCCCGGTCGCAGTGGACTCGGCAGGCCAACGACCTGAATATTGTTCCTTTGGGAGCATGCCTCTAAGTCCTCGTTCTTACACGTATGACTTCGAGGATCTTGTCCCTTTTGAGAAGCTTCTGCGCACCCTTGGCTCCGGCGTCCTCAGCGTGTGAGACCCTTGATTTGAGCTGGACAATACGGGCATCATGGGAGTCCACCCCCTGCTTGACCTGGTTGAGGCACAATGTTAGGTGATCTCTTTTATTGTCAATTGTCTTCAGACTGGATTTCAACTCTAGAAGGATGGTTCGAAGGTTGTCGTCCAGTTCGCCATGGAGGTCAGTCTGGGTGGAATGCTTCCCGGCATCGGGGGGACCTCACCGCTACTGCCTGCCCTGCCCTGCGAAAGTGATCTTGGGTTGACTAATGTCAATTTTCCCCATGGTGGGCTGTGGGACAGTGGGGAAGATGGATAGCCAGAGGTGCTTGCCAATGATTGAGATGGGCCGCGGCTTAAAGGCAGATCAGACCAAGTGAGGCTTCAAGATATTTGATGCGGCAGCTCCCAAAGAGATTAGGACAAGATGCAGATGGGCTGTAGGGGTGTTGGGAGGAGGTCCAAAGCCAGTTGTCAGGGCATTAGGGGTGTCAACGAGGGCACACAGGACAGCAGGTGTGTGGTAATGATACTTCAGGCCAGGCTACGATGAGCGCAGGTGCGCCGGTCTGCTGTAGGCCCCAGCCAGTTTACCCTGTGAGGCTGCAGTAGTGTGAGTAGATTCGGGCCAAAAAGGTGTCCAACAATCCGCTGTGGGCCAGCATGCGGCGTGGGCAAGCCCAGGAGGAGGGACAGCCCCAGGGGTGGACCTCCTCTGCCAGCAGGTAGATGCGTGCTTAGGCTGGGGCAGCAGTCAGGAGTGAGGCTGGGGCAGCCAATCCAGAAACCCCATTTGCCACTGTAGAGGCCAGAGGGACCACCAGTTCCTGCAGCCCGCAGCCCCGAGTGCCAACTAGGAGGAACAGGCCACTGTGACAGGGACGCCACTGCACCTTGACCTGCGCCGGTGGCTGGTGGGCGAGCAGGCCAGCCGGCCAACAGGTAGAGCTTTTGGGTCATGCCGTGCCCTTACTTGAAGTGTCCTTGAGTCCGAGGCCCGTCACTGCTTAATTCAGGTGGCTGCTCACAGAGAGTATCCCTGAAGCCGCGGGCTCGATTGTCTCAACGCCTGAGGCCAGGCCAGGCACTGGAGAGCATAGGCCTCTACTCCGCCCAATGGCTGGGGCAGGCCAGAGTCACTGGGGAAGAGGCACAGCTGTCACAGGCGCAAGACAGCCCCAGGGGAGCACCACACCAGGACAGACACTGGGACGCACCAGGGAGGCACCCAGCACCAACTTGAGAGGCTACGTTGATCAGGCTAGGCTGGCACAGGCGTCTAGGTACTGGCAAGTGTGTGGGTGGCTGGCTAGGCCCTCATTCAGAAATGCCCTAGCTGCAATCCCTTCAGAGCTCTCTGGAGCCGCAGTGGAGTTATGTGATGTCAGGTATCAAGGTTGGAGACCGGATGACTCCCTCTGATGATAGATTGTGACAGATTTCACGGGCTCGGCTGGCAGAGCCCGAACAGCGAGCAATTATCTTGCCGCTGATGAGATCACGCCCACTCCAGTTACTAAACAAATTTATTAAACAAATATTTGATCAAAATAATGTTTTATTATTATCACTGGTACAATACTACTAATAGCCATAAATCACACTTGGATTTTGGAGATCT
The DNA here is from genome assembly GCF_964261635.1 of Lissotriton helveticus. Classification (NCBI taxonomy): domain Eukaryota; kingdom Metazoa; phylum Chordata; class Amphibia; order Caudata; family Salamandridae; genus Lissotriton; species Lissotriton helveticus. The sequence continues at coordinate 1,461,595,035 of NC_136067.1, read as the reverse complement.
TTTTGAAAACATCACCTCTAGTAGGCCGAAAAATGTCTTAAACACTTACAAACCATGCAGAAGAAACTCTGTACCCACATTATTGTCATCAGAAATCCTCCGTAAAACTTTGGTTGAAGAATTGGGAAGCTTGAAAGGCAGTTTTTGTTTGAATTTAAGGTTGGTATCATTGCATTCTGTCCATCCAGTTTCACTTTTGCAATATACAGTATATTGTCCAGATGTTACAATAAATCCTTCGTGAAAGATGATAGCCATAGCAGGATAAGGTCTTCCAAAAATCGATATTTGCTCTGCTTTGAATTTTGTAATTTCGGTTTCCAATTTAGATCCATCTGCTCTGCATTGGTGTAGCATTAATATGTTCCACTTCTTCGTATATGCAATGTAGAAATAGAATCTGATCTAGTTTGGGCAGGTCATATTTTGGTTAGCCATTTTGAGCAATCTGTCAAAAGACATAGTTTTGGAATCTAGTAGTGTTAAGTACAGAAATTGTTTAGCATTTATTTGATTGGTAAACATAAAAGAGCAGTCTTTGCACTCATGATTCCATGTGTAACTCATTCCAAATAAGTCATCAATACTGATTTCTTCTTCTTCTAAACTCCAAGGATGACCATTATAGATTCCTGTGCGTCTTGTTGTGTGTTCTTAGTAATTAGTACTGACCACTAAATATATCTACTAGCTCTCAAATGCCTGAAGCACAATGTATTACAGTCCTATCACTATGTAAACATTGAAGCAAACCACACAGTGCAGAACATAATCTCTTCTGTGGTTTCAGTTCAATTGCACTAAAAAGGTGTGGTAAATGAAACAGTATAATAAGGGCAGCATTTGCATAGCAGTTGACACAAGAAGTGTTTGACAACTGGTAACCTCCATATCCCCCTCATGCTCTAGTTTTTTCTTCTTAACACCTTCCTTGTTCTCATTCTTGTCCTTATTTTCAACAACATCCAAAGATTATTTAGGGAGCTTCTGATTTGGAGAGTTTATACATTTTTCATAAATGGGATTCAGTTCTAAATGAGGAACGTATATGCTTCTTAACCGATTATGGGCCAGATGTAGGTAACTGCAATTTACCGATTCATAAATACCGAATTTTACCGATTCGGTATTTATGAATCGGTAAATATGAAGGTGTGACATGTAGGTAAAATCGGTAATTGAATTACCGATTCTGTGAAAATCGGTATTTACCGAATCGGTAAATACCGATTTGGTAATGCCCATTGATTCCTATGGGCATTGAAGCCCATAGGAATCAATGGGCATTACCGAATCGGTATTTACCGATTCGGTAAATACCGATTCCAGCAAGGGTGCAGGGGGTGTCACTTTGACACCCTCTAGCACCCCAAATACTGCCATGTGTGCCATGTGGCAGACAGACATGCCCTAAGGGCATGTCTGTCTGTCACATGGCATAGGTGTGCATGCACACATGTGCATGCACACCTGGATTCGGTATTTTACCACCCAATTGGATTGGGTGGTAAAATACCGATTCTGTAAGGCCTTAGGGACTCTGAAGAGTCCCACCTACATCCTGAAGTTACCGAATCGGTAAAATTACCGATTAGGTATTTTACCGATTCGGTAAATTTACCGATTCAGTAAATTTACAGAATCGGTAAATTTAGCCCCCTACCTACCAAAAACCCATTTACCGGTCGGTAATGGACGAAATCGGCCATTACCGGTCGGTAAATGGCCTCCTACATCTGGCCCCTTACTCTCTAACACAACTTGCCTTGGCATTAACTTTTCCTGTCATCAAATTCAACCAAAAATAAACCGGATAATATTCTTACTCGATACAATGAAGCATATGACGTACCTTCTTAGAATACAGCACTACCAATATAAATAAAAGCTCCGTCTATACTTAAACCTTCAGATTTATAGATAGTTACAGTGCATGATAGAGACACTGGGAACTGCTGCCACCAGACATATAAGTCCTTTACAACCAAATAACATACAACACATCGGCCAATCTGCTTCACGCCATCAATCTGCCCAAATTTATGGCTAAGTATTTAACGTATTCAACCTCATCCCTATTTGGAAAATTAATTAAATAAATAACTTTACCCATTGCCCCATTTACAAATCTTTCCTCAACAATTAAATTGTGTCGCAAAATTACTCAGTTACAGTTTTTGCATGTGTGTAAACACTATTCTAATCCTGCAGTCCTGGATACAGATTTCTCCAACAAATCCAATTTTGCTCGTAGTTTTCCACTTAGCAGTTCTGTCACCCCCTGGTGTTCCATTTTGTCGATTTCTATAAGTTCCAAAGTTGCTCTTTCTCTAGTTTTAATAATTCTTTGTTTAAAATTGAGTACTCCTGAAGTGTAGGCATTAAACAGACAATGGATTTCCATTCTTTAATGAAATTTAACTTTAGCTGTGCTGCTGTATTGTTAGACAAAAATAGTTTCTTTATAAGATGACTATCTAAGGACCGTTTCACCTCCTTTCAGAATATTTATTTATTCCACATCAGATGCTTGATGCATAATTTTAAGTAGTTCTTTGTATTAGAAGTTTAGCCAAATGTTTACATTGCTAATACTTCCCAATGAACTCAGAGTTTCATCACGGAGAAATGTCTTGAAAACAGGCTGTCCTTTGATGGGGGTAAGTTGCAGTAGGTCACCGAAAACAATAAAACAATAAATCTTTTCTCCAAACAGCACATCATACTTTGCTTTGAAAATCTGTTGCATTCTCAAGTGTACGAAGGCAAGCATTACGTTTATGACAATTTGCATATGTCTGGGTCCAAACTGTAATGGCATGGGGAGCAAAAAAACAATGGATTTAGGCTCAGATCTCTGTACTGTGGTAAATGTATGACATTGTTCTGCATTTTGTCCATCAGTTGTTCTTTTTTCATTTGTCACCCCGAGTGGGACGGGTATGCCCAGACGTGGGTCCCATGCTCTCCATGACACTGGAGTCAAGCTATCCTGGCTGATCAGGGCTGAAAGCCCGGAACCGGTCCTAGGATGCTTGTTTCCAGTCCAGGGAGGACCTGGCCTGGCAGTTCGGGCTGTACTGTTCCCATTGGGCGCAGGGTCAAGACTGATTTGCATATGGCTGGGTCCAAACTGGAATGGCATGGTGAGCAAATAAACAATGGATTTATGCTCAGATGGCTGTACCGGGGTGAATGTATGACATTGTCCTGCATTCTGTCCATCAGTTGCTCTTTTTGAACAGGTTGTGGTAGAGCACTTTCACCTATTATGGAAAGTGGGGTTCAAAACCAAGTTTCTGTAATGTCTGGTCCAAAAAGGCCAGTGAACAGCATCAAATGCCTTTTCCACGTCCAAAGAGAGGAATACATGTGGGGCCTGTTTGTATTTGACAGTCGCTAGCCAATTATGCGTACTTCTCAAATTATGGTGTATAGATCTACCAGGCATAAACCCCAACTGATCATAGTGTATTAGTGGTGAGATAACATGAAGAAGTTGTGTGGTCAGAATAGTGGCTAGGATTTTCGTCTCAATGTTGAATAAGGAGATCGGGATATAGGAGTCGCATCGATCTCTAGGTTTTCCTTCCTTGGGGACAACTATAATGGTAGCAGTCCGAAGGTCAGGAGGGAGTTGCCGCCTTCTCCTTCACCTCTCAGAATAGGTTTAGTAAGGACAGACCCAACATGTCTGCATTACCTGTACAAAATTAGTACGGGATGTCATTGGTACCTGATGTCTTCCCCAAGTTTAGTTTGACTTTTGCTACTAGGATCGCAGGCAATGTGAGATCCATTTGCAGGCCCTCTTAGTCCTCTTCACTCAATACCAGGGTGTGGATTGAGACCAGATATGTCGCAACAGCGTGAGAGTCATGAAGCAGCATGGCTGCATAATATTGCTCATAGTACTGAGCAAATGTATTAACGATCAGGGCATCCTTGACACAGTGGACCCTGGCTAACAATGCTATGTACCCAACAGGCTTCCTGCTCCCGGTGACCCAGCCAAACCAAGAACCTACCTGCCTTGTCCCCTGTTTCATTTAGGATTTGCAGAGTGGCCATCATCTGTTGTTTGGCCTTCTCCTGTGATAAATCTCTGTACTCTGCCTGATGTAATAATATCTGCCTCATAACCTGAGGATCAGTAGCTGAGTTCAATGTCCACTCATGTTGCAAAATCTTGTGTTCGAGTTCCTTGAGCTCAGCCAGCTCCCCTCTCTTCCTCTGTAATTAGATTTTGAGCACTATCCCGAAGCACTGCATTGAACCCCTCCCAAAATACTATTTTGAAGGCCACTGAGTTTTCGTTTTCAGCAAAGCACAATTTAGAACCTACCCGTAGGCCCCTCGCCTCTGTCTGGTGTTTTAGGTCCCAGGAGTTTAACCTCCCCCATTGGCCCTCTGCCCCCTGAGTCTACCCAGACAGGCCAAGAGGGATGAGTGGTCTGAAAGACCCGCACCAAGTAGTCATCCTGCAACACCTTCCCAACTCCTCCCTCTGGCACAAAGACATAATTGAGCCTTGAGTAGACCCTGTGGGCACCTTAAAGAAAAAGAATACACCCTATCAGAGGGGTGCTGGGTGTGCCACACTTCACAAAGGCCCACTCAGTCTACAAATTGCGCAAGCGCCGTCGCTTGCTGGAATGACGTCTGGGGCCCAGAGAGATCAAGGTTCATAGTCATAACATCATTGAGTCCCCCCACCGCATGGAGTGTGGATTCCAATAGAATATCTGTTTTTTCCAGTGGTAAAACCAGCATGTGCCAGTGTGGTGTATGCACCCCTACCCAGAAATCTACAACGCCTCCCCTGTAAGTGTGCTTCCTGAAGGAGAACCACATCAGGCTTCACTCGTTTGATATAATGTGTTACCAGACCGCGTTTGATTGTATTACCCAGGACGTTGACATTCCAGGTCAATACAGTGAGATGAGCATTCTCTAGTTGCCCAGGCTGTGCCATTCAATGTGATTTGGTCCTAGTGTAGTTAAGTGTCGATCTAGTTGCTTAGTATAAGTGATCTGTGACTGTGTCCTGCCTTCGTCAATAATGGAATAATATTAAGAGTACAAAAACTGAACATTTCCCCCTCCAACCCCAATTTTCTCCCCCCCTCCTCCCAGTACCTCCCCATCACCCTGAACCAAACTACCTCATCCAAGAGTGACATGAAGAGAATAAGAGAGATCTGTAACCCACCACCCTCCAGAGCTCAGAAACCCAGAATAACTGCTAATAGTCCAAACTAATGCCTTGACAAAAGGGAAAAATGAAAAACACACTCGCACTTAGTGGTTAAAGTTTCTTGGGGGGTGATGGAAATCAAGTTTGCATCTATGGCTCCACCATGGCTCAACATCTGTGTTCAGCCATCCTGCTCATCTTGTACCACTTCCCCGCCTGGTTCCGGGAAGGACTCATCCAAATATCCTTATTCCAAATTTAGAATATCCATCATCAGCAAGTGGTCCTTTTCGGAGCCAGATGATTGGTTTCTCTCTGACAAATCCGATGCAGCAGTTCTCTGCATCTTGACATGCTTTGACTTTTAGGGTGAAAGGATCAGTTCACTCTCTGTGTTGGAGAAGATCCCAATGTGACGCCCCAGTCTTCTGGCTGTCAGAAGTGTCCCACTGGATCTCATACTTGTGGCGCCGCCATGGTATCATCTCCCTGACTTGTAAACCTTAGGTCTTGCCCCTCCATCCAATGCTGCATGCTGACTTGTGTGTCCCTCTCCAGCCAATTGTCGAGTTTAACACTCCTCATGCGAAGTCGAGGTCTCCACTGGTGACTGAAAGAAAAAGGATTTGCTGGCATATAGGACTTTGACCTTTGCCGACAATAATAACATATATTGTAGCTGGAGGGCCCTCAGCTTTGTTTCAACGGAGTCAAAGGTGCATCTCTGCCTCTGAACCTCCAGAGATTAGTCAGGGAACACCATAAATTTTGAGTTTTCGTGCCGCATCTACCCCAGATAGTGCACATCTCTCATTATCATGTCGCTGTTGCAAAAGTTCAGGAACCAAACGATCACCGGCCTTGGCTGAGCCACTGGGAGACGTACTGCGTTCAACGCACTGTGGGCTTGTTCTATAACAAAGCAGGGTGAGAACTGATCAATAGGGAGAGAGGCCCTCAACCAGCCCTCCAGAAAGGCACTCATGTTGGATCCTTTGACACCCTCCGGAAAACCCACAAAGTAGGTTTTCCTCAGGGCACGGTTTTCTATTTTGTTCACTCTCCAGACCATTACCTTCACAGTATCACTGAGTTACATCACTTCTTTGCAAAGGCCCTAGTCGCGTCCTCTACCTCTGAGATTATAGTTTTGTCTGTCATGACCCTCTCTGAGACATTACGAATATCTTGTTGAAGCAGGGTGACCTCAGAGTGCACCTCCCCGATTTTCCCCTCTAGAGCCTCTCAGGAAGACTAGATCCCCAACAGGAGTGCCACGTTGCCAAGCAGCTGTGTGCACAGTCCTCAGAATCCCCCTGTGGGACCAACGTCTTTGTGTATTGGTCCATTTTCCCCTGTCTGGGAGGTCTGAGTTCTTTGTCTTTAGTCATATTCTTGGCAGCACCGACGCCAAGCAGAAATGAGGAGGAAGAAAGGGCAGGGCTTCAGCGGGAGGCAGCACAATAGAAAGCTCCGGACGCGCTAGTATGTTTGTCATTCTTTGAGAAGTGTCATCCACTGCCCCCATCCTCAGTTAGCCAGTACACGGCAAGCAGCCGTCTGGTCCGAGTATCTGCGACAGCACCCCTGCAAAAGGGAGCACAAGGGTTGCATTCCTAGGGTTGTCTCTACCCCCTAGCACCTTTAAAGTCCCTTGCCAGCTCTAACTCGCCACTGTACCGTCCCCATTGCGATCCTGGTCTTAGCACCCCTCCAATCCAGCATTCACAACCCAACCAGGCTCAGACATTGATTGCTCAAAACCTTACCACGTGCAGTGAGCAAACAATGAGGTGAGAGTCAGTCAAACACATACATCATCACCCCAATGGAGAGTAGGAGGCAGAAGGCCCCCAATTTGGAGTTGATGATTGTCCCAGTATGCAGGCAGGGAGTAAGACTCCAACAGGCCGCTGTGGCCATTTAGGTACTGTAGGTACTGCTCAGGCCCCCGAGGGGGAGGGGTGTGCCTACATACGCCAGAGACAGCCGTACCCATACCTCCCTCAGTGTACATGCAGACAGTCCATAGTCCACAGGAGGGTGCCTCTGGCCCTGGGAGAAGAGCGTTAGGGAGTCGGTTGGCCCACATGTCTCACCTCCCTCAGTCGGGACCCATGACCTCTCATAGCCCAGCAGGCCATTCAGGGTATACCAGGGCCTCAGCGTCAGGATCCTAATGCAGTCCTCTCAGGCAGCGTTGGCCATGCAGAGCTAGTTCTCTTGAGCTCACAGCTGCTCCTCTAATGTTCAAGGCCGATCCGCCCTGTTGCGGCGTTCCTCCAGGACAATGGGACCGTGCCTGGGCGGCGAAGGTCGGGGCAGCCACCACTGCCTGTTTCACTTAGAGGGGCGATCGGGAGCACCGCCAGTACCTCCCAGAACTCCAGCCCCATGCAGGCTCCTCATCCCCGTATTCAGCCTCACAGTCCATTTCAACCCTAGGCACCCCTTCAGCCGGGCACGTGTGAGGGGAGAGAAGAGGGGATCAAGCCCCAGCAGCCACACAGTTCACCGTGCTCAACCCCACACCAGGTCGCAGCTCTGGATACTGCCCACTCCAGGGGAGGGCTCCACAGGGCACTTCCGGCTAGCTCCAATCCCCACCCCGCCACAGCATCAGAGTTGTGATCTTCAGGAGGGAAGCTCACACCCTCCAACACCAGACCATGTTGGTAGCCACCTTAATATCTAGGGCTCCTTCATCGGGGTCCAGACATGACCTGTGCCCAGCAGCAGCGCTCCATCATGAGGTCCATTTATTGTTGCGGCCTCCATCGCCCTTTAGGCCTCTCAGCCCCCAGATAGCCTTTTCGCCACTCATGGTGTCATTCCTGTGACTTCTTCACACCGTAGGCTCTGATTTCAGGATAGGATGGCAGGCATTTGACTGGATTATAGCAGGATTAGGACCGAGCCAGTGGAGCTCGAGGAAAATGCAGGTAGTTGGCCATCTTGCAGGCCACGCCCGATCCACTTTTTCAAACTGTGCACTTGGTGGTAAATTTTCATCCTCCATTCATGTTACATTTCAAACATCAACATTTTTATAATAAGTATTTTTTAAAATAATGTTTTGTACCAGGTATATGGTGCTTTTTTACCTTTATTAACAGTCCCTAACTCTTGCCAGATTGTTTTGTTCTTGGTAGGCACACTATTTACTAGAATGATAAGTGGTTTATCAATATCGCCTTCTACCCCTAAAGTTACAATATTCTGTTTAAAATCCAAAGGCAAGTAGACAACTCTTCCTTCAAGGCCATTCTGTAGCTCTGTCAGAGGTAATTTTTTGTCTTTGGTTCCATACGAACTATTGCTTGATAAAGGTTTATACATTTTATGAGAATTGATTCATAATTTGAATCTTGAAGTTCTTCTGGAATTGATACTAATTCTAAATTGCTATGTTCTACTCTAGCTGGCATTTTGTATTCTCTATCTTATCATAGCAGTAGTTACATATAATTTGCCATGTGGACAAATTAAAGTGTTCCTCTACAAATAAATATACAGCTAATTCTTGCCACTTATCTCTGTTCTATTGTTCAGTTTTCTGACCACAGAACAACATTACGAGTTTGTCTTTTGCAGTTAGTGCGTAGACAACAAATACAAATACTGTTTGATTCTCTGAAAAAATGTATTAAACGTTGCAATTTCTTGTGTAAAGTTAGCACTACTAATGCCTGTCTCCTGTTCCTTTAAAACTCCAGTAACCAACTCTTCATTTTCCCCATACTCATGCTTAGGACCAATGAAATTAAACTGAATATCTTCACAAACCTTTTCCACCTCTGCTAGTGTACCATGCAATAGAGCTCTATTCATTTCTCCTAAACATAAGACAGGACGTTTTACACAGTAAACGCTCCTAACTAAATTTCACATTTTAGAGTGAACAGCCAACATTGTGAAGTGATGAAAGGTGCTTTGGCACACTTTCTTTGATAGAAATGCCAGTGAATGTCCCTGTAAATTAATAAACTTCTTTCCTTTGCATGGATCTAATCCTTGCAAAATCCTAATTTTCTGTTTCAGACTTCTGCATGGAAACAAACATAGGAAAGTGATTCCTGCCAAACACTACAAATACTACCACATTTCCATATGTATACAGTGCCCTGTCTATGTCTTCCTTCTACTTCTTCAGCTATTACTGTTTCAACACTCCTAGGAACCATCTGCTGTTTTGGAATGGGAGTACCATCCTTCACTTTATAACATCGACTGGTTGTTGTAATTGCATACACCAATGTGTCCTCTTGGAAGAAGCTTTCTTCTTTAAAGAGAGGCTCAGTACTGGAAGTATGCTGCCATTTGCCACTGAAAATGATACAAAATCTTTTCCTCATACACAACATTGTTTTATACAATACTCCCATTTTGCTCAGAATCAAAATGAATTGCTTCCGTTCAGGGCAAATGCCTTATCAACTACATCCTCAAAACGTTCCTTTTGTGCACTGCTTCTCTTCTCCTTTTATACTGCTTCATAGCTTGTATGAGATCCTGAATTACCCATGAAACATTTTGACTCTAATTTCTTTAAACTGCCTCTGAGTTCTTGTTAAACTATTTGCTTTCTTACATGAATAATTTCACCTTAATGTCACTTCCTTTTTGTCACGTCTTAGATTATTTGAAATATCCCTTTTTTATTTGCTGGGTTTTGCTCACTGTACAATTTTCCGTGTACTATTTTAAGAAACGTCTTAGTTTTCTTACCAGCAGCTATTTTCTCTTTAACCACATTATCCATATACTCTCGCTTTTGTTTTTCTTTTGTAAGTAGATAGTATCCTTTCTTCTGTTTCTTTTTCTTTCTATTTTTCCTGCATTTTTACTGTCTGCTTTCATGTATAAATAGATGTCTGAAATCAAATCAGAAATCAATATATTTATTTTTCATTATATACTATTATATGAGTTACATATCATAAGCATTTATGTTCTAATAGCAAAAGTCACATCACTATGTTATACACATTCTAAGTCTGGTACTTTTCATATTTAAATAACAGTGTGTCTGCCTTTGTTACCGTATATATATGTGTGTGACTGAGTGCATCACTATATGTATCAGTGTGTGCTTGGGTGTATTACTGTGTGGATCAGTGTGTGCCTAGGTATGCCAGTGTATGCATCAGTATGAGCCAGGGTGTGTGAGTATATGCATGAGTGTGTGCCTGGGTATATTAGTGTATGGATCAGTGTGAATCAGGCTGTGTCAAAGTATGGATAAGTGTGAGGTTAGATGTGTTTGTGTATGCATGAATGTGTCCCTGGCTGTGTAAGTATATCCATCACCATCTACTTGGGAGTGTATGTCTATATATCAGTGTCTGCCTGGGTATGCTATTGTATGCATCAGAATGTATATGGGTGTCCCAGCATATGCATCACTGTCTGGGTGTGTCAGTCAATGGATGAGCATGTGCCTGGGTATCTTAGTGCATGGGTCAGTGTGTGACTGGGCATGTTAGTGCATGTGTAACTGTGTGCCTAGGTGTATTAGCGTATGGGTAAGTGTTTGAGTGGGTGTGTTAATTTGCACATCAGAATTTGCCTGGGTATGTCAGTATATGTATTAGTGTATATGTGACAGCATCACTATATGCATCAGAATGTACCTGGGTGTGTTAGTATATGCACAAGTGTATGCCTGGGTGTGTCAGTGTACGCGTAGATGTGTACTTGGGTGTGCTACTATATGCATTAGAGTATGCTGGGTGTGTCATTGATGCATCAGTGTGTGCCTGGGTGTGGCAGTGTTTGCATAAGTGTATTTCTGGATGTTTCACATGTATGCATCGGTATGTGCCTGGGTGTGTTAGTGTATGTATGAGTGTGTGTTTGAGATTGTAAGTGTATGCATTCAGTGTGTACCAAGGTGTGCTACTATGGGCCCAATTCCGATCCTGCTTAGAAGCACTCCTACCAGCATCTGTCAGGAGCAAGTCCGAGTCGTATGCGTGATTCCCGAGCGACTCGTACAGCTGTATGAGCGAGTGTGTACGATGTGAAATTGGCCTCATGCTCTGAATGACTCGCACGTGTCACCGTGCCCCTCCGGATGACTCCACCATGGCCGACACGCACAGCGCAACGACCAAGTACAATGTGCACGTCGAGCAGCCAGGTCGAGTTGGCACCTTCGAATAGAAAAAACTCTGGTAAGTAGACTTCAGGGGTCCGTAGAGGGCCCCCCCTTAACTCGGGGCCCTACTACTCGATCACTTAGGGGGTCCCAAGGGTCCCCCCTACACATGCATTCATGGTGCGGGTGGGACCGAGCCTTCCCCTCGACAGGGGGCGCCCATGTCCGAGATTTGCATTTTTTGGCTATGGGAACCTATGTACGCAATGTATACCAGGCTCCCATTGACTTCAATGGGGCTCGGAGTGACCCGAGTCCGTCAGCGCTGCAGCCCATCATACTTTGTCGCTCGGAGCCCAGGAGCCTGAGTCGCTCGGAAAGCTCTAAGGGTGCGAGTCGGCCGTAGAGCTTTTCCAGCGAGATGGTAATTGAGCCCTATATGCATAGAGAACTCTAAGGAACTCTTCAGCGCCATTCAGGAATTCACCACACCCCCCAGCGAAGCCACGGACATCACACCCCCCAGGACCTTTGCAATAAACTGGACTCCTTCTTCCATCTGAAAATCAAGTACCTCTATGACAACTTCAATGAACAGACATTGGAACCACTCTTTCCTCCAACAACAACAGTCAGCCTACCATCTCCGCCTGGAGCCCGGTCACCGCTGAAGACGCCACCACGAACATGAAAAGCATTCACTCATGAGCCTCCACAGATCCCTGCCTGCCGCACATCTTCCACAGAACCCCCACCGTTAAGGCACCCGAGCCACGACGCACCATCAACACCACCCTCGAAGCCGGCACATTCCCCGACAATTGGAACCATGCAGAAGTCAAGCCCCTCCTCAAGAAGGCCGCTGCAGACACGACGGACCTCAAAAACTACCAACCCATCTTTCTCCTCCCCTTCGCAGCCAAAGTCACTGAGAAGATCGTCAACGTTCAGCTAACGAACTGCATCGAAGATAACTCCATCCACAACCCATTCCAATCTGGTTTACGCAGCAACTACAGCATCAAGACCACCCTCCTCCCTGCCACAGACACCATCCACACTCTCCTCGACCAAGGCCACTCCGTGGCCCTCATCCTACTAGATCTCTCTGCAGCCTTCGACACCTTCTCCCAACACACACTCATTGCCAGACTCCATAACACCAGCATGCAGGGAACTGCCCTAGACTGACTCTGCTCCTTCCTTAATGGTAGGACCCAACGAATCAGACTCCCATACCATCCTCTCCGAACCCACAGAGATCAACTACAGAGTACCCCAAGGACCATCGCTAAGCCCCACGCTCTTCAATATCTACATGGCCCACTGTGGTATCGTCTACTGCAGGGAGAAACCCTGACCTGGTCACCCACCCCCTCCCCTGTGTTTACATTTGGTTCATGCCACTGTGACATGCTGTGGAATGTCACGTTGACAAACGTTCGAAGGCAAGCTCCCTGCGCGGAGTGACAGAAGGTGTTGGAGGCTAACAGCTGTGGCTGAGATCCTTTCATTGTAACTGCGAAAAATAAAGATCTACTGTTTTATAGACGCGTCTCCTGTGTCCCTGGCTGAACATTAACTACATTTAACACTGGCGACGGAGGATTAATTAATTGTGGGTTTCTAAAGCGCTAGAATCGACTCCCGAAGGAGTATCTCTGCGCTGTAGACCGCTGGGGAACCCGTCCTGGCTTTCCCTGTTAGATGGTCCCTACTGGGTATCTCCAAGGTGAAACCAGGCATCCCCGGCGTATGTGGGGGGCCGTTGTGGAGATGAGGCAAGCTAATTCCCAGAGTTGCCGAGTGTGATCCCTGGTTAGAGTAGGCACTGAGGCGAGAATTATCGAGTCCGCTGACCCTGGTCCACGATCCTGCCGCGTCGGGAATAGAACCCTGGTCCCGGGCCGTCCTCTGCTTCCGGGTCTGCCGCCTCTAACCAGTGAGCCACACCACTCCACATAGGAGAGGAGCGCGTGACAAGGTAACCTCAACATGCTGAAAACAACCAAGGAGTACGGCTTCAGTATCGTGATTAAATTAGAAGAGTTTGGAGTCCATTTGAATCTCTTCCTAATGAGATCGTAATCATCCCCATATATTAGGGTCCGGTGCTGTGGAGGCATTTGGAGGCATGGTTGCGTATCTTGACGGTTACTCTCTTCTCAATGGGAAGCCAGTGGAGGTTACGCAGGTGTTGGGTGATGTGTTTATGTCGAGGGATGCCGAGGATGAGTCTTGCAGAGACTTGTTGATCCCGCCATAGAGGGTGTTTCCGTGGTCCAGTCTGCTGGTTATGAGTGCATGGGTGATGGTCTTCCTTGATTCAGGAAGATCCATTTGAAGGTCTTTCAGAGGATGCTGAAGGTGGTGAAGGAGGTGGAGGCGACTGCGTCGACCTGTCGGGTCATGGAGAGGGAGGAGTCGAGCACGATGCCAAGGTTTTGAGTGTGGTCCATGGGGGTGGGGGCTGCCACGGGCATTGGGCCACCAGGTGTTGTCCCATGCAGAGGATGAGGGTCCGAGGACAAGGACATCTGTCTTGTCCGAGCTGAGCTACAGGCAGCTGCTGCTCATCAAGGATGCAATGTTCTTCATTCCTTCCTGAAAGTTGAGTCTGGTGGTGATGGGGTACTTGGTGAGTGAGAGGAAGAACTAGGTGTCGTCGCTGTAGAATACTATACTGTGTCTGTGCTGCCTGGCGATGGCGGCGAGGGGTGCCATGTAGATGCTGAAGAGTATGGGGCTGAGTGACGATTCTTGAGGTACTCTGATGCTGATTTCCGTGGGTTAGGAGAGGAAGGGTGGCAGTCTGATTCTTTGTGTCCTGCCAGTAAGGAAGGAGCTGGGCCAGTCAAGGGCGGTTCCCTGTATGCCGGTGTCGTGGAGTCTGGTGGTGAGTGTGCAGTGGGACACGGTGTTGAACGCTGCAGAGAGGTCGAGTAGGATCAGGGCCGTGGTGTGTCCTTGGTCGAGGAGGGTGCAGATGTCGTCTGTGGAGGAGAGTTGAGCGGTCTCGGTGCTGTGGTTGCTGCAGAATCTGAATTGGGAAGGGTCAAGAATGGAGTTCTCTTTGAGGGATTTAGTGAGTTGGACGTTGACGGTCTTCTCTGCGACTTTGGCTGTGAAGGGGAGGAGGGAGATGGGTCGGTAGTTCTTGAGGTTCGTTGGATCTGCTGATGGCTTGTGAGTAGGGGTCTGAGTTCTGTGCGTTTCCAGTCATCGGGAAATATGCTGGTTTTGAAGGTGGCATTGATGGTGTGTCGAAGTTCTGGAGCGATGACGGCTGCGGCTCTGTGGAAGATGTGGGGGGCAGTGAAGGCTCCTGAGTGGATGCCTTTCATGGTTGATGCATTGTCTTCGGTGGTGACTGGGGTCCAGGATGAGATGGTGAGCTGGCTGGCGTTGCTGGAGGAGGGAGTGGTTTCAGAGTCAGAAGTCTGGCCCTTGATTTAGAAATGGAAGTGGGCGCCAAACTTGTTGCAGAGGTCCTGGGAGGGGGTGATATCCGTGGTTTCTCTGGGGAGTTTCTTGGTGTTGCTGGAGTTGGTGAGGATCTTGTTCTGGATGAAGGTCGTTTTGGTGGATCTGATGCGTTGGTGGTATTCTGTCATGGCTTTCTTGTAGGTAGTGCGATCTTCCGAGGTTGTGTTGTTTCTCCAGTTCTTCTCAAGATGTCTGTATGTGCGTCTGGATTCTTGGAGGTCAGCGGTGAACCAGGCATCCTTCCTGGGGCACTGTCTGTCAGGGTTGCAAGCTCATCTGTGCAGTTGGTATCCATTTGTGGAGTTGTTTGGCTGCAAGGTTTATGTCGGTCGAGGTGTGGGAGCATCGCGCTTGAGGGTGGAGTTCAGCTGCTCCTCAGTGACTTTGCTCCAGTTTCTTCAGGAGGGCGGGGTGCTGGTTCGTGCGGCGTGGGTTTGTTGATGCAGTGGTGTACGCAGTGGTGGTATGTCCATGAGAGATGCGTGGTGTGAATGAAGCTGATGTTGTTCCCCCTTCGCAGATGGGTTTGAGGGTGTGTCCTGCCTTGTGGATATGGGTAGTGATGAGCTGTTTCAGTCCGATGTTGGTGAGGATGTCCAGGAGGGTGGCGGAGTAGGGGTTGCTGGGGTTGTCGAGATGGAAGTTCAGGTCTCTGATGAGTATGTAGCCCATGAAGGTGATGATATGGGATGCGATGAGGTCAGCAATGGTAGTAGCGAACGAGGCGCGAGGCCTGGGGGGTCTGTCGGTGAGGGTGCCGCAAAGTGTGGGTCTAATGCTGATCTGGATCTAGAAGTGAAGGTGTTCGGTGGTGGAGAAGGAGTCGCACGTGGTGGAGGTGGAGAGTCAGAGGGAGCTCTTGTGTGCAATGGCAAGTCCACCTCCTCGATCTTGTATCCTTCAGGAATGGCGGTGGCGATGTCAGGGGCGGAGGAGGTGTTGGTCCAGGTTTCTGTGCAGAAGGTGACGTCTTGCGAGAGGGTGTCGAGGAGGTCCCAGTTCGCTATGACATATCTGCGCAGGTTGCGCATGTTCAGGAGGATGCACTGCAGGGCTTCAGTGGTGTTGGCATTTGACTTGGGGCAGTGACTGTGGGGGTGCAGAGGGTGATGAAGGTCTGGCAGCAGTGACGGCAGGAGAACTGCCATGGGAGGTGTTCAGCGTGGACAACTGGCAGGTACAAACACTAACGCACCCAATCACTCACCCATATAGTCACTCACACATCCACTGACTCACTCATACAATCACTAAAACAGCCAATTACTTTCCCATGTAACCACTGAAACACAGAATCACTCACCCATTCTGTTACAAAAACATTCACTCACTCACTCAAACAGTCACTTATACACCCACCCAGTAACCTATACAACTACTAACACAGCTAGTCAGTTACCAATACAGCTAGTGATACACATACCCAGTCTCTAATATAACCACTCAGTCACCCATACAATCACTAACACACCCAGGCACTCTCCTATGTAACCACTGACACACCTAATCACTAACCCATACAGCTAGGAACACATCCACTTACATACCCATAGATCCACTTGTACACCCTCTTAGTCACCCATGCAATCACTAACACAACCAGTCACTCTCCAATGCAACCAGTGACACACCTAATCACTCACCTGTACAGCTAATAACACACTCATTCATACAGCCACTCATACACACACTCAGTCACCCATAAAATCACTAACACACCTAGTCACTCTCCCATGTAACCACTGACAGACCCAGTCAGTCACCAAATCAGCTACAAACACACCCGCTCACTCACCCATACACCCAATCATATACCCACTTATTCAACCATACAATCACTAACACACCCAGTCACCCTCCCATTTAACCAATGACACACTCAATCACGCACCAACACAGATACTGACTGTAGGAGAGTAGGGTCTGCTTCCTATGGTCACTTCCACTTTTTGCTGTGATTCTCTGATTTTTCGACTTTAGTGTGGCTGTGGGCCTGCTAATCAGACCCACAGCACAGCTGTTCTCTCTCTAAAGTGATACCATGTACTTTAGGTACATACCAGATTGGTTACCAGGTCACTCTTGTGAGCCCCTGTATAGTGTACCATAGGTACCCAAGGCATAGGTGCAACTTAGGCCTACCAGGGGCTGCAGCATGTATTGTGCCACCCCTGGTTCGCCTTCCAAACTGACACCACAGGTCTGTTCACACAGCCTGGGTAAGGTGGTGTAATCACCCCTTACTTAGATATAGTATACCTATAGCTACCTTTACATATAGACACATATACACCTATAAGCCACTCCTATGGTAGGCCTCAACAATCCTGGATGCAGAGTGCTTGGTTTTATGTGAGAGGGTGCCCTGGCATGAGCTGTGCCCCTCTGCAGCTTTCGGAACCATCTCCTTATAGCTGTTCTATGATATAGCCATACCATATACTCTTAAGTGGATTATAATCCTCGCGGTTAATGCTAACTTTGGTTTGGCTTTATCAAAACATGTCGTGTAAGGTGCCAAACACTTTGGAATACTACCCCACCCCGCCAGTCCTGGCGGCGGGGGTAGCATTCTGCCCTTCTAGAGAGAGAAGACATGTAGTTACTAGTTTACCCGGTTAAAGTTAAACAGAGCCTCAGCATCACAAAATGGATGCTACTGCCACAGACACGAGTCTGACCTCCTGTTGCTGGACAAAACTCCGGCAGGGAGGCCTGGACAATAGATTTCCTATCCAGAGAGGTGCTGGCACCTCCCCAAACAGGGGTCTTGTGTATTGGGGCAGGGAGGGCTGCATTCAGTGAATGCTTCTAGACACTGTCAGGGGCACACAAGGTGCTCCATGCATAGCCCAGTTCAAACCGGTTGCTGGGGAACACAGCCCCAGCTCTGGCGTGAAACTGGAAAAAAGGAAAGGGTGTAACCACCCCCTTCTCAGGTCCTCCCATAGGAGGGACCTAGTCAGGTAATCCAGCCCCCATTCTTAGTATAAGTATAGGAGCTGTGTCCCTAGGACTTTAGATTATCATGGATGAATCTTTGAAAGACATATCTTGGACCTTCGACATTCCATTCTGACTGGAAGACGGAAGACAAACAGGCACCAACAGCAACATTGCCGGTCTGCAGTTTGAAGGCTCCCGTCGGATCCCGAAGACTCTGTGCCACAGGAACTGGACTTCCAGACTTCTCAGACTCCGACCCACATCTACAGCAAAGCTGAGAACTGTGGCGGACACGAGAGATGTGGGACCGGACACCCTGGACATCCTGCATTTTGCTACCTGTACTCCTTTCCTGAAGCCTCAGTATGGTGTGCATTGGGGTACGAGAAGCTCCAGCCTCGAGCACTATTTGCACTGAAGCCCTGGCCCCCACACTCCATGAGTGTCCCGTGGGCCCCGCCTTTGCATTTGAGCTTGATGCATCTTCCCAGTTCCTTGCCCGTTGGCTAGTGAGCCCCCTGAAGACCTTCCTTTGAATTTAACTTGCTTTCCTGTTCCAGGCTTGCTCCAGCTTCCCTGAAAAGGAGAAGTGCCACAGACCTTGCTGGTCTGCAACAGAGCCAATCCAGACATCCTGTGTGGGTTGCGGTTGCCAAGGCTTGTTGGGTCCAATCTGGATACTGACACCGCAGTCACCTAGATTCATTGTGGGACAGCTCTAATTCAGCGCCTGGTCTCCGTTGATGCCTCCTGGACCTCGTGGCTGAAGAGACAAGTTCAACTACTTCACCTGAAATCACCCAACATCACCTGGTTCCTTCCTGGTTCCTTCCTGGTCACTGGCTAGTGACCCAGACTCTGCCCCTTCTGATTTCAGTTCAGAAAAGGGGGTGGTGATGAACAGAGTGCCTGAATTAAGCAGACCACTCTTACCCAGTCCAAAGATCAGGGCTTGATCCATCACCGTTATATATGACTGGGTAGGAGTATTCTGCTTAATTCAGAAACTCTGTCCATCACCACCCCCTTTTCTGAATCGCTTTGTCCACCATTAGCGTGGAAGGGTATACTCAGGTGTGAGTCCCTTGCTCATTGCACCATCAGGATTCAAGCAAGCCGGGCCGATGACGGCTGTAATGCCAGAAACCGGTCCCCGGAAGCTTGCTTCCTTCCCACTGAAAGAATTGGCTTGGTAGTTTGGTTTGCCCTGTTCCCATGATGCACTGGGACAGGGACAGACTAATTTGCATGTAGCCAGGTACTGAGCTGGGATGGTGCAGTGAGCTAAAAAACGGTGATGGATCAAGCCCTGATCTGTTGACTGGGTAGGAGTATTCTGCTTAATTCAGAAACTCTGTCCATCACCACCCCCTTTTCTGAATCGTTTTGTCCACCATTAGCGTGGAAGGGTATACTCAGGTGTGAGTCCCTTGCTCATTGCACCATCAGGATTCAAGCAAGCCAGGCCGATGACGGCTGTAATGCCAGAAACCGGTCCCCGGAAGCTTGTTTCCTTCCCAGTGAAAGAATTGGCTTGGTAGTTTAGTTTGCCCTGTTCCCATGATGCACTGGGACAGGGACAGACTAATTTGCATGTAGCCAGGTTCTGAGCTGGGATGGTGCAGTGAGCTAAAAAACGGTGATGGATCAAGCCCTGATCTGTTGACTGGGTAGGAGTATTCTGCTTAATTCAGAAACTCTGTCCATCACCACCCCCTTTTCTGAATCGTTTTGTCCACCATTAGCGTGGAAGGGTATACTCAGGTGTGAGTCCCTTGCACATTGCACCATCAGGATTCAAGCAAGCCGGGCCGATGACGGCTGTAATGCCAGAAACCGGTCCCCGGAAGCTTGTTTCCTTCCCAGTGAAAGAATTGGCTTGGTAGTTTGGTTTGCCCTGTTCCCATGATGCACTGGGACAGGGACAGACTAATTTGCATGTAGCCAGGTTCTGAGCTGGGATGGTGCAGTGAGCTAAAAAACGGTGATGGATCAAGCCCTGATCTGTTGACTGGGTAGGAGTATTCTGCTTAATTCAGAAACTCTGTCCATCACCACCCCCTTTTCTGAATCCTTCTGATTTCAGGTTCTTCAGATCTTCAATCCACCCTTGGATCCACCCGGACACTTTTCCTCGCCTGCAGCACTTCTTTGCAGCTCTCCATAGAAAACGACGACGAAACCCGACACGAAAAGACACCTATTCACCCGGCTTCCCTGGGTGAGGTAATACGAGTACTCCGGTGCTCCCGTGGGTCTTGACTCTCGAAGTGTCCTAGTTTAACCGCATCAGCGCTAGCGGTTTTCCCGCTGTGCGCTGATGTTTTGTAAATACCGCGTTACATGACGAGCTCAGCTCGTCATGAGCGTACGAGAGGTGTACCTCATGACGAGCTGAGCTCGTCATCAGCGTGGAAGGGGTTAAAAGGGTTCCATCCTAGTCCATCCGGAAGTGTCCTTAAATTGTATATTTGTAATTTCTTCGTTTCCCATAGAAAGTCAATGGTAACCTGCGTCTGTGTTTAGACACTGCACGCGTCTCCCGTGGGCCTCCTACCTCCTAACAATTGGTTGTTTAGTGTAGCCCCAGCGATCCCAAAGGCCCCATGCCTGCTTTCTAACTCTCACGTGGTACTTATACCACTTTCTTAGTATATGGTTTGGGAGGCCCCTAGGGCATAACGTATACGGTGCAACTTATTGTATATTAATTATGTGACTTGTATTGTATTTTTACCTCTGACCTCATAAAGAGTGCAGAGGGGTTGTGTTTAGATTAAATACATATATATTTGATATATACCTTGTGTGGTGTCCTTTTATTTGGTACTCAAGGGATTATATATGGTAAAACAACTTGCTTAACTCTCCTACTGAAGTCTTAGCCTGAAGACTGCTGGTTCATGCTACCACTAGGATAGCTTTCTATAAGGTTGACTTTACAACCACCATCAATGAGGGTCGATTAGACCGGTGCAAGGTGCCTACTAGAACTAGTGGACATCATAAGCCACGCTAACTTCTCACATTAGTCTGCAGCGGTTGGGATAAGAGCTTGCAATTTGTTTTACCAAATAATCTCGAGATATCATCTGAAAAATCATATCAAGGTGCCTGTAGGTACATATAAATCAAGTCTTACATACATAAGTTCTACTGAACTTAGTAGTTCTAGGTTGTAAGGGCTTAGCACACCCTGACTGCAACTCCTAGAGAGGTTCTAGTAGGAAACCAAATAGTGTAGGTAGGTGCACACAACACACCTCACTAGAAATGTCATTGGAAGCAGGGCCTAGTGGACCTCTTCAAGAAGATGACCAGAGGTTGCCTTCTAAGTATGACTCATTCACGTTTCAAGAATTGAGAAGCCTGTGTGCAGTCAGAAAGTTGAGATAAGGGCAGAGTCCAATCTTTAACCACCTGGTAGATATCTTAGTGGCTCATGATGTAGAGAAAGCATCAGACCCAGGTAGCCAAGGAGGTAGAGAGGGGGCCCATCTCTCAACAGTGGAGAATACAACTGGGGAAGATCCAGTGGTCTCTGAAGATGATGCAGATGAGGACCAGGATGAGGTTGATGAAACTGACCTGGGCAACCTAGGACTATCTGGAGGTGGAGAGGGCCAAGGTAGGCCCCTCTCTAACCTTCCAAGTAGGCCTAACACAGGAAACAGGAGCCGCAGATCACTTTCCAGTGGATCTGAGCATTCTAATTCCTCAGTAGGGTCCAATGCCTCTGCTCTGAGGAGGATGACTTCCCCTCAGAGGAGAGAGCATGAAGCTAGAATGGAAGAGGTCAAGCTTAGGATCAAGAGGCAGTAAATTGCCCTTGCAAAAGAGACCCTAGTTCTTGAAAGAGAGAAGAAATTGTGTGGGCTAGAGCCCACTGGTGGCAGCATAATTCCCAAAGATAGGGAAAGGTCTCATGACCATAGAAACCTGAACAAGATTGTCCCTCCCTATCAGATTGGGGATGACACCACAACGGATAACTGCTTTGGAGAGGGCTTGCAAAGTACAGCAGGTACCCCAAAGTTAGTGGGCAGCAATCTTTTGGCTCTCCTTTGCAGGCAAAGGAAGAGACAAGCTCCTCATTGTTAGAGAAGAGGATGCTGACAACTACTATTTCCTGAAGAGTGCTCTGATAGATGGGTTTGGCCTAACCACTGAGCAGTACAGGTTGCTGGTCAGAGATACCCAAAAGACACAGACTCAGAACTGGACTGATTTTGTAGATTGTGCTACTAAGGCTCTGCAAGGCTGGTTACTGGGCAGTAAAGTAAGTGACTATACGGGATTGTATAACCTAATTATGAGAGAACAAATTCTTATCAGATCACAAAGCTTTATTTCGATATAGAAATATCTTAAAAAGCACAACACAGTTAAAATACAGTACATATTTTTTAAGAACCAATCATAAATAGTTAAAAAACAGGAATAAAAAAGGCATTAAACAATTTGACAGCTTTGATCATGATTTAAAAAGACAATAGCCTTATAAAAATGTTATCTTAACTCTTTGAGTCTAATCACCCATGCCCAACTAAGAAATGTGGCTATCCCACAAGTCAGTGTAGTGCTAGGATCTGTCCGAAGGATTCTTAGGGCAAAAACATGGCTCCTAGTCTCGAGCTGCCTGCCGACAGACAGGTTTTAGCCATTTTGATCTTGGTTTATTGTAGGCACTACACACAAAAAAAGAGGTGCGGAATGGTTTCGAGTGCATCATTACAAGACGGGCAGATGGCAGATGTTTGATTGGGAGGTTTCCACTTGGAAGTACGTTCCCGTACCGGTAAGGTCCCCATCTAAACTGGATGTATAAAGCCCTGTCTTTGGGTTTTCTAATGAAATCCATGTAAGGTTCAAAGGATTGTACTGTCTTGTGGAGACGAAACTCGTCTGTGAGTCTACCCAAGTTAGCAGCTCTAGATTCTTGGGCATCAACCCACGACCAATAGGCTCGCTTTACCTCCAATTTAGAAACCGATGCACCGGTCTCCCACGCAACATTAAAACCAATAGCTATTAGCAACTTCTTTACCTTTGTTAGCCAAACAATTTTATGCGACCCCTGCATATTCATAACTTCCCTAAGGCCGCCTGCGTAGCTAGCTAACTCAGGTGTACGCCACAGACGAGCCCAATAGAGAAGCGGTCGCAAGATGATAAGATCTTTAATGGATCTGGGACCGAGGTCATATTGAAGGGGTTTGTTCGGGGTGCCCCTAGGTAAGGACAGAAACTCCCTAAAGAACTTATTTTCGGCCATGACAAGGGAGTCAACATTATTGAAACCCCAGAGCTCCGCTCCATAGAGTGCACTATTTATAGCTTTTGCGGAATATATCTCCAGTGCAGGGGCTATGGGTCTGGATAATGAAGCTCTGTGCTCCCTACCATTAACATCCACGACACGTTTGTGGTTTAGGGCCATTTTCTCAATATTTGGATTCCAATTTAGTTGGTCCGATATCCTAATCCCTAGGTAGTCAAACGTTTTGACGCCTCTAATGGCTCCCCATTAAGTATGAGCGTACGATTGGCTTTCCTACTAGGGTTAAAATAAAGGAGCTTGGTTTTCGAGGTATTATTGACCAAGCCCCTAGAGTTGCAAAAAACACAGAACTGATCCAAAAGCTTTTGGAGCCCCATGGGCGTTTTAGAGACCAGTAATGTGTCCTCCGCAAAAAGCAGGGCAGGGACTTTAACACCGGCCAGGCTAGGGGCATCAGCATCGATGTTCGATAGAAAAGAAACAACCATGTTTACAAACAGAGAAAAAAGGGTTGGCGCCAGGACGTATCCTTGATGGACACCTCTATTTACCGGGATCTTGGCAGTTTTCTGCTCCTGCGTACCCCACCGTCATGCATGCGGGCCAACAAGTTCAAAATGGGCAAGGGGAACCCCATCTCCTGCAAAACCGCCCACAGCCCCTCTCGGGGAACCAGGTCGAATGCGGTTTTCAGGTCAATAAAGTCCAGGTACCAACCACCGTTGCCAATGGATACTGTCTTCCAATGGAGTAGTATCAGCCTAAATGCCTGGTCAACAGTGCTTGTACATGCCCTAAAGCCTGCCTGGAATTGGGAGATGATGTTATTCTCCTCCGCCCAGGAGAGGATCCTTTCCAAGAGGACCCTGCCAACTACCTTCTGTCCAGCATCAATGAGGCTAATTGGTCAATAGTTAGCAGGGTCACCCCTTTGTCCCTTCTTATAAATTGGAATCACCTCGGCCCCCTTCCATGAACTCGGAACTGGGGACCCATGGAGAAGGGCGTTGATCAAAAGGGAAAAAAACTTGGCCCACTGCTTGGTACTAGCACGAAACAGATCGCCAGGGATGCCATCCTGGCCTGGTGCCTTCCCTTGTACAATTGTGTTAATGGCTAACTCAACCTCTCTTTGCCCTATGAGAGCAATGGGGGTCGCAGTGGCAGTCAGGGGGGGAGTGCAATATGCAGACGGCTCACTGTTATCTGGAGCCCCTGACCCTTCATAGAGCCTCCTGAAGTGGTCAAACCATTCCCCATCAGTAATATGATTGGGTATTGGTTCAGTGCCACCACCATTTGCTCTTCTTACTAAGGCCCAGAACTGCTGGCCATTTTTGGACTGGCTAGCCAGCTTCAGCTCCTCCCAGTGCGAGTCGTCCCAGTCCCTCTTTGCCGCCAATAATGCTCGCCTATACTCAGCTCGTGCTAAGCGAACCTCACCTGTATCTCTGGTCTGGATGGCACATATCAATTTAGATTTAGCCCCCCTACAATCTTGGTTGTACCACTTGGCTGTGGGTTTCCTATTCTTTGATTGGGTTGTCCCACGAAAATCAAGAAAGAGAGCGGCCATCCTGTCAATTGTCTCCGCATAAACCACATCAGCCTGGGCAGAGCCTAAATCATTAGTGCAAATTGCAGAGAGCTTCTCCATCTGTGCTCTTACAATCTCCCCCAGAGCGCTATTCTTTTGTTCATTGATGACAAAATTTTGCCATTTGATGAATCTTCTGCAATTAGAAGGTACAATTTCTCTGGTCACCAGCCTCAATCTATTACTGGAGAAAGGCTTCCCCTCGCTTATGAGGTTCCGCAGACTAAGGGATAGGGGATTGTGGTCACTATGGATAGATGGGGTGACAATCATGTCACTCACATGTCTCCACAGTCTCCTATCCACCAAAATATAGTCTATTCTGCTGGGGCAAGTGATCCTATTATAGGTACAGGCACCCGTCAAATCTGATGGCGTGCGCCCGTTCACAGCTACCTGGGCATGCTCCATTATCAAGGTATTCATTTGGATGACGACCGGTGTCCATTTTTTAATTGGCACAGTCGTCAGTTGCGGAATTCCCCACCTGGCGTCCTCGTCAGAGAAGCCTCCAGCACCATCCACCGCCAGCGGTTCAAAGGTGCAATTAAAATCACCCGCAATTATGGTCAGAGAATCTGGAGGGCAAGTGAGGAGTGAATCAGCAAGCAAGGAGATGGTCGGGGATTTGACCCCCCCTTGCAGACCTCTAGCATAAATGTTATAAAGCTCCAGAGTCGCTATGGCCTGGGGAACCCGAATCGTTAACCTCATCATGTCTGATGACGTACAATGATGGTGGGCAATTTTGCAGTTTAGTGAGATTTTGACCCAAATTAGGAGGCCGCCAGACGTGCGACCCCGTCCAGAGGAAATGGCTGGGACATAGAAGGAGGAATAACCAGACTTGTACATTGGCCCAAGGCACCAAGTTTCTTGAAAAATGCACAGGTCATATTTTTCAATTAAATTATTCCAGTCAGGAAGCATAATTTTTTTCCCCAGACCCGCTATATTCCATGAAATAATATTCAGGAAACCATTTTGGCCGTCAGATTGTAAAAAGGCTGGGTCTTTGCCACTACTGTCGGTCAAAAATGAGTAACAAGGTTTTTCAGGTACTATGGGCTTCATGTGTTCAGTTTTTACATCTCCTATCAGGGCAGAGTGGTCCTCAGCGGTCATCAAGCACATGGAATGATTTAAGCCCGGGGCATTAAAATTATTATCCCTGTATAATGAGGAAGGCAAAGTTGAAGGTGAACTGTCACAGTATTCTGGAGACCTAGATCGGCTTCTATCAATAGTGTCAAATACAACAGATGGGGCAGGGGAAGCCTGAGAGGCCTCTGCGTCTATCGGGAGTCAGTCAACGGCATCCAATTCACTATACCGGTTGTGGCAGGGGATAAAGGGTGGAATAGGCTGAGGACCTAACCATTCTGCACTGCGCTGGTTACCACCTTGATTAATCCTCCCACCTCTTTGTTGTATTAGAATCCAGCCATCATCACCCCCCCTCCCCAGCTATAGAGGTTCAAGTCCCTGTGCACCTCGCGCCTCCTCCCTCCCCTAGCGTAGTTGATATCCCCGGTCCAACTCCATCCATTGTCTGGTTGCTCCGCGGGCGTATAAAATGAGATAGGGGTCTAGCCACAATCGTAGTTCCGTTATTTCGGGAGACCCTCGAGCAGATAAACTCCACCGTTCGGGGGTCCTCGAAAGTTATAACTACACAATCCCCCTGTGATCTTTTCTATTATATCCCACCCAAGGGACTCTCTCGACCATTAGGATGTTACTGGATATATTTGGTGGTAGGGGATGATTGTTGTTTAACCAGTGGGATACCTTATTTTGGAGTGCCCAAAAGGGTTCTGTAGTTGGGGGAACCAATTCCGGGACCCCTGTCAAAACGACCCCATAGGGACAGGCATCTGGCGGAAGATTGATATTTCGGCGCTTCCGGGTCTTTTCTTGTTGGGCTATATCGGGGTTTGGGGCAGGAGTATTGAGACCAACTGATTTTTTATTGGTGGGCTCGTTTGGTACACGGGGTTTAGCACATACATTCTTGCCTTCTAAGTTAGGGGGTTCGGTAGGGGGGTCTTATGTATTGTATTATTTACCACTGTTGGACTTTTATTCGATGACTGGAGTTTGCTAATTGGTACAGTTACATGATTTGCTCTTTTAACGTGATTAATATTCTGGGATCTAATATCCTTATGCAAATCATGAAGCTGTTTTTCTATACCATGAAGCCTTATTTCTAGGGGAGTGAGTAGAGTATTAATAAGTTTCATCAAGGTGGATACTAATGGATCTTCCCTTTGTTCTTTTGCTCCTGTACTATCAGCTGTACTATCGGCTGAGGTACTGTCAGCAAAGATGTCAGCTAATGTATTATCTAGAATAGTATCATCTACGATGCTCAAGGGTAGTGATAAGGTTTGAGATCTGACCTCTTCGGTCCCAGTCTTTTGCCCATTAGATTCCCTCATCACCACTGTGCTACCCTTGTCACTGGTGGTCCCTGCCTTTGCTAGATTAACTTTCCTAGCTCCAGAGATGTTATTCTTAGTGCACTTACGTTTGGGAATTGCACCCTCCCGTCTGCCCCTCGTATGGTTATTACTGTCCTCAGCTTGGGTATCAACTAGTGTGACTACCGGAATAATTTCCGAAGAGTCCGGAGCCTGGGGATCAAGGGAGGACAGGTCATGAAGAGCTGGTACAGCACTAGGGGTATTATGGACTTCAACATGAATCTGCAAAGGATTCGATATTGTTTTGGAGTTATCAGGGGTGCGAGCAGAGGCAATATGACCCAAGGATGACCTTTTAGCTAATGCGAGGTCTTGAGAGACCCTTCTTTCCATCAGTACAATTCCCTGATAAATTCATGAATTCGTACGTATAATAAAATCATCCAGTGTGCCCGTCAACTTTAAACCACCCGCCGCAGCCTTGCTTCTAGTTTCACGAGTAGACATTTCTCTTTACTAAAATTAAAAAGTAAGCAACAAGTGCAACAAACAAAGTCCCCAAGCTGGTTTCACTATAAAATGGCGGCTGGTCAGTAGTGAGGGTCCCGAAAATGGATTACAGACAAATCAATAGAAGCAGAGATATGCTTACAGTTCTGGTCACCGAAGTAGGGGAAGAGATCAGGGTCCCTGGCCCAGTCTAGTCTCATCAGGCCTCTGAGGGCCTAAGAGGGCCCTCCCTTGTCCCGGGCTTCGCCCGGCGCTGCCCGCGCGCGTCCTGTGAAACGGGGCTCTGCACCGATTATATGCGCCTCCTGGCGCTGGCGCGTCGTCAGTAGTGTGGTGGTACTGACTCTGGCCGGTGGCGGCTTTCGAAATTGGTGTGGCTCACTCTTGCCGGTGGCGGCGTCCTCCTCCTCCTCCTGGCAGCGGTGGCAGTGACAGGTAAGTTTGGCTCGGTTCCCCCTCTCCGCCGGGCTCTGCGCCGATTATATGCGCCTCCTGGTGCTGGCGCATTGTCAGTAGTGCGCGCCGCTGCTGAGCTCCAGAGATGTTATTCTTAGTGCGCTTACGTTTGGGAATTGCACCCTCCCGTCTCCCCCTCGTATGGTTATTACTGTCCTCAGCTTGGGTATCAACTAGTGTGACTACCGGAATAATTTCCGAAGAGTCCGGAGCCTAGGGATCAAGGGAGGACAGGTCATGAAGAGCTGGTACAGCACTAGGGGCATTATGGACTTCAACATGAATCTGCAAAGGATTAGATATTGTTTTGGAGTTATCAGGGGTGCGAGCAGAGGCAATATGGCCCAAGGATGACCTTTTAGCTAATGCGAGGTCTTGAGAGACCGTTCTTTCCATCAGTACAATTCCCTGATAAATTCATGAATTAGTACGTATAATAAAATCATCCAGTGTGCCCGTCAACTTTAAACCACCCGCCGCAGCCTGGCTTCTAGTTTCACGAGTAGACATTTCTCTTTACTAAAATTAAAAAGTAAGCAACAAGTGCAACAAGCAAAGTCCCCAAGCTAGTTTCACTTGAAAATGGCGGCTGGTCAGTAGTGAGGGTCCCGAAAATGGATTACAGACAAATCAATAGAAGCAGAGATATGCTTACAGTTCTGGTGACCGAAGTAGGGGAAGCGATCAGGGTCCCTGGTCCAGTCTCATCAGGCCTCTGAGGGCCTAAGAGGGCCCTCCCTTGTCCCGGGCTTCTCCCGGCGCTGCCCGCGCGCGTCCCGCGAAGCGGGGCTCTGCACCGATTATATGCGCCTCCTGGCGCTGGCGCGTCGTCAGTAGTGTGGCGGTACTGACTCTGGCCGGTGGCGGCTTTCGAAATTGGTGTGGCTGACTCTTGCCGGTGGCGGCGTCCTCCTCCTCCTCCTGGCAGCGGTGGCAGTGACAGGTAAGTTTGGCTCGGTTCCCCCTCTCCGCCGGGCTCTGCGCCGATTATATGCGCCTCCTGGCGCTGGCGCGTTGTCAGTAGTGCACGCCGCCGCTGAACCTGCCGGGAGTTGTGGTCCCGGGGCGGCGGCACGAAGTGTGGCGGTACTGACTCTGGCCAGTGGCGGCTTTCGAAATTGGTGTGGCTGACTCTTGCCAGTGGCGGCATCCTCCTCCTCCTCCTGGCAGCGGTGGCAGTGACAGGTAAGTTTGGATCGGTTCTTAACAACTGTCAAAACCAGTTATTGCATCAGCACTTGGTTGACTCTGATCTGACCTTTCCCCAAGAATTGGGAAAGAAGGCAGACAAATGGGTCAGAACCAGGGTGAAGCAGAAGGTACAGAACCAAGGTGGTGATCAGAAGAAGCAAGACCAAAAGGGCGGGGAGAATGCAAAAGACCAGAAGTCTTCTCAAGGTCCCCAAAAAGCTTCTAATGGTGGGGGTTCCCAACAATCTAAGAAGAAAGAAGGCCAAAAGAAACCATGGTGCAAGTTTTGTAAAAGTAATACTCACTGGACCAGTGATTGCACCAAGAAGGAGGCAGCTCCAGCCACCATTGCCCCTAAGGCAACTGTTACCCCTAGTTCAGCTCCAAGTGGTGGTTCTCAACAGAAGGGTGTAGTAGGGTTAACCCTTTGAACTGAGATGGATTCTGGCCTATTCAGAATACCAACTCAAGCAGCTTTGATCTGTGATGGGAACACAATTCTGTCCTCTACTGTGAGTCCCAATAACTTGGGCAAGTACAGACACGCTCCTTTAATTAATGACAAAGTGGCTCAGGCCTACAGGGACACCTGTGCTAGTGTCACAATGGTGACGCCTGTTGTTGTGGACCCTCGACAGATCATACTAGGTGAAAATTACCTTGTGACAAATGCTAGCAATGTCAATACCACACCCAGTATGGCAATTGTTAATTTCTCCTCGGGAGGGGTAACTGGCCTCAAGAAGGTTGTGGTTAACTCAGATCCCCCTGTAGAATGTTTGCTTGGAAATGACCTGGAGACTTCAGCTTGGGCTGAAGCAGAGTATAGGACCCATGCGGAAATGTTAGGGATATCAGCACATGTCCTTGCTGTGACTAGGTCACAGGTCACAAATTGCAACACTGAACAGGCACTGGATTCTGGAACAATGGACCAGTTGTCTACCAGGAGGAGAAGCAGTAGGGTTAAGGCAGTGCCTTCCCCCTTGCCTCAGGAAGAGGATCAGCCTTCTGAGGAAGCTGATTGTGAGACCCAGGAGGAAACTGTGCTAGAAGAGCTTGAGCCTGATCAGGTTGAGTATCTTGGGACAGGGGGACACTCCAGGGCAGATCTGAGGCAGGCACAGTGGGACTGCCCTTCTCTTGAACCCCTCTGACAGCAAGCTGCTGATGAGGCTGCACGGAATGCTAGTGGGACCCACAAAGTTTACTGGCATGATGGGCTCCTGTATTCAGAGGCTAGAGACCCCAAGCCTGGAGCTTCCAGGAGGTTGGTCATACCTTTTGCATTCAGGTGCTTCCTTCGCACACTAGCCCATGATATTCCCCTTGCAGAACATCTTGGCCAGAACAAGACTTGGGACAGGCTTGTCCCTCATTTTCACTGGCCTCATATGTCAGAGGATACCAAGGAGTTTTGTCGCTCCTGTGTCACCTGCCAAGCCAGTGGCAAATCAGGTGGCACCACAAAGGCCCCCCCTAATACCACTACCTGTGGTGGGGGTTCCCTTTGAACATGTAGGGATTGACATTGTTGGACCAATGGATCCCCAAACAGCCTCTGGCCACAGGTTTATTCTGGTGGTAGTGGATCATGCCACCAGATACCCAGAAGCAATTTCACTTAGGACCACAACAACACCTGTAGTGGCAAGAGCCCTCCTGGGAGTTTTCTCAAGAGTGGGCTTTCCTAAGGAGGTTGTCTCCGACAGAGGTATGTCTGGATACCTGACTGCTATGTGGAAGGAGTGTGGAGTGAACTACAAGTTCACCACACCCTATCATCCAAAGTGCAATGGTCTAGTTGAAAGATTTAACAAGACCTTAAAGGGCATGATTAATGGACTCCCTGAAAAGCTTAGGCAGAGATGGGACATCCTGCTGCCCTGCTTTTTGTTTGCTTTCAGAGAGGTCCCACAGAAGGGGGTTGGCTACAGCCCTTTTGAACTTCTGTTTGGGCATCCTGTAAGAGGACCCCTGTGTCTGGTGAAGGAGGGATGGGAGTTACCTCTCAAACCTCCCAAACAAGACATTGTGGATTATGTACTTGGTCTCCGCTCCAGGAAATGAAAAAGGCATCCAAAAACCTTGAGGCAAGTCAGGAATTGCAAAAGACCTGGCATGACCAAAAGGCTGTACTGACTGTTTACCAGCCAGGACAGAAAGTGTGGGTGTTGGAGCCTGTGGCCCCAGCAGCTCTCCAAGACAAGTGGAGTGGACCCCACACTATTGTTGAACAGAAGGGAGAAGTTACCTATTTGGTTGACCTTGGAACTACCGGGAGCCCCCACAGGGTGCTTCATGTCAACAGACTGAAACCATATGTCGGCAGGGCAGACATGGGCTTGCTCATGGCTACTCATGAGTGACAGGAGGAAGAGAGTGACCCTCTCCCAGACCTGCTTTCTCAGAACCCTGATGATGGTACAGTTGATGGTGTAGCCTTGGCAGGCAGCCTCACTGACCCACAGCACCAGGACTGCAGACAAGTTCTACAGCCCTACAGACATATGTTTTCTCTGACTCCAAGTCAGACTACCTGGTGCACTCATGAAGTGGACACGGGGGACAGTCTGCCTGTTAAAAGTAAGATTTACAGGCAACCTGATCATGTCAGGGACTGTATCAGGACAGAAGATGTTGGATTTGGGAGTAATTGAGCCCTCAGAGAGCCCTAGGGCCAGTCCAGTAGTCCTGGTGCCTAAACCTCACTCCCAAGATGGTAAGAGAGAGATGAGGTTTTGCGTGGATTAGAGAGGCCTCAATGCTGTCACTAGGACAGATGTCCATCCAATACCCAGGGCAGATGAACTCTTTGACAGATTGGCATCTGCCAAGTTTTTGAGTACATTTGACCTGACAGCTGGCTACTGGCAGATCAGACTAGCTGATGATGCAAAGACAGCATTTTCAACCCCTGGTGGGCATGATCAGTTTGTGGTGATACCATTTGGTCTGAAAAATGCACCTGCCACATTCCAAAGGTTGGTGTACCAAGTCCTCTCAGGCCTGGATGACTACTGTGCAGCTTATCTAGATGATATTGCTGTCTTTAGCTCCACTTGGGAAGATCACCTGATCCACCTAAAGAATGTTTTGGAGGCCCTGCAAAAGGCAGGCCTAACTATCAAGGCTACCAAGTGCCAGAAAGGGCAGAGTCAGGTTGTATACCTGGGCCACCTTGTAGGTGGAGGCCGGTTCAACCATTGCAGAGCAAGATCCAGACCATAATGGACTGGACAGCTCCAACCACCCAGACTCAGGTCAGAGCTTTCTTGGGCCTGACTGGGTACTACAGGAAATTTGTCAAGGGGTATTGTTTCATAGGGACACCCCTTAATGACTTAACTTCCAAGAAAATGCCAAAGAAAGTTCAGTGGGCAGTCAGCTGTCAAAGGGTATTTGATGACCTGAAGCAGGCCATGTGCACTGCTCCAATTCTGCAAAGTCCAGACTACCCAAAAGAATTAATTGTTCAAACAGATTCTTCTCAGTTGGGGGTAGGTGCTGTGCTTTCACAACTGAATAAAGATGGTCAAGACCAGCCAGTAGTTTTATTAGCAGAAGGCTGACCCCTAGAGAGAAACGTTGGTCAGCTATTGAGAGGGAGGCCTTTGCTGTGGTTTGGGCCCTGAAGAAGCAGAGGCCATACTTGTTTGGCACTCACTTCAAGATTCAGAAAGACCATAAACCCCTCGTGTGGTTAAACCAGATGAAGGGTGAAAATCCCAAACTGCTCGGGTGGTCCATTTCCCTACAGGGGATGGACTTTTCAGTGGAACATATACCTGGGACTGACCATGCCAATGCAGATGGACTCTCCAGATATTTCCACTTAGAACATGTAGACTCAACTGGTCAAGTTTAGTTTAATGACCCTGCGTTTGGGGGAGGGGGTGTAGGAGAGTAGGGTCTGCTTCCTATGGTCACCCCCACTTTTTGCTGTGATTCTCTGGTTTATTAGACTTTAGTGTAGCTGTGGGCCTGCTAATCAGACCCACAGCCCAGCTGTTCTCTCTCTAAATTGATACCATGTACTTTAGGTACATACCGGATTGGTTACTGGGTCACTCTTGTGAGCCCCTGTATAGTGTACCATAGGTACCCAGGGCATTGGTGCACCTTAGGCCTACCAGGGACTGCAGCATGTATTGTGCCACTCCTGGTTTGCCTTCCAAACTGACACCACAGGTCTGTTCACACAGCCTGGGTAAGGTGGTGTAATCACCCCTTACTTAGATATAGTATACCTATATCTACCTTTACATATAGACACATATACACCTATAAGCCACACCTATGGTAGGCCTTGACAATCCTGGAGGCAGAGTGCTTGGTTTTATGTGAGAGGGTGCCCTAGCATGAGCTGAGCTCCTGAGCAGCTTTAACCATCTCCTTATAGCTGTTCTATGATATAGCCATACCATATACTCTTAAGTGCATTATAATCCTCGCGGTTAATGCTAACTTTGGTTTGGCTTCATCAAAACATGTTGTGTAAGGTGTCAAATACTTTGGAATACGCCAGTCCTGGTGGTGGGGGTAGCATTCCACCCTTCTAGAGGGAGAAGACATGTAGTTACTGGTTTACCCGGTTAAAGTTAAACAGAGCCTCAGCATCACAAAATGGATGCTGCTGCCACAGACACGAGTCTGACCTCCTGTTGCTGGATGAAACTCCGGCAGGGGAGGCCTGGACAATAGGTTTCCTGTCCAGGGAGGTGCTGGCACCTCCCCAGACAGGGGTTTGTGTATTGGGGCAGGTCGGGCTGCATTCAGTGAATGCTTCTAGACACTGCCTGGGGCACACAAGGTGCTCCATGCATAGCCCAGTTCAAACCGGTTGCTGGGGCACACAGCCCCAGCTCTGGCGCGAACCTGGACAAAGGGAAAGGGGTGTAACCACCCCCTTTTCAGGTCCACCCTTATGAGGGACCTAGTCAGGTAATCCAGCCCCCATTCTTAGTATAAGTATAGGAGCTGTGTCCCTAGGACCTTAGATTATCCTGAATGAATCTTTGAAATACATATCTTGGACCTTTGACATTCCATTCTGACTGGAAGATGGAAGACATCTCCCTTGTGGTCAAGGAGTGAACACCCTGTGCAAACAGGCAGCAACAGCAACTTTACCTGTCTGCAGTTTCAAAGCTCCTGTCGGATCCCGAAGACTCTGCAACACAGGAATTAGACTTCCAGACTTCTCTGACTTCGACCCACATCCACAGCAAAGCTGAGACTGGTGGCAGACACGAGAGATGTGGGACCGGACACCCTGGACATCCTGCATTTTGCTACCTGCACTCCTTTCCTGAAACCTCAGTAAGTTATGCATTGGGGTACAAGAAGCCCCAGCCCTGAGCACCATTTGCTCCGAATCCCAGGCCCCCACACTCCGCGAGTATCCCGTGGGCCCTGCCTTTGCATTTGAGCTTGATGCATCTTCCTGGTTCCTTGCCCGTTGGCTACTGAGACCCCTGAAGACCTTCCTTTGAATTTAACTTGCTTTCCTGATTGCTCTAGGCTTGCTCCTGTTTCCCTTAAAAGGAGAAGCACCAGAGACCTTGCTGTAGTCTGCAACAGAGCCAATCTTGACATCCTGCGTGGGCTGCAGTTGCCAAGGCTTGTTGGGTCCACTCTGGATACCACACCACAGTTATCTAGATCTATTGTGGGACAGCTCAAATCCAGCGCCTGGTCATCGTTGATGCCTCCTGGACCTCGTGGCTGAAGAGACAAGTTTGACTACTTCACCTGAATTCACCCGACATCGCCTGGTTCCTTCCTGGTTCCTTCCTGGTCACTGGCTAGTGACCCAGACTCTGTCCCTTCTGCTTTCAGGTGCTTCAGATCTTTGATCCACCCTTGGATCCACCCAGACACTTTTCCTCTGGTCGCCTGCAGCACTTCTTTGCAGCTCTCCATAGAAAACGATGACCAAACACGACAAGAAAAGACACATAGGCACCCGGCTTCCCTGGGTGAGGTAACACGAGTACTCCGGTGCTCCCGTGGGTTTTGACTCTCGAAGTGTCCTAGTATAAAAGGGTTCCATCCTAGTCCATCCGGAAGTGTCCTTAAATTGTATATTTGTAACTTCTTCGTTTTCCATAGAAAGCCAATGCTAACCCGCGTCTGTGTTTAGACACTGCACGCGTCTCCCGTGGGCCTCCTACTTCTTAACCTTTGGTTGTTTAGTGTAGCCCCAGCGATCCCACAGGCCCCAGGCCTGCTTTCTAACTCTCACGTGGTACTTATACCACTTTCTTAGTATATGGTTTGTGAGGTTCCTATGGGCATAACGTATACTGCGCAACTTATCGTATATTAATTGTGTGAACTGTATTGGATTTTTACCTCTGACCTCATAAAGAGTGCAGAGGGGTTGTGTTTAGATTAAATACATATATATTTAGTTTAACTGATAGTTAAAGATCCCACACATCTGCGGGGCCACTTACTGGACCCTATCTTTGCCAGCTGGGGACAGGTGGAGGCCTTGACCCCTGTACCCATTCCTTGGTTGGACCATCATCAGGTGCCCTTTTTGATACACATTCCGGGAGCTAGAGTGCCGGAACAGGTAGCATTACAACATCCGAGTCGGAGATGGGCTAACTTCTCCCAAGCCAGGTTTAACGAGGCACTCACTGTTGGGGGTGGTCCGGGGGAGAGGACGTGGAGAAAGCCAACAATAATCTGGTCCGGCGCATCACGGACGCCCTGGACCAGGTTGCTCCGCTTGCCCTGATCAGAACGGAGGGACGTGCCCAGAGAACGGCACCTTGGTACAATGAAGAGGTGCGCGTGGCCAAGGTCGCCTGCAAACGTGCAGAAAGGCAGTGGAGATCAGCCTTCGCCACTCAAGCTAGAATGGACTATGTTGCAAGTAGGCGCACCTACCATAGACTAATTAGGAAGGCTAAAAAGGTGTACTTCGACACCAGGATTAGGGAAGCAGAAAACTCCACGAAGAAATTGTTCTTAATATATAAATCACTCTCGGTTGGGAAGCCTACGGCAGTCCCAGAAGAATTTTGCACGGTAGACAGCTGTAACCGAGTCCTTAGCTTGAAAAATAAAATTTGTAGATGGCAAACATAGACTTAAATAAGTGCTATGGCGTCGTTTTTCTCCAATGCCCAGCCGGACAAGGAAGTATTTATTTTCAAAGTTGAATAAGGAGTTACGAATACGTGAAACAAGAATCAAACACACTGGGTACAAGCCTGTACCAAGTCAAGGAGAACAAACAATAAGGGGAAAGAATAAGAAAGGTTTAAACAGGCAAAAGTTGGAGCAAGTGGCGGCTTACAATACAATGCAATCTTGTGCAAGCACAAACCAACAGTAGCTGCAATAAATATACAGGTGAGCCATGCAGTACTGTTAAATCAGGCTCCCCTAGGGACCCTACTACACCCAGACGCCTGATGGGCAGTCTGCACGTATTAGAGCCGTATATCCGCCATCTCCTGGACATCTCTTTTGGGACCCATACTGTCCCTGATGCCTGGAAACGGGCGGTGGTCCTTCCTCTCCAAAAGAAGCCCAATATCAGCTATGACAGGTTAGACAATCTTCGCCCCATTTCTCTTTTGCCATACATGGCGAAGGTTGCTGAGAAAGCGGTGAACCTCCAGCTGATGGGCTTTGTGGAAGAGGCTTCCCTACTCCACGACTCTCAGTTTGGCTTCCGTCCAGTGGTGGCTGGTGACATTTGAAAGTGGTGGGGCGTAAACTTGGTGTTGGAGTATACTGTGGTGAGCGAGCAAGCCTGAGAAAATTTTGAGAAAAGAGTGGGTAAATGGTGCATTATCAAGCAAATTTTAGAAGCAAGAAGGCTAATAAGCAACTGTGAAAGTGCAGTTATTACATTAATAAAGGGATGGCATATAACAACATATGTAGCTGCTTATTCAGTATAGACCCTGCCAGTGCCATGCACCTCTGAGCAATATACACACTGTGTGCCAGCAAGGCCTAGCGTCAGAAACATTTCTATCATTATGTTTTTGAAGCTAGGCCCAGTGCTGGCACTGAGTGTGTATGCTTCTCAGAGGTGCGTCACACGTGGCAGGGCCTGTTGCCTCAGACTGAGAAACATTTTCTGCACCAGTCTGCATTCTCACTCTATAAACACTAACTCTTTGAAGTGCAGAGTCACTCTGCACTTCAAACAGTGTTAGTGTTTATAAGAGTGGGAACGCGATCCGAAGGTAATTCAGAACTGCTTTTGATGAAGGTACACATTTGCTTTGTGCGAAGGTGTGACTGTCCTTTAATTGTTCCAATTGTCTCTGATGGTCAGAGGAGGCAATCAGAACAATTAAATGACAGTCGCACAAAGCAAATGGGTGCCTTCATTAAAAGCAGTTCTGATAGTTATCGGCCGCGGCTGACCCTCAGTCATAAATGAGGCATATGTGAAAAAATGCCCGTGCCTGCCTGTTGTGTCCAGCCTAGAGCCCACACAATTCAACACTGCCTTGCTCCCAACCGAATTTAATCGGCGTACATATATTAGACCGACCAGGTGATGTTTTATGATGCTCTGAGGACACATTTATACATGCAGGGCCGGCGCTAGGCATGGGCAGTATGGGCAGCCGCCCAGGGCCTCGCGCTCAGGTGAGAGGCAGGGGGCCCCCGCAGGGGGCCTCCCCCTTCACTGTGAAATAAATTACTTTAACAGATTGCCCCCCTGCTCCACCAGGGCCCCCTCCCCACACAATTAGAATATACATCAGAGATGTCTGGTGTCAACCACATGGTGGCATTCCTGGGGGTGCAGGGGTGGGGGGGGGGAGGGACAAACAGAGTGGGGAAGTCAAAGCAGCAGGGCCAGCAATTAGGGCTCAGAGTGTCAGGGCGAGGCAACACCTCTCTTAAGTACCGCCATTCCCTGTCTGCATTTTGTTGCTAGGTGACAGAAGGCCCCTTTGTTTCCAGGACCAGCCGGACACAGGTAAGGAGCAGTGGGTGAGGGGAGGAGGGAGCAGCCAGATCAACTGGTGCTGGGGCAGTGTTTTAAGAAAGGCATTGTTACTGCTTCGAAGGCCCAGGGGAGGGGGACCCTTTCCCTGGGCCTCGAAGCACTAGAGCAAGCAGCAAGGTCCAAGTGTGGGGCCCCCTTTCCCTGGGCCTCTAAGCACTGTAGAAATCTGCAAGGTCAAGGTGTGGGGGCCCCCTTCCCAGTAGCCACTACTCCCTCTTTCTTTTCCTTTCCTTTATTTGTTCCCCTGTGAAATGAATACAAAAAAAAAGGAAAGGTCATCTTTTTTGTGACATTTTTCACTTCCAAAGTGCAGCCTTGGGAAAGAGAGAAATAAGAAATTCAAAATGTAAAAAAATAACTAAAGCAAGACAGAGTGGGTCGAAAAGGGGCCAGGTTGATTTTATTCACAGCCAAAACACATTAGTGCCTCTACACAGAGTTTACCAGTGAAGCGCTACTTTTGTTTTCTTGTCTTTCTCTAAACAGCTTTGTTTTCCCCGGGTGGGGAAGTGCACCATTTCTGGATGTACTGCAATACCTGCTTGATGGGCGGACTGGAAAATAAAGTGCATACCACTGCTCTGTATTCACAAATGTGGTCTTTTTAAACCATATTGCTTTTGTTTTGTAAGGATATATTCAATGGGCATTGAAGCAGGTCCGTTCCGGCCCTGTAGTCATGGCCTTAACTTTTCATGCAAAAGCACTCATTCATTTCTGAATAAGTGCAAAAGCATTAAGGTAACCATGTTGTTCCTGCTTACATTTCACATGCTTTAATTAATCTTACATTCCTTATGAGTGTGTGCTATTTCCAGCATGTTGTCACTTTTTTTTAGGCAGCATATTGCTCTTGTCTAGTGCCTAATTTGAATTGAGTCCCCCCCAGGAGTTTAGCGGGGCGCAACTGGGTTGTAGTTGAAGGCAGTGCGAGTTTCTCTCAGTGGGGTAGTATGGTGTTCAGTGGGGAGAGGATGTGGCACTATGGTCAGAGCTGCCGAATTTGGAACTGGGGAGCCAGGTTCAGCCTTCATGACCAGTCCACCAGACCATTCTCCCTGAAGGAGCATATTTCCATGCTAGACCTTGGAAGGACCCGCAAGACCTTAGAAGCCCTGGTGTCTTAGCATCGGAAGGTGAACCCTAGCAGTGGCAAGTGTGGGTTAACCTTGAAGGCCTGCCTACCACAATCCCTATTGAAGCCCACCGCAAGTCTTTTGGGCAGGCCTACGAAGCAGCACACCCTAGAGCAACTGTGACTCTGTCATTGAGGTCACATGACCCTTGAGGAGGGAGACTCTAGGGCGGTGCAAACGGTGAGATCGCATTGAGCGCTGACTTTGGGTCATGTTTGTGAGTATATTATGTTTCTAAAAGCACTTGCTGCCTCCTTCCTGGCCTCCAGGAATTTTCGGCAACAATAAAAATGTCATGAAACTCCGGTGATCAATGTTCTTCCTAGAGAGAAATGGAGGTTTGTCAAGTGGAAGTTTTGACTCATGGAAAGGTAGCGCAGAGGGTTAATGTGCTCGCTGCAAAGAACATGCCCCATGCAGATCACCAAGTCCACATAATGTAAATAGGCCAGTGGATTACTGCTTTTGTCAGAGAGATCCTATTGGTACTTGCAGTTTATAAGTCAAAATCCTAACATAGAACAATGAGCTATTAACTGTGATCTAAGAGATGCATGCCAACTGCAAGGTATAATTTACATCGTTATGGTTTTTTCCCCAGTCTTTGATTAACATAATGTTGCGAAAAGGGTTCACTTGAACAGAAATCAATTCTGGTTATTAAAGAGAACTTCCAACCATGGTATTACGTCCTAAATTCAGAGTTTGTGTTTCTCCAGATCAATCATTATTAAACTATACTGCCTACTAGTACGATTGTCATGTGACTCCTAGTCCTTTGTCTTATGTAAAATTACCTATTGTGATTTCCACACGTATTATTGATTATCTCTGTGTAATGTGTGATATAAAGTTCTCTGACACTCTAAATTGGTATCAGTGGTGCTGTTTATCAAATTTAATGCACCTGAGAGAGAGTGTAGTTATGGAGACTTGAGGGGCACTGTTAAAGGGTGGTAGTGAGGGAATCGGTGGCAGAGCAAGTCATTGGGGGCACCAACATTGTCGCACAGAGCTCCACCAGTGCTAAATCTGGCCACATCTACTTCCTACAGTTCTAACACCAAATCAAAAGCGTTGATTTGACAACCCCTTGAATCTGTAGCATACCTTCAAGTCAATGTATGATTTAGCAGTGGTCTCGGTTGTTCTAAGACTGTTTTTGCTTATGTAAAATCTTTATTTGTTTGCAATGGTGTCTTGTAATTTTGTACTATATGTGTTGTGTTTTTGCACTTAACATAATTCTGGTGAGTAAAGAGCACACACACAAAAAAGATTGTCCTACGTCTCTTAGCATGGGAGTGTGGGATTCTGCTGAGAGGACTTACTTTAAAACAAATTACGTAATGGCATCCTAAGGTAGCACAATAATGGCACAGAAAGATAAGGGAACGTTTTGAAATGTGCAATTATATCCATGGTCTTAGAGGTTTTCTCTTGTGTAATTTTATATTTTGAATGATCCCGCCCCTCATTACCTCAACAGTATCTCCCCCCTTTATGAGGCAGAACTGGAAATTGTATCATGCACTCATCTGGAAACAATCTGTTAACGAGGAGTAAATAATATACATCTTAGGGAGACCTGCACCTAGCTTTTCCATCTAATGAGACAAATGTAATCCATTTAACAGTTTTAAAATATATGGACTTATTTCATTTGTATATTTATCTTTTTGTCCATGTTACTGATATCCACGTTAGGTCTCTAAAGGGATGCCAAATAAGATCAATAGTCCTGCGATGTCACTTTCTATGATGTCACTTCTTGTGATATTACCAAGGGCGGCTCCTTCACTAGGGCGGAGGAGCGACGCCCCACTACTTTCTCGCAAAAGCAGAAACACAAAATGCTAAAACGACCATTTTATGTTTCTGCTTCTAACACTGCGAGAAAGCAGAAGTGTTTCGTTGGGGGTGGGCAGGTCTGTTTTAGGGGAGGGGTTGGAGTGCCTTGCCAACTGCTAAGGGCGCTGACTGTTCGGCCAAACCAGTCTTGCGCACTTGGCCATTCTCTATGCAGGCTGCAATGCAGCCTACATGGGGAAAATGGCCTCCCCAGAAGTGCCTGGCTGGTCGGCGTCCTGATCAATTACAACGCTGCCATTGCAGCATTATGATTGGCTTAGGGGAGGGAGGCTGCCTGCTTCCTGTTCTCCCCCCCCCCTTCCGAACTCCCGCGAGATCCTCCACCCGCGAGTCATGCCGGTTGCGACTGGAAGATACATGCAAATTAGAGGGGCCTCACATCTTCTCTTTCGCCCGGGGCCCCAGGAGTTCTAGGACCGGCCCTGTATACATGGGTTAAATGCATCAAATATCAAATGTAAATATTATAAAGCAGACGCACACACAAATGCGCACTCTCAAACGCACTCATACAAACTGGGAGCCCAGATGAGTGATACATATACACACAAGCAGACTCCAAAACAAGCAAATATAAATAGATAGGCGTGCGCACATTCCCACACAGAGAGAAACCACAATCGCAGAGGGCATAAATACTTTTGAATTTGATAACTGACTGACTGACGCTACAAGTGTTCTCCTCAGAGACACCCTAGTCTTGAATAGATCATCTCAAATCTCAGCCTGCTCCTCTTTGTATCAGACCCTTACTGACGCTCCCTGTACTGTGAGCACAACACTATAATTTAGCTGGACCTCTGTGGCCTTTCTCGAAGATTCCTCTCAGGCAGCGACTTCTCGGGGTACCCACCTTAAGAGGCAATAATGGAACGATCACAGCAGTAGTGACGGAGGCAGCCCCTGTATTGAAGAACATGGGAACATGGACCTGACCCACAAATAAACAAGAAACGTGACGCCCTGCAGACTGGGACTTCGCTTTGTGTTTCACGCCCTACAGCAGGTCTTGAAGCCATACACTGAGGCGAGACATTAAGCATCTTAATGTGCTAGGTTACTGTAATAGTAGATATTTTAACACCAACAAGCAGCTTTGAAATAAAAATGCAAATTTTCTCAGTTACTTTACTTTTTTAAAACACCTCGGCTGTGGTGACTGAATTCATGATCTTGACGGGGACCAATGGCAAAGTAACTAACGGCACGAAAGTTTTGCGAGCTAACTTCAGTCGCACGCAGCACTATTTGCCATTATTTGGCTCAGCCGCCGAATTCACACCAGCAGAATACCGCAGAAAAACAATAGGAATTATTTTTTTTACTTTTTGTCATGGCAGTCAGGCGC
Source organism: Lissotriton helveticus (assembly GCF_964261635.1). NCBI lineage: Eukaryota > Metazoa > Chordata > Amphibia > Caudata > Salamandridae > Lissotriton > Lissotriton helveticus. The sequence continues at coordinate 1,461,552,488 of NC_136067.1, read as the reverse complement.
GAGTGGGGGAAGACTGGTGATTATGCCCAGAAAAATCACAGGATGTTGAGCTGCGGTGCTGAGTGCTGCACTGTAATGAGTACTGCAGTGTGCGGAGTGCTGCACTGTGTCGATACCGAACCTGGTTCCCGGCATTCAGGTCAGTGAACCAGGTTTGGGTCTCAGCGTCAACGATGTAGGTGTGACGTAAGTTACTGAGTGAAGATCACTCTTTCATTGCTTTGAATTTTGTAATTACCTACGCCATTCACTCACACGCATGATATAATGCATTGCAAAGTAGTCAGTACTCACTCACGGAGTGTCTGAATCGATACTCCTCTTTCCCGAGTCTGACTGTCTGCGCTCTGCCTCAGGTTCAGCGACGGTAACTCTGGCTCACATCACATTGCCTGCGGGGATTGCAGGCTTCCCGCAATGATGATCATGAAGTAAGTAGAGGCCTCCCAGGGCAACGAGTTCAGGTGGAGCTCGAGGGTTTCAGACTCTCTCTCACGCCCTTCCTTGTGTATGAAAAAGGCGCGCACGCCCTGAGGGGAAGGGGTGCATAGCGAGCGAGGCTGAACTAGGGCAGCCATGACCTTGCATGCGCAGTGACGTCGTAAAAATGGTCAATCACCGACGACAATGGCCAATCCTGGCGCAGCGTTAACAGCGCCACTGCGCCAGGATTGGCTAAGAGCAGACTGCTATCTGCCCATTTTGAGACCGGGGCCCCGGGTCCCTGCCTATGTCCAGTAGTGGTAGAGGGGGGGTGGGGGAGGAAGGTCTAAACTGTGCGCATGCACGGGAAAGTCGAAATCTGGACTACTACGGGATTTTACATGCGCAGTCACCCCGCTGCCTGTGCGCTGCCTGCCTGTCACTCTATGCCGCAGCCCCGCCCCCCCACGGCCCACTTCCTTATGGATGCCCGATCCTGTCAGGCTTCTCCCGGAGCCTTAGTGCTCTCGGCTCAGATTAATTTTTTTTAAAAAGTTACTGATTAATTCATCATCATGTTGGCAGTGCGGTCGTCCATGGCTAGTGGGGCAACGCCCCAACGCCCCCAATGGACGCACCGCCACTGCTTCCGTCCATGCCACTCGACAGAGTCAGCATTGCTCATGGCAGTAGAGTCCATACGGCAGGGAGTGGATGAGGGCCAGACTATGGCCTGATCCTCTTGGACCATAGCGCAGCATTTGACACTGTAGCTCATTCCACCTTGTTACAGTGTCTGAATGATGGAGGGGTATCAGGAGCTGCGCTTAGATGGATCCAGTCTTTCCTGACAGGTAGATGCTTTCAAGTCCGCCAGAGAGAATGTTATTCTAAGGAGATTAGGTTGGGCCAGGGCGTGCCGCAAGGCTCGTCCTTGAGCCCAACTCTGTTCAATCTGTATGTCTCCCCGCTGGCGGCTATAGTTGAAAGCTATGGCTTGCGCCTCGTGTCCTATGCAGACGACACGCAGCTGGTCATATCCCTCTCACGTGTGCCTGGTCTTGTGGCGGACAATTTCAGAGCTTGCATGCAAGAACTGGCAACCTGGATGTCCGCCAACTGCTTGAAACTTAATGGCAGTAAGACCGAGGTGCTCGTGGTGGGGGGAGGGCCATCTGTATGGTCGTCGGCATGGTGGCCACCCTGTCTAGGAGAAACACCTGTTCCTTGCCAGGAAGTAAAGAATCTTGGGGTATGGTTGGACTTCGACCTTGCCTTTGGCCCCCAGATTGGCCGAGTGGTGGGGGCATGCTTCGGAGTTTTAAAAACTCTGAGGAAGGTCTTGGATCTTCTGCCCATTACAGCTCGCCGGACGCTGGTGCATGCCCTAGTCACCTCGCACCTTGATTACGGCAATTTGCTGTATCTGGGTGCTACGGGAAGGGTCTTCAACCGCCTCCAAGTGCTGCAAAATGCAGCTGCTCGCCTTATTTTGAGGCTCCCTAGAAGATCATCCTCAAAGGCAGCGCTCCAGGCCCTGCTCTGGCTTCCTGTCAGGAGCAGGGTGGAGTACAAGGCCCTGGCCATGTGTCACCGCATTCTGGGCGGCAAAGCCCCTGCCCCGCTACAGAGTCTGGGTACCCGGTATGAGCCCACAAGAAATCTGCGCTCCGCCTGTACAGGGCTACTGAAAATCCCAAAAATAAAGAAAGCTCGTATGGGAGGCAGGTCTTTCAGATATCTGGCTGCTAAGCAGTGGAATGACCTACCAGTAGAGTTACGTTTGGAGCTTTCAGAATCCATGTTCAGAAGGAAACTCAAGACTCACCTATTTGGAAGGTTGGCGACTGTGATGGCTGCTAGGACTGCTTACCCCACTTACCATAGCGCGGGGACACGCCGGTGTGCGTAAACCAGGCGCTGTACAAATTTCCCTAATAATAATATTAATTTGATATATACCTTGTATGGTGTCCTTTAATTTGGTACTCAAGGGATTATATATGGTAAAACAACTTGCTTAACTCGCCTACTGAACTCTCAGCCTGAAGACTGCTGGTTCATGCTACCACTAGGATAGCTTTCTATAAGGTTGACTTTACAACCATCATCAATAAGGGTCGATTAGACTGGTGCAAGGTGCCCACTAGAACTAGTGGACATCATATGGCAGGCTAACTTTTCACACTAACATACCCACTCTCTCATCTATAGGCCCACTCATACACCCACTCAGTCACCCATGCAATCACTAAAACACCCAGTTACTCTCCCATGTAACTGCTGATATACCCAATCACTCACCCATACAGTGACTCACTCACCCATTCATGCACTCATACACCAACTTACACAACCACTCACTCACCAATACAGCCGCTCATGCACCCACCTACTTACCCATACAATCACAGCATTTATTAACTAACACATAGAGCCACTGACACACCCACTCACTCACCCACCCACGCACTCAGCCACTTACACATCCACTTACTCACTCATGCATCAACTCTCTCACTAACACAGAATCTCACTCACTCATACTCTTTCTTATACATGCACACACATACAGTTTATCTTTTTTAAACTAAGAAAGGTCAGTCTTGCAAGAATTGTTTTTTTCCAATTTTTCATAATGTGTAATTCTTTTTTAGTTTTTTACATGTTTTTTAGTTTTTTTTAACAAATAAAATGGCAACTAGAAAATGTTTTAACAGAAAAAGCTGAAAACTAGGGAAACGAGTGTTATTTAAAAAAAAAAGTGTGCCGTTTTGCTGCGTCCAAAAGTGTGGCAACAGATTGTTCCCCTACAGTTAGAACTTTCTTGCAGTTCAAACAAAAACTCCCAATTGTTTGGCGTTCTGGTGACTTCTTTAGGTACTGGACTTCAGATGGTAGAGGGTCCCCAGGAGCAATTGGTGTTGCAGTTGAGGTAGATGTATCTCTGCACTTATCTGCCTCTGTGCTCTGGTCAACTCCTCCGAGTAGTATGTCTTCAGATAATACAGCATACTCATTGTGCCTTGAATACTGCTTGGACGTGCCACTTGAGAGGGTCTTCTGGCATATTGAGACTGTCACATGCTTAGCCACCACTTTCTCCTCCCCGGAGAGGATGGTAAAAAACTTCCAAGCAATTGATTGCCGCTTTGCCGGGGGTTCCTCCTCCAAAGAACTGTCTTCATCAAGGCACTGCCACCAGATGTCATTTTATTTGGAAATAATTTCCCAAAAATAAGCAAAATAACTATTTGAATTGAAAAGAGGAGATGTTGAAATGTGAACCTCCAATATCAGCACTATAAGTCTAAAGAAAAGAAAAAAGGTAGGGACTTCCTTTCTAGAATAATCAAAAGTGTCTTGTCCAATGAAATTCCTTTCTTCCGTAGTCATGTGATATTCGCAAACACCAACGTATTCACAAACGCTGAGGTATTTTCAACTATGAGAAATAAAATAAAACAGCGTTAAACTATAAAATTACTTAGTAAAATCTCACTTTATATGTTATATTAGTAAACTACTGATCCCAAACATTAATTACAATATGTGTATAAATGTTTTTTAGACCTTCTAAAATTCACGCTGATTTTGCAAATATCGTAGCGTAATATACGTATTGCAACTGTTAGCGCCAAAATTGAATATATAAAAAAAAGAATAGCCTTCTGGGCACATCTGTTTATTGATGCCAAAGAAAATGATAACGAATTCTTGATGTCCAAAAAAATGATAACATCTCGACCAAACAAAGAACCACTTGCTTCACATAGTTAGGAGAAATACCTTTGTTTGAAGGAGAATCACCTCTTTGTAGTATCATTGTCCTCTTTATAGGAGGATTCATCATATCACAGATTTCTTGATTAAGAGACACGAGGAACAATAACATTGCAACCCACTGAGAATGTTGCTGGAGACATTTCCTCGTGATCCATTAAGCAGCTCTAATGTAGAACATGCACCTGGCATTTACCAAACGAGGTAGCACTTACTAATTAACCAGTATAAACTCATCCAGCTGGGTAGACATTTTAAGTAAAACTGTGGACTTTAGTTGGATAAATGGACAGGTGGTTTTCCTTTGTGGCCCTGTAGCTCATTTCACAGATATTAACCTCAACAGGAAGCACTTACACATATGAACATAGCAGGTGCCCCCAGTTAAAGCTCCACTTCTGTAAATGACAAATGATCCTAACTTCCTGGGCTGCACAAAGGAAAATCAAGTGTGTTTTGCTGGCAATTCCACATTGAAAACAATCTGAACTATTTGGTAAAGGGGAATGTATTAATGATCTATCAGAACACAATCTGCAGTGACTGTGATGAATGGGTCCTTTCTTGATCTCTCCTGGCGAGAGCAGAGTCTATGGTTCTCCATTTTATTGACTACAAACATAAAAAGAGCAGAATCTTCTGGAACCATCACCCATTTGGCCCTGCACCATCCACCTTAGTGGAATGAAATGCACACACCCATCCAGCCAATCCTCACACCCACTCACGCCTACAAAATAACTCATAGACCCACTCACGCATACATACAGCACTTACACATCTATTCACAGACCCATAGATCTACCCACACTCACAAAACCACTCACACACGCACTCCCAGACCCACACAGCAACACACACACACTCTGACTTATACAGCCACTCACACGCACACTGTCAAAGGGTACAGGTTATAGTTCGGAAAAGAAGAAAAAACCTTAGATATTCACTGAAAAAAACAAAAGTTGCAGGGGCATTATAGTTAAGAACTCACATGAAAAATATTAGAAAATCACAGAAAAGTTCAAAGGTTACAAGGACGTTATAGTTAGGAAATAGAATTTAAAAAACTTAAAAATTCACTGAAAACCAAAGGTTACAGGGACATTAGAGTTAGGCTCAGATTTCACTCAATCAAAACTATAGAAATTCAGCAGTTATATTTACCTTAGCTAACTATAACTTACACACCCACAATGCGCTGCTTATAACCTTATATATTACATCACTCGTGACATGGTCAGTGACTTCATTCATGACATCTCAAAGGACATCACTGATGACAACACTGATCACATTACGTAGTGATTCTGAGTATTTTCTAAATGTTTCTGAGTTTTAAACATATCTATTTTCTAAATGTTTCTGAGTTTTAAACATATAAACTAAGGTACCACAAAAGTTAAATTATTATAGTTTTTGTACTACTGAGTGATTCCATTTTTAAACATAGATTATGTGAGTATCTGGTCAAATGTGTGTATCCATGTGTGTGTGTGGCTGTATACACGAGTGTGTAACAGGCTGTATGGGTGAATAAGTGGGTTTATAAGTGGCTGTATGGGTGAGTAAGTGGCTGAGTGAGTGGCTGCGTGGGTGAGTGAGTGGGTGTGTGAGTGGCTGTATGGGTGAGTGAGTGGGTATGTCAGTGCCAGTATAAGAAAGTGAGTGGCTATGTGAATGGCTGTATGGGTGAGTGAGTGACTGTAAGAGCATCTTGAAGGGTGAGGAAGTGGGTGCATAAGTAGTATATGGATGAGAGAGTGGGCATGTGAGAGAATGTGTAAGTGAGTGAGTGGGTGTGCGAGTGGGTGTGCGAGTGGCTGTATGAGTGAGTGCATGAGTGGTATAAGGGTAAGCAAGTAGGTGTGTTAGTGTCTGTGTGAGTAAGTGAGTGTGTGATAGGCTGTATAATATTATTTATAATTATTATTGTTATAGGCTGCATGGGTAAGTGTGTGCTAGTCTCAGTGACTGTTTAGGTGAGCAAGTATGTGTTAGTATTTGTATGAATAAGTGAGTGGGTGTGTCAGTATCTGTATGGGTGAGTTCATGGCTGTGTGTGTGGCTGTCTGGGTGGGTGAGTGGGAGTGTGGGGGTTGCTGTATCAGTGAGTGACTCAGTGTCGAGTGGATGTGTATGCATGGGTGTGTGATTGGCTGTTTTGATGAGTGATTGGGTGTATGAGTGGGTGTGTGGGTGAGTGAGTGCCTGTATCAGTGGCTGAAAATGAGAATATGTGGGTTTGCAAGTAGTTGTATGGGTGAGTGAGTGGTTGTGTGAGTGGCTCTATGCATGAGTGAGTTGGTGTGTGCATAGTTATATGGGTCTGTGAATGGTTATGTTAGTGGTTGGTGGGTGAATGAATGGGTGTGTGAGTGGTTTTGTGGAGGTTGCCATCAGTGATGTCACAAGTGATGTCATTTGAGATGTCATTAGTGATATCATCAGTGATGTCACTGAACTTTCCATCAGTGTTGTAATATTTGAGGTCATAAGCAGTGTATTGCGGGGCATAAGTTATAGCTAGCTTGTGTAACTATAACAAGAGAATTTCATTGGTTTTGTACGAGTGAAATCGGAGCCCAACTATGACATCCCTGTAACCTTTGTTTTTTTTCAGTGAATTTCCAAAGTTTTTTAAATTCTATTTCCGAACTATAATTCTAACTATAATGTCCCTGTAACCTTTGTTTTTTTAGTGAATTTCAAAAAAAATTACGTTTTTTCCTAATTATAATGTCCCTGTAGCATTTGTTTTTTCCAGTATATATATATATATATATATATATATATATATATATATATATATATATATATATATATATATATATATATATATATATATATATATATATAGAGTGAGAGAGAGACAAAGAGTGATAGAGAGAGATATTCACGGAAAAATCCAAAGTTTGAAGCGACGTTATAGTTACATATGGTAATAATATCTTACTTTACATTAAAAAAAACATTGAAATTCACTTAAAAAACTAAGATTAAAGGGTTGTTATAGTTGGGTGAAATTTACAGTTAAAACATGCCATTTTACACTAACAAAAAACACAGAAAGTCACCTGTTATAGTTATCTCAAGCATCTATAACCTGTGCCCTAAAGTAACTGCAACTCGCACCCTTGCCATGCACATGGTTGTCATCAATTATGTAATTTCAGATGCTGCATTCATGATATCAATGATGTCATAGAATATGTCATGAGTGATTTATTATGTGGCGTCATAAGCAGTGCATAATGATGGCTTGAGTTATAGTTATTGAGCCATCTCCTTTGCTATAAGATGTATTGCATAACCCCCTTTTCCCCTTATCCTTGGACAACACTGAGAGTTTGTTTTTCAAATTGTTTTTTTTTGTTTTAAGTAGATTTGCAGATCCAGTGTGAATTTGTGGTTAAATGTTTTAAAACGTAGTTTTTCCTCCAGGTGTGTTCCTCTGGGATCCCCCCACAAGGCCTAGGGGGCAGAGTATCCCTATCTTACCCCCTATATGTTTTTAAACATATTTTTAGGACCTGTCCCTGAGTAATAAAAATGGCTGACGCCACATCTTCGTTAATGTGGTGGCAGCGGTCTGATCTTATATTAAGATCTGTCAGCTATGCGGTTCCTCCACGGCATGAAACATACAAAGTTTTTGAGGCTTAATGTACTACAACATACAGTGTGGATAGCCCCCAGGCCGTTCATGTAAACCCTAAAGTGGTCATGTAAACCCTAAATGTGGTCTATATTCTTATTGTAGATGGAGCAACATTATAGACTATTAAATCAATCACAGCCGGTGCTCTGTACTCAAGCATTTAAAAGCACTCTAATATCCAATAATAAATTAAAAGGAGGCTCAGAACTAATTTTTTTGCCTAGGATCACACAGTTTGGACAAGCCTGCAAAACAGACATAGCAGACTGGGCTCACTGCCCCCTGACGCAACTAACAGGCCAAGAATGCATTTATTTGGGGGTGTCAAGCTCCAAACACCGTCCCTGAATCCAGGTCCCTGAGTGACAGAGGCACCAGGAGCAGTCATAGGCTTTCAAAAAAATGGCCTCCTAGAGGTCCAGCCCACCGAGAAATGCCTGGTGGAGTAAAAGGCCTGTCCCGCCCCGTATTTGTGTATAGAGCAAGATAATGTACTGTATACATGACTACCTAATTCAACATATTACAAAACTCCTCTCTGTGATGGTAAGTGTGATTCTGCACCTCCCACTTTAAAGGGGGGATTAGCTGTGTTTATTGATACACATTGCCACGAATAAAATAATTTGGAGGAAATATTGGAGGGAAGTGGAACATCTCCTGAGCTTCTGGCACGGGAAGGGTGTTCAGGGTAAACATTTACAGTAGCCCTACTTACTAGTGATCCCTTCGTCTCAAAAAATAATCTGGTTGCAGTAAACCTGGAATGTGTTTTCCTGCAGAATAAACCACTTTAATTACCTTAGTCTCTCAGAAAAGCTGATGCGTAGGGCACGTCTGTGTCCTCGACTTCCTCCCTTCTCCACTTTCATTTAATCGCTTCCAGCGCCTCGCGCGGCTTCAGAGCGGGACCTTTTAAAACTGTTTATTAGATCAAATATCAGGGAGGAATGTTAAACTCTGAACATGCTGGAGCAGTGTGCGGCCAGACACTATGGCAACCACTCTCTTTCGCAGAGGCACTGGCGCAGGTCCAGCTGGGGGAATCATTTGCGAGATGATTTTTGTCCTGTTTTTTTCTCCGGTCGATCGGGGGGAAGGTTGTGGGCGGGAGCAAGAATGAAAGTGCGCGCCTGTGAACCATACTTTCACGCTAATGTTAGGAATTGACCCCCCCCCCCCCCCATCTGGCGAATGTACTCTGGTGAACCAGCCTTGCTTTTGAATTTGAGTTCATGAGTTCTGTGCAGATGTTCACTTCGGCAGTGACTCAGCACAGACAGCTCTTCAAGAATCAGACAATATTTTTGAGTCATCCTGGATGACTTGCAGACCTATGTATGGATGTAGACAAAGGTCGGGCGAAAATTCCCTTACCCTGGCGTAGACTACTTCCAGTGCACGAATGTGGTATTATTTTTGTTAAGTGAAATTCCCCAAACTATGCCATAATGACACGTGGTGTAATTACGGTGCGTTTGAAGCAAAGTTGTAGCACAGGAGCAACACGAAAGACCAGAAAGAGTGGACGGATCTTGTGCTATAAAATATAGCTCTAAATGTCTGTTTTGCGTTTTTTATAATTTCCCATTCATGTTGTGGAATTTTGCATATTTTCCACTAAAGCAGACCACGAATTTCGCACAGGCCTATTTTAGAAATGGGAGCATTCTCACGAACGTGTGAATTGGCTTGAGAAGATATGTTCTAAACGGCGTACACTTAACTCAGAAATTCTCCAAGTTAATGCAATACAGCTCAAAAAGAGAGAGGAAACCACTGCTGCCTGTTTCTGAGCTGCGCTGTGCTATCAGCAGCTCAGTCAATACATCTGAGAATGTCTGGGATAAGTGTATGCACTTCAAGGACTGCAATGTCTTTAAAAGAAGCGTACAGCGTTGTTCTTTCCCAGCGTGCCTTCGTGATAATGGTACAGTCAGTGCTTTTAAAGCAACCTATGCCGTAAGCAATACAGGACCCTAGTCTATGGACTGACCCTGAAAGACTCCTGTGTACTGCTGACAGGGTTGTTGAAGCTCATGCAGTTTTATAGGGTAACAGAAATTACACAATGGCTGACCCACGCATTGCCTTTGTTACGTGATTGCTACATTGAATGCTTCATAACCACACATTCCTTTGCCACGCATGTCGATATAACCACATGCCTTAGGTAAAGCAGCGTTGGACTTAAAATTCCAATGCTTTCCCTACTGTTGCACGGACTGGAGTTGGAATAAGTAAATTATACTGTTTCAAAGTCCAGCACTTTCCTTAAGGCAAGTTGTTGTAAAGACTTGGACAAGAATGTGTGGTTAAGACGCATGTCATTATAACGACATGCCTTGGGTAAAGCAGCGTTGGACTTTGATGTCCAATGCTTTCTCTACAGTTGCACAGACTGGAGTTGGAATAAGTAAATTATACAGTTCGAAGTCCAGCACTTTCCCTAAAGCAAGTTGTTGTAACGAATTGTAAAGGAATGCATGGTTAAGATGCATTCGTTTTTCCGACCGCTTTGTTAAGGAACGTGTGGTTTAGGCATGCATGGTTGTGTCAAACAACCGCTTTTATAATATTTGGCGAAAACAGTATTCGTAACAGCTTTTTCCTCTGCATTTTTGGGCTTGAGCCCAATTTGCTCTCCATCCTGTGCTTGAGCAGCAGAGTACCACCAGGTCCTGCCTGGAGGTACTTGTGAAGCAACCACAGTGTTAGAAGAAATCTATACAATTACCATTCCGGTGCTGCATTTCTCATTTTTAGCTCCACTCTGAAAACCCCAGGGCGAAACATGCAGAGTTTTGCTCTGCGGAATGCCGCAGAGTTACCCAAAAACCCCTGAGAGTTTCCGCAGAACAGGCAGAAAAATACTCATGTGACTCTTCGCACTGTAATTTGAAGCTGGTAGCACATGTCATGCTGAAAATCAGTATGAACAGCACCACGTGGTGTGCAGGGACGCAGCCTTTTTGTTTCTACTGCTTTCTCTTCTCCTCTGTGTATGGTGCTGGGACTTTTTAAATCTACTTTAAATCTGTGCCAATGCTCTCCTATCCCACTCACCAACCCCTTATTTACCTATTTTCTGTTAGTGAGCGTCTTTCTGTGTAATAATTTTACAATTTGTCATTTTTTGTGTCTTTTTTGGACCTTTTGTACCTTTTTTCCCAATTCCTTCCTTGTGTTCCACTTCATTCAGTTCTCCCTTTTGGCTTTGTTTTGTCCAACATTTTTTTTCACCTGTTCCCACTGCAGAACAACAGGCAGCAAGTTGCCGTGCCAGTGCAACAGTCACACACCCTGTGGGCGCTGCTCAGGGGTACAGCCTCCTATTTTTACAGAGGTGGAGTTGGCCGCACAGTTTTTTTGGGGCCAGAGCCAACCCCAATCCATGCTGGTTGTAGGGCTGGGAGAGGGTATGCTCTGTGGGAGCATCACCTGCTGTGAAGGAGAGTGCGCCAGACTTAATCGATAGGGAACAGGACCTGCTCGATCTGCTGGATGTTGAGGTTGCAGGGCTCGATAAGTGATTATATTTTGTTTTCTAAAAGTGCAAATTCTTTTTAAAACAGCGTGCTGCTCACAATCAACATTAAGTTTAAGCTTATGTTATAAATAAAATCTGGTCTAGCTTGATCTAGCCAGGTGCTCCCCACTATCTACTCGTACTCGTCAGGTCTCGCTTGGGCTCAGTGGTTAGAGGCGGCAGACCTGGAAGCTGAGATCGGCCGTGGACCAGGGTTCAATTCCCCGCCTCGGCGGGTCTCGTGCTCAAAAATTCCACGGACTCGACAATTCTCGCTCCGGTGCCTACTCGACTCACGGGGTCACACTCTGCGACTCTGGGCAATAGCTTGCTTAATCTCCACTATGGCCCCTCGCGGTGGGATGCCTGGCTTTCACCTTGTGGATACCCTGCCGTGGTATCTCACAGGGGAATACCAGGACGGGTTCCCTAAGCAAGCGCCTTGATGCCTTCGGGTGATACGTGCGCTATATAAGTCGCAATACATTTACATTTACATCATTTAAGAACTGATGAAGACTCCTCTGTCCTGTCACTAAGATAATAGTATATCAGGGAGTTAGTTTTCTCTGTGCCTTCTTTATGTAGCTCTTCCAGTCCCAAATCCCAGTGATGTGTAGTATGCATTGAAAAGGTTGACTGAGTTGGCCCATCAAAGAGGGTGGAGAAGCAAAGATGATTCGTTGCAATGCATTAGTAGTTCAAAATGTAGTTTAGGTTCATGAAATTAGGAATAGGCTTTAGTTTTTTGACTATTCAGAATAGGGCAATAGGCTTTTAAAAAGTACAATGCTACTGCTTCTGCATGTCAACATTTTTTTGGGTAGATTAACTATACTATGAACCTATATATATTAATAAGCTTTATTCGATTTAAAAAAAATCATAAAAGCATCGACAATACAGAAATACAACAAAAAAAAAAAAAAAAAGAACCATGGACATTTCATTTCAAAGACATAATAAAACCATCATTCAGCAATTAATATACAAAATTCAGTTACCATAAAGATAAAACTTAAGAATTAAGAATTTGACCTATGTAATATGAGTGGAGCACGGGTAAAAATCATGTAGATCCCAAATGCGGATTGGGCCTTGTCTTTCACTGGGGGTGCAAGCTCGTAAAAAGGGGGCGACATTGGTGTTTTTAAATTTAATCAGTACCAGATCCCCAGCAATGCGTTTGGGCAGCATCCCCAACCATCCGACCCTTCTGACACTCAAGATACCCCCGTCTAGCCCCAGTGGCAACGGCCTATTCTTTTTTAGCCAATAGGTGGCCTTATTTAGCAAATCCTGCTGAGATTCGCGTGTTCCCTGGGTAAGAGCAGGGACCCCAGAGAGGACAGAGACATACGGGGCGGCCTCGGGGGGCAAGTTGATATGTGGCATTCTTACCACGGTGGATCTAGCCACTGTATGGGTTTTTGGTGCAGGTTTGACAAATACTTTGGGGCCTCTTTGAGTGGGTGTGCATAATGGCTGTATTTGGGTGCCCCCAACGCCAGATTTATATGTTTCGGGGACGGTGGTAGGGTTAGGACAGACGCATGTGTCCATAATAGTAGCTGGAGGCGGGAGCTTTCTTATTACTGACTCAATATTGGTCAGCCTTTCCCCTAAATCATTCATCTTAGTGACCAAGGGGGAGATGGTAGCAACCAGCAGTTGCTCAATTCTGACCAATAAAGTCATGTTGAGAGTCAAAGGAGGGTCCTCAAGTATATCCGTGGCCGGGTCCTCGATAAATGCTATTGAATTGGCAATTGATGGTATACTTCTATTGTTCCCAAAATTAGTATCAATGTCATGCTTCCATCTATTGTAGGAACCCAGGGGCGCGGCATTTTCTTGGTTATGAACTTTATCAATGGAGCCGTTTGGGTTCAGACAAAAAGAATCCACAGCTGGGGGGGTTATAAGATCAGGGGCATACTTAGTACCGCACAGGGCGTTGAGTTCCTCCCATATGGACATCGTGAATGTAATAAAGGCAAAATGACAAATAATGTTAGGGCACGGTACCTCCCTCTGTGCTGGGACCTGGTGGGGTGGCCCGTCCCGGCCTCCGAGGGCCACAGAGGGCCTGCCCTTTGCCCGGGCTTAGCCCGGCGCTGCTCCGCGCGCGGTCCCGCGATGCGGGAGGCGAGAGACGTTATGTAGCGCCGTTGTGTGGGGGCGGACCTCCGGACTTCAGCGCACGGGCTCCTGGACAATGGAGTCCCGTGCAATACCCAGCTTCCAGGACCCACGGGCTGTGGACCCCTCCAAGGGCGGCAGGCAAGTTCCCAAGGGCTGTGAGCCCCTCCAGGGGCGGCAGGCTGCTCCGTTGACCAGGTGCTCTCACGAGCGAAGCGGGACCCGCGACAGCGGGTTCCGCGAGCAGTTTGTACTTTGAAGCGCCGGTGTGTGGGGGCGGACCTCCGGACTTCAGCGCACGGGCTCCTGGACAATGGAGTCCCGTGCAATACCCAGCTTCCAGGACCCACGGGCTGTGGACCCCTCCAAGGGCGGCAGGCAAGTTCCCAAGGGCTGTGAGCCCCTCCAGGGGCGGCAGGCTGCTCCGTTGACCAGGTGCTCTCACGGACCTATTTTTTTAATCTTCTTTATTTCTTACATCAGCACCCAAGGGCAAGAAGGAATCATCACAGCAGGGCCAAGGGTCTGCCACCTCCAGTGCTGTGGAGGGTGGAACCATCAGTAATTCCTGTTTTTATTATTTCCCTAACTTTTACCTCTCCCAAACTAGTAGAATAATAGAACCTTGTTTATATTGTATGCTGTCTCCTTTTTATCCAATTCCTATATCTAATGTTTGCTAAATTCTTATTATCCCAGCAGTATACTTTTTTAAATATATTTTTTGTTTCTGTAGCTTGCTTCCTCCTGTCCGTAGTTTTCTTCTGCTTTTTTAGTAAGCTTTCCCCTTATATGTCTTGTGAAAATGTTAGACTAAGAGAACAGAGTTGTGGCACTTTGAAGATTGCAGGCCCAAGTACGCTAATATCCACCACACGTTTGTTCAGAAGGCTTTCTTGCTGATGCTCAAATATTCATAATGAGAGAGTGGCCATGGCCATGGACACTCTCCCACATTTGTGTTATCATTCATTTATACAGAATACCAGTAGTTTTGATGACAGTGTAGCGTGACAGAAAAGCATGAGATTCCATTGCATTTGCAAACTAAAACCACATGTCCTTCATTGACCACGCCCCTTCATTGCTTTTCAATGACTCGGAATAATTATAGCTCTGCCCCTCCATTAGAAAACATGTTTAGTTGGCTTGACTACCTGGCATTTCTGATATGTCAACTAACAAATCTCCCAAAGTGATAGCTTTAATAGAAGATGCTGCTAACCAAACTGTAGTGAGATATTGCTGTTGTACTTTGGTAAATAATAATAATTCCTCAGGAGGCAAATCTGGTATTGAAAATGTGTGATTTTTTTTTCTAGCTGCACAGACCACCAGTGCAGGGGCCAGCTGCAGCACCAGTGAAAAGGAGGAGACCTAGGAGGTTGGACGGGAAGGAATTCCAGCAGTGGCAGGTACAGGTGGTGGTTAGTCGAATTGCTTGCTTATTGACAAATTAAGTATACTGCATTTGTTGAACAAGGAAGAAATCCCACCCATCAACATTCGTCACCTCCCTGCCTATGGCAGTTTGCAACCTGTGACCTAACTGCAGTAGGGTTCAATTTTGCTTAATGCAGCATTACAAAGTTTTCAATGCATTCCAAACCAAAAACATGGTGTGCTTCCCAGTGCCCACTCAGTTACCTCCATTATTCTTTCCTAACTTCTATCGCAGCCTACCAAAAAAATAAAATACATTTTTGGCATGTGCCACATTTTTCTGGCCAAGTGGTTTATGTAGGGCGAACAAATCAAACACAAGGAGATGATGGACAGAGCACTGAAACTTTTCAGAGACTCATCCCCGGTCACAGATCTGTGTTGAATCCCGCATCATTCTTTAGCTCACTTTGCCACCCCAGTTCAGACACAGCTATATGCAAATCAGTCCTGACCCTGTGCCTCATGGGAATAGTCCAGCCTGAACTGCCAAGCCATGTCTTCCCTGGACTGGAAACAAGCATCCTGGGACCGGTTTTGGGGTAGCACCCCTCATTAGCATGGCTAGCTTAAATCCAGTGAGAAAGTGAGTAAGGGACCCACATCTGGGCATACCCTGCCAACTTAGTGTGAACAAAGCAAACACAAGGAGATTATGGATACAGTTATCACACGTACTTGTGATATACTGGGAAGGAGAACATCTTGAATACAAGGCTGGATCTAATATACATGGACCCTTATTGTGGGTCTCCTTTTCGAATTGCTACCAGTTGATTTTTTGCTATACTAAGGAAAGTGTTCGATATTCTATTTGTTATTCAAAGGCCTGATGAAGTTCCTTCATAAGAACGAAACGCATTGGCTGATGCCCATTTTTACTACTATGAAAAATAAAGAAACTTGACGGACTCACTTGTATGGTTTTGTCTCCATTCCTGGTGCACCTTCCATTTTCTAAGAATTGGTTTTTTTCTGGATTCCAGTGGATCTCAACTGCGGCGGATTTCGGAAGTGGATGGACAGGACTTCACAGACAGGGATAGATGTGCTGAACCTTTAGTCAGCCATTGTGAAGAGTGCTTTTTGTGAATCCGTGCTTTATGTGATGTTTGTGTGGGGAAAACGTGGCCCTGTGACTAATCACATCAAAAATACCAATGGCCCTAGTGGACCTGCAATGTACTGCTATTGTGCCACTATATAAATAAGTGTTTGCATTGAGTATTATTTACAATTTGTCTTTTTCTTTCTTGCTATAGCTGCTCCTGCTGGGTTTCCATCATGGCAGGATATAGCTGCCCGGATGTCGCACCACTGGATGGAGGTCATCCAGGCTGAATATCGCTGGCTGATATTTTTGGTAGAGGAGGCATGTGCCACAGTCCCCAGCCGTCAGCGGCTTCATCTTGGCCACACCATCACCAGCACCTCTGGAGGTCGGAATGCAACACTGCTGCCCCCCTCCTCATCATTTTCCAGTGACAGCCTCCTCCACTGCATCCTACTGGAGTTGATGCTGCTTCGCCATAAGTGGCATGCATCCACTCCCAGATAGATGTCTTCGAAATTCTTTTTTTATCTACTTTCTTTGGTGGGAGGGACTTTTTTTGTAGGTGGAGTAGGTGTGAATTGGGAAGGGCAGTTGGGGCAATTTTGGACTTTGGTTTGTGGTGATTCATTATTTGTTTGGGAGGGCCTGTTGTGGGTAGGGAGGGTGGGTTTTATTGGCAAAAAATAAATGGGAATTGTTTATTTATATGTATTTTCTCTTTGCACTGCTTGTGGCATGCCTGTTTTTAGTTATTTTTGAAAACATCTGCCCTCCGAACAGCGCCAGAACTGAACTTCAACTTCCCCCTAGACTTTCCCTAGCTGATTCTGAAGTCACTTGCTGTATAACTATTTATTTGCTAGGTTAATTCCTTAACTTGTACGCAAACAATACCCCGCTAAGAGAGTGAGAACAACACAGACTAATTCTTTCTTATTGGTGGAGGATGTTAACCGTTGCCACCTTTGCAGCACTAAGCCACTAATCAAAGTGTATATATATATATATATTCACTGAAAAAACCATAGGTTTCACACATGTTATAGTTAGGAATTAGCATTTAAAAAACCTTGCAACTTCTTTGAAAAAACCATAGGTTTCACACATTTTATAGTTAGCTGGACATTTCACTCATACAAAACCTTTGAAATTTCCCCATTATAGTTAGTTCAGCTAACTATAACTCGCGCGCCCGCAATGCACTGCTGATGACGTCACATATTACATCACTCATGACATGGTCAGTGACATCACTCATGACATCATTGATGACACCTCAAATGACATCCCTGATGACATCACTGATGACATCATCCTTGTGAAAGAGTGGCAGACCTCCTCTCAGTGTAATATAACCTTTGATACACATATTCAAAAATAGAAACTACAATTTTCAACAAAATGGAGATACCAATACCAGTTACAACAACCTATTCAGTAATTCCACCATCTATATATACATTCACTCATTCACTAACAGTTCTATTCACTCATATGCCCACATTACCTATAACAGTTACATACATAAAAAACCTAGTCTTCAGTAGAATTTACCAACTAAACCCGTTCACCTCATGTCTTAGTTCTCTTAACTGAATAGATGAAGCTATGGCTGCTACCTCTCTGAATCTTCCATACCTTTATTGCAGGGTTTCACAAGGTGCTTTCTAAATGCTGGTGATAGTGGTAGCAGGCTAGCGTGTTAACACAGGAGACATCACTAGCGAGGTCTCACTCCCATCTAGGTGAACTAACCCTGTAGGATTAATCAGATGGATTATCCCTCATAGGCACCTAGACTGAAAGAAAACACAGAGTTAGTTGGTTATTTACATTAAAACTAATCAAAGACTGGGACCTGACTACCACCATGACACATAAAAGACCTGATATTAAAACTGACAGGAGTAACTTCAGAGCAATGGGGAGCAATTTAATTAATTTATGAAAACAATTCAACCTAACTTACAAAATTCTGGATTCAAGAGGAATGGACACATTGCAGAAAGTTAAGCGTGTTAGCAAAACAAAGACTAAACAATGATGCTGATGTTTATTGTTATATTTAACAATGTATCCCTTTTAAGCATAGGTGGCTAAAAGGGGCTGCAATGGGCTATTGCTTAGGTATCCAACAGCCTGCCCCACCAAGAGTGAAAAAATTCATAAGTCACACCTCAATATGATTTTTGGTTTTTTAGAGTTTTATATAGCGCGAACTAGACCTGAAGATATCGGGTATCAGAGTGCTTTACATAGCACCAGTTTCGATACATGAGGACACATTCATTTTTGTTAGGCACGGGGAGATTAAGTGATTTGCCCACAATCAGATGATGTTAAGTGTTGTTGCCGAGACTCGAACCTGGTTCCCCAGCTTCGATGTCGACCGCTCTAGCCGTAAGGCTACATCCTCTCACACAGCTTGGACAAAGAGGGTTGCAGGTTTGCTAAATTGGTGAGAACAGGGAGTTGCAGAAAGCTGAGACAAAGACAAGCACTACACAACACTACACAACAACAATGTTCTTCAGGGCAATGAGCAGCATATCATCATCATCAAATCTGTTGTGGAAGGAAAATAATGGAATGGCACATGTCAGTAAAATCCATTGCAACAGCCCTTCAGCCCCAGAGAACTAAGTTATATCAGAATTTTCAGTCATCTAGGTTTGAAAAACTACAAATTAGGGAGGAGTGAGCCAAGGATGCTTGTTTTTGGTCCCAGGAAGACCTGGCCTGGCAGTTCGGCTGGACTGTCTCCATGGGGAGCAGGGTCAAGAATAAGCACTGCAGATTGATTTCCATATGGCTAGGTCCAGACTGGGGTGGCATGGCGAACAAAAGAGCAATGGATTTAACCCAGATCTCTTGACTGGGGCTGAGTATTTAAAAAGTTCCAGCATTCCGTCCACCATCTAGTGTTTGCGGTGATGGTAGTGGTATCAGTGCAACATCCCTCAGAGCAAGTTGAATAGGAGGGGGAATGTTGGTGTCCTCTGAGCCAGTTTCCATGACAATGACTGGCTCGTCCTCCTCATCCCCTTCCATAATTTTGAGGCTTTCAGGAACTTTCCTTTTCCCTTGTCTCTCGAGGCAGGACTCAGACTCAGCCGGGGCCCAATCCATGTCCAGATGATCGGAAGAGTGGCATGGAGAAAATGTGGAATACACTTTCTTTTTCTTGCTGGAGATCTGGAAGCCAATGGTTTAAAAAGAGGTAATACTTTCTCAGCAGGAAGCTCAACTTCCTGTTCTGCTCCTACTTCAGGAAGATCTGTTGCTGTCTGTGGCTCCTGTTGTCCTGTTTGTTCAGTTTCCAGCAACAATTGGGTACTATTTTATGGCTGAGAATCACTCCTTCTCGCCATGATGCATCAGCTGCCTCACTGAAAGACAAGGGCTTGGGCTTAAATTTGGGTAGTTCCGTCGTTGATGTGAAAGTGCTGCTCACATCTTGTGGCCTAGACGATGGTGTGGCAGGCACACTAACTGTCTTGAAAAAGGAAGAGTGTGCAGAACAGTGGTGGCAATCTGCTTCTTCTTCTCCTCACTGGCTACTTTCTTGGCATTCCTTTTTTGAGCTATCTTCAAAAATGTACAAAAACAAGAAGACATAGCCCTCTTCTATCAATCTCCCTAGAAATGGCTTTGAAAACTGGGAAAAAAAGATCAAACACAATGGTTGGCTGCACAAAATGACAGCCAACCACATGGTCCATCAACAACAGCAAGCAAGGAGTCAGGCAAACAAAGAACACATGCAGGTCTATGGTAAAACCACACGGGCTGGCTGCACAAAATGGCCTCTGGCCACATTGTCAAACAACAACAAGCAAAGAACACATGCTGGCCTATGACATAAGCATTTTGTAATCAATAGGTAGGGAGGAGGATTTAGGGTCCATTCAGTTCCCCAATTTCATGTACCTTGTAATCAAAAGAGAGAATGGACACTTGTAACTACTCAACCATAGGTAGTCTTGAATCACCCTCATAAACGCTATGTAAATAGTGCGGTATATATCGTTTATACGCCCCACATACGAGTTATGGCATTATCATTGGGTGTCCAAATTTGTTCTGTATGCCAGCCTCATCCTGAGGCAAACTCTGGAGTTGGTAGTAGTGTCCAGAGATAGGGAGGCACCCCCAAGGTAGATTAGAGAGTGATGCGTCTTGTGCTGGCTCTGCCCCTGGACCAGCACAAGACGCGGGGACTGTTCCTCGTGCGGCTCAGGACCAGAGAGTCCTACAGCACCCTGTTGAAGCGCGGAGTTTGCTGAAAATAGTAAACTTGAGCATTTTAGAAACTGAGTATTTAGTATAACACTATTGGGTACTTCACAAGTTGTGTAAGTAACTTACCTGTTGTTCGTTCTGTTTGTCCTGACGAATGCTCCGTAGACCCGGCTGGGCGGTATGGAAAAGAAACCTGTCGACTTTGTCAATTAAGTGTTATAAAGAGATCCAGTAACACGATCTCCAGTTATATCCACCCATTTTTTAACCACAAAACCTCACCTTTTACATTAAAGCTTACTCACGGTGGAGTTTTGCTTTTTTAACATCACTCTCTAATCTACCTTGGGGGTGCCTCCCTATCTCTGGACACTACTACCAACTCCAGAGGTTGCCTCAGGATGAGGCTGGCATACAGCACAAATTTGGACACCCAATGATAATGCCATAACGCGTATGTGGGGCGGATAAATGATATATACCGCACTATTTACATAGCGTTTATGAGGGTGATTCAAGACTAACTATGGTTGAGTAGTTACAAGTGTCCATTCTCTCTTTTGACTATTACATAAGCATACTAGCTGGCTACAAAAAATGGCCTCTGGCCACATGGTAAAACAACAACAAAAAGCAAGGAGTCATGGAAAACAAAGAACACATGCAGGTCTATGGCAAAAGCACATTGGCTGGCTACACAAAATGGCTGCGGACACATCGCATATAGAACAAAGACAAATGGTGGCATATTGCAAACGCCCATAGACAATGGCCAGAAAAAAAGAGGCATGGTAAACAATGAAGTAAACACTACCATTAATTCAGTAATGTCAAAAATGGAAATTAAGTGAGCTATAAGAACTTTAACAACAACACATTCCCCTTTAGGCATCAAATATTACTCCTCCAAACTGCACTTTTTGCAGAAAAATCATGAAATACAAAAAAAAGAAAACCCTCATTTTTTATCGAATCAAATGCAATCCCTGGCCTAATGATGTTTTAAAACAACATATTCCACAGATATGGCCCAGACTAGGCCACATAGAAAAAATGAATGAATAGTGCAAATTTAACAAACAGGGACATAATGTACTGAACTATGCAACCCTTTTCCCTTGTAAAAGATAAAAAAGTAAATCCCCAAAAATACCTAGTCCCCTACTGAAACTCCAGGCCATCCACTGAAACCACAACCACAAACACATTTTAAAAAATCAAATAAAAGTACAAATAAATATTGTGTGCATGCCCTACATCAAATAAACAACACCCTTATACAAACGTTTTTGAACTTACTTGTAATGTCACCAAAAAAAAGTCTTTAAAACCCGATAGTATATATGTAGCAGGAATTGCAGACCAAGAGAGCGATCCTTCCACCTCAAAATCCAAATAAAAAGTGAGCAGGAGATAAACAAAGTACTGGAAGAAGCCTGCTGAACAGGAAGAGGAAGCTGGAGTCTCTGGGTCACTTCCTTATTGTTGAGAAAAAGTAAACTAAAAAAATTCCCTTTCACACTAAAAATCAACCTGAATGGCTTTTAGGAGTAGAATATTCTGGTTCTTGTGCAAAGAATCTGCTCGAGAAGCAGCCGTGGCTGCTTGCACTCGCCTGCATCATGAAGACAGCTCCGGAGGGCTCAATGGAGACTGGAAGCAGCGCTAGCGCCCGGCAAATTCGCTCATGCTCGCTAGCACCCAACAAATCTCATCACACTTGCCAGAGCACACTAATACAAGTCTTGCATGCACCAATGGGATTATAATTTTACCACGAGCTGGATGGTGGAATTTAGCAGGAGCTCCATGTTACACATGTAGTGCAGACTTACTGAACTCTGGCAACTCTGTGAGCAGAATTATAATTCCACTCGGGTCTAGGATTACTCACAATTCTCTGGCCATACTGTGTGAGTATGTCTCTGTGAGTGTATGAATAAGTGTGTATGACTGAGTGTGTATGTGTATGATTGTGGGCATGTGTGTGTATGTGTGCTTTATTGGGTGTTTAAGAAGGTGCCATGAGATCAGGTATGATTCCATAATTTGTGGCATGCAGGAGTCGTGCGCAACTGCAGCTAGAGAAGAAACATGATTCTCAAGTTCAGAGGAAGGGAACATTTCTAAAAGGAATGAGATAGGCTTGCAGGAGCCCAAAATAAATCTTTGAAGGAGTTGAGGCTGGTAAATTGTGGTGGGTGAAGATCAGGTATGACTTTAATGTTGCATTGTTAGTGAAAATCTTGAGGGTGGTTGCTGTCAAAATAGGGATGAACTGACTTACAGACATTCAGACGTGAATAAAGTTGTGCTAAATGAGTGCCAAGCAGATTACAGCATATTAAGCACATCTTGCAAATTAGTGCATTACAAATAAAATAGTAACATATTGTAATATTCCAATACCATAACTCAGCATGACTCCATCTTTAAAAGTATGTAGTAGCAGCCTGCTTTAGGTTATTCCCTTTTGTCAGTTTTTAATGAGCTATTGTACACATTTTCGAGACATGAGGGTACAAACATTTGCTTGTTAGCTTATCAGCAGCATAGGAAACATACATCTGGCTAAGGTGCCCTAGAATATCTGTATCTCAGGGCTGTGTGGTACATAACGATAGGCACACGAGATGACGCATCCCAAGAATACTTGATTTGGCTGGATTTTGCTACTGTGCTTCTGTTCAATCAGTTAGATAAGGCAATGGTCATTCTACTATATAAGCACTGGGATTTGACCATTCAGATGAGAGATGTCTTTGCCCCTAAGCAATCCAAAGAGATGCCAGATCAGTGGTGGCAGCTCCCGGATTGTGGTGGTGAGACGGAGTGGGTGGTGGGATGTCAAAACAAAGAGAAAAAACACTTACCTGCAGCGTTGTGATTGGTCTGAGTGCCGCGGTTCAGCGCTCAGTTTGGGACTGGGAGGCTTTGCATGTTCCCAAACAGGATGTGCATTATAGCCTGGGAACTGGGAGGCTTTGCATGTTCCCAACCAGGCTGTGCATTACAGCATGGTGAGGAACATGTAAAGTGCGCATGCCAAACAGGTATGCGCACCTAGAGAGTGCCACCACTCCTCCCTCCTGCTCTGGCCAGCCCTTCCCCACATGAAATAGAGACACTGACTGCAATGGGAAAAACTAAATGATAATAGCGATACTTTATTATAATAGTTTTTTCCTTTTGACTAGTGAGGCAACGTTCCTCCGCCTAAGCGGAGGACCCACCACTGTGTCAGATTCCAGATCAATGGCTGCTGTCTTTCCTGGACCTAAGTTGGATCCATGGAGTTTAAACTAATGGGTATATTTACAATGAACTGGGGAGCTCGGTGTAGCTCCAAAATTGCTAACACCACGCTCCATCAGGTTAAAATTACAGGAGTGCGCTGTATTGGAATGGAATGATGTGGATTTACTGCATTGGAGAATAAATAGATTTAAAGACTCAAAAGGGAAACCCAATAAAAATAAACAGCTCTGGGGATGCACTTCTACTGGTCCATGTGAGGAGCACAGTTTGTCATAAGTGTGGTGGTATTCATGTGTTAGTGAACTCTGCGGCTGACTCCACAACCAAAGCTGCGATGCAGACTGTAAAAATAGCTGCTGTGAGACAATCTCAAATGAGAATTGACAAAGACATACCGGCTGCCATTGAGGTAACTTTACAGAGTGAAGCACCTCCTGTAGAGTTTCCTCATACATGTCCCTGCAGCCTTAATTCTGAAAAGAATCCAATGGTGTGTCTACCACAAGTGTGGGGAGAATAATACATAATAATCTGTTTAGATTAGATTTAATTAAGGCAGACCATGAGGGTTTGGCATCTGCACATGCTGGAATGAGGGCCAGATTATGTAAAAAGTGTGATAACTGTCAACAAATAAAACTTTCCACCATCAAGAGACCAGAGCCAACCCCATGATTTATCTCCGTTAAACCATTTAGAATGTTATTTCTAGACCATTCTTGTCCATTACAATCTGATTACCGCTTCAAATATATGTTAGTGGTGGGTTATTCATGTTTGTAGAAACAACAGGAGAGGAAGGGTTCAGGGACACTCCTATACCCCAGTCGAAATATCAATTCAACAACAAAGGAGTGACTCAAACAAAATCAGATGAAACGTAGAAAACGCACGTGGGTGTGTGAAAAGGAAAAAAATCACAGTGATTGTTTATAAAACCCTCACTCACCCAACTATTGGGTGACATGCTTCATCATCGGGTTGTTCACCGGGTATGCCAAGTGCACGCCCGGTGTGCTACTACACCTGCGACTGCAGTGGAGCTGGTGACTAGAATAAAAGCAGTGCAAAAAGTGATAGTGAATTTAAAGTGTCGGAATAAAAAAGTGCGTGTTCCAACCTATACCCAATTTTAATAGAGGTTGAAGCATGCACAATGTTAAAAAGTTTAGCGGACAGGCTTGACAATGAATTTGAGTCAAACGGTCCTGTTTTTTGGTTCATATGGTCGACATGTTTCTGCTCGTAGTGGCCTCTTTGGCCGAGCTTTCTTCAGGACCAAACTGCAACACTGGGCGGTATACGCACGCTAAGGCGCACCCTAACCTCAGTGTATTGGAAAAGGAGAAGACTCACGGTTGTTTACCGGATTACCCTGGAATTTCCAGGATGTTGAAATCTGTGGGGTAGAGACAGAGAAACAGAGCCAAACAAATAATCAAGGACATGAAAAAATGCATGGGTTCCTTTATCCACCACAAATTAATTTTTCACACACCACCAAATTAAGTGCTCTTCAAGAGTTTCTTTCTCTTTTTTTATATATAAAATTATTTCGAATGGGGTTAATTTGTATATTTTGATCGGGTTACTAAAGGCAGTTCCCTCTTCACTCTCACAAACAAACCACTATAAAGGGCGTCAAAGAGACGCGTCAACAGCTGTGTGTATATAATTATTTCAACACAGTGTGAATTTATTACAGTATCACGATCACCACGCTCAGTGTCCAAGGAGTTTGTGCAAAACTAAAACCTATCTACAAGTTAAAACCACACTAATCGCACAAAAAGGCCTGGGAGAATTACACGAAGGAAAGAAACAAAAAACTGTTTGTAATTACGTGAAGATGCACTTGTCTTCACTTCATAGGTCGGTGGGGCGGGTTTCCTTCACTCCGGAAGAAACTGGTGAGGAAAAAAGAAGAACGGCGGTATAACGAGCCGTCTGAATCTATAGAGTGGGTGACAGTTAACTCCGACAGTGTCTGTTTGTTTTTCACTCACCTACATTCCGGAGACTCCCCGTATTTCAACCTCTACAAGGCTCTGCCACCGCCTGAATAGTAGAGGAAGCGAAGTTCTGACCGGGAGATATCGCGGTGCATAGCACACGTGCCAATTCTGCCGAATCGGCAACAACGTCCAAGTTGACGTCATGCGTGTTGGTTTGTTTACCACGGAGTTTAAAGGGGAAACAGACAACTGTTCCCATAATGAAAACTTTATCAATCAATATTGTCCGGACAGGCTGCTGTATTAACGATTATTTTCTATGATGGTTGTCGCTATGGTAGTTCGTTACTGTGCTCTACTAAATGGTCTCCATTATCAGAACAAAAAAACTAACAGTGTATTTTCAAAACCATTGAAAATTGGTGCACTAGTTAATTTTTTAAAATGTTTTAAGGCCCATTGGTAGTACAGAAAAAGAGGGGATGCTGCTTAATATGCATGATAACCTCATTATTTCAGGCATTCTCAGATGAAAGAGGAGTTAACGATGCCTAACACTACCCCAAGGGATATTATCATTAAGACCCTGTAGGTGTGTCGAAAGGCGATACACCCATCGTTGCTCCTTCTCAAACAGGGATTCCTGTGTCATCGTGGCAGTCATTATTTGTTCCACTACCGTCCATCTGATGTCATTAGGGCTGTGATTCTTTTCTTTGTAGTGTGTTGTAAGTTTTGTCATATCTTTAAGACACCTGACGTTACTGCGATGTTCAGTAATCCTGAGTTTTATACGTCTTGTAGTCATTCCTACATAACGCAGTCCACAGGGACAAGTTATGAGGTAGACTACGTTTGTGGAATTACAATTTGTGTGTTGTCTTAAATGCCACGTTTTATTCGGTTCTAAGGCCAAAGTTTTTGTGGCAGATGTCAGGTGACATACACTGCACCCCCCACAAGGATAGTGGCCTAGAACTGGTGGGAGCCCCCACGCATTGAGTACTGTGTTTGCAGGTTGCAACATTAGTTTAGTCGGTCGTGTGTGGATTAAGGAGTCCCTCAGACTTCTTGCTCTCCGATAAGAGAAGAGGGGTTTGTCCCACTTGTGGTTGTTACTCGTAAGGATTGACCAGTGTCTGTTTATGCATCTACTAACAGTGTTGGAAAGACAGTTATAAGTAGTGACGCATGTCAGAGGGATTTCATTATTTTCAGGCTTCGGATAGACCTCAAGTAGGGCCTCACGTTGTTGATTTTTTGCCCGTTTACAGCTTTTCGTCAGGATTTTTTTAGGGTAACCACGTGCCTGGAGTTTCTCTGATAGTTGTCTCGCCTGGTTACTGAAATCTTCAGTCTCACTACAATTACGCCTCAGGCGTAAAAATTGCCCGTATGGGAGATTTTCCCTAAGGGGTCGAGGGTGGAAACTATTGAAATGTAGGAGATTATTTTTGGATGTGGGTTTTTGATAGTTTTCGGTTTTGAGGTAATTACCTACTCTGGTGATAGTCACATCTAAGAAGACCATGATGTTGGGATGGTAATTATTTGTGAATTTTAGGTGGGTATTACAGGTGTTGATCCAGCAAAGGAACTCCAAGAGAGCGGCTTCAGTGCCATTCCAAATCACCAACACGTCGTCGATGTAACGACGCCAGAAGGTGATGTTGTTTAGGAATGGATTAGAAGCATGGAGGATATGTCTGTTCTCAAAATTATGGACATACAGCCCGGCCACGCTTGGGGCACAGGTACTGCCCATCGAGGTCCCCGTTATTTGCAGGAACAAGTCATTCTGGTATTGAAAGAAATTTCTTTTCAGAACAATACCTGCGCAATCCACCACAAAAGAGGGTGGAGTTACATAACTCCATTCTGAGTCATTCAGTGCATCTGTCAGGACCGTCAATGTGTCATCCTGTGGGATGCAGGTGTAAAGACTCTCTATGTCTAAAGAGACTAGAAAAATGGGACCCTCTGGTAAGATGATTTCATTGAGCATAGCTAAAAGACTTTTCGTGTCTTTCAGATAGGTAGCCGTTTGTTGTATTATTGGCTTTAGAAAAAAGTCACAGTATTGGGATAAAGGCTCTAGGAGCGACCCGATCCCAGACACAATGGGTCTTCCGGGAGGAGGGACCCTATTTTTGTGTGTCTTGGGTAGGATGTAGAAATATGGCGTTTTGCCATCAGATTTTGTCAAAAAATTCGCCTCACTTTGCGAGATCCAGTCCCTGTGTTCTGCTTCCGACACCAGTTCGATGATTTCATCCCTCAGAGCATCTGTAGGGTCTGTATCTAGAGGTAGATAGTTAGTTCTATTGTTCAGAAGCCGTTTGCATTCTGTGTCATAGGCCACTGCATCAAGTATTACTATCCCTCCCCCCTTGTCCGCAGGTTTGATTACAATGTTGGTATTGGATTGTAAAGACTGTATAGCCTGGTACTCGGTGGCTTTCATGTTTTTGAAGGGTGCTGGTTCTTGTAGCTGGTCAACCTCGTTAAATACTGCCTGCTCAAAAGCAATTATTTCTGGTGGAGTCATGTGAGAAGGAGGAACAAAGCTCGATTTAACTCGTAACCCCGTGTCATCCTGTACACGTTGTGAGTCTCTATCATTATGTTTTTCCCAAAAGTTTTTTAGGAGCAATTTACGGAAAAACTCAGACAATTCACAGTGTAGTTTAAAGCGGTCTAGTCTCGCTGTTGGGACGAATCCTAACCCTTTTTCCAATATAGCTATTTCATCCGGTTTCAGGATTACTGTTGATAAATTGGTGATCAAGCTCTCAGGTTGCTTGGACCCGCCCGTGGTTCTGCTGTCTTGCTGCGGGTGTTGTCCCCCACTGTCTCGTTCTGGACCCAGTGGACCTGGTTGGTCCCTCTTCTCCTGCCTCTGTTCCCGCGACCTTGCCCTAAAAAAGGCTGTTGGTGCATATTTTGTGGGTATTGAGGGAAACCCATGTTTGGTGGGTTCCAGCCCATCATTGGCGGAAAAGGTGGTTGGAAAGGCATGGGGTACGCTCCATGCTGTGGGAAAGGGTACCATGGTTGTTGTATGTGGGCCCTTCTGGCTCTACCTCTGCCCCTTTGTCTAGTATTTTGACTTCCATTGCTAGACCCACTACTATTGGAGTCGTTATCTCCGGATGTATCAGGGTCTTCATTCTTACGGCTAGGTGGTACGTACTCTGCAGATGAATAGGGATACACCTTGGTATAAGACCAACGTTTCAGGTCTTTTTGGAGTTTTTGTGTTTTAGATTGAGCCAGGTTGTCTCTATATTCTGTCACCTCTTTATTTAACTCATCTAGTTTCTTTTTATATCCTGTTAGGGTTGTGCGGAAATGAGTTTCTGTTTTCTGGATTTCTATTACCAGTGCTTCTGATAATCGTAGGGAGGTTTTCATAATTAATATGGCCCAGTCACGAGTGCAACGCCAGGCAATCTGTGCCCATTCCTTACGGAATTGGGCATCTTCCAGAAAGATCCTAGGGGCATTCGTAACAAGTAAACCCTTTGGTGCAGCATTATTCAGTAAATATTCTTTAAGAATCGTTCCGTGTAGTATAGTCCGAATCCAAATTCATGTTCTCAGTTCCCATAGGGGTGGCTGGAAGATCTCTAGATGCTAGAACTGTTATAAAGGACGTGCAGTGTCTAATTGCCCCATGAGGGGTACACACATTTAATTTGAACAAAATTCACCTCAGCGGCTTACATGGATACCATGAGGTTGTTAGGAGTGTGTCTCCAATTCAGTAACCCATTTAAAAGTAATACAAATAGGTTAGCAGAACTCACAAACTACATGCTCAAGCAAGCTCTAACAACCAAGGTGTTGAATATAGGTCTTAGTTGGGTCCATCATCTGTATGGAGTCCAGAGAGAATTACAAAACTTGCAGAGCGAAGTGTTGGGACGTCACAAGCCACACAAAGTACCCTTCAGATTACCTATGTATATGCCTGCCCTAGACACCTCTGGAAAAGTGACAAATGAAAGTCCCTTTGAGCTAGACTAATATTTGACTGTTTTGCAGAAAAATACAAGAAATCTGAGGCATGCTTATAAATGCCAGCATTTGAGTTTGTGTGACAGAAACAATGGTTCCTGCGGGAAAGTATTTATCTATATTGGTAATACAGTGCACAATCGCAATGGCCACGGGTAACAAGGATGTCAGAAGGAAAGGCGACTGAGTACACTTCTGTTTGGTATTCACAATCAATATTTTATATTATGCATATATATGCAAGAAGCAAAAACATATAATGAAGGAGTGTTTAGTGTCCCCAGTGTGAATGGAAACAAAAAGACAAACTAGTGAATTTGGGATATATGGAGCTTGGTTTCCATCATTTTCAAAAAACGACCAGCTATGAATTTACAATAATTACAGCCACTATATAGAATAAACAGAGCTGATACAATGGTTCGCTTTATACATTTGTCGACGGCGTTTCGACCCTCCATAGGATATAGGGTCTCCTTAGGACCTATGGATGCAGGGACATCTAAGAGTCAAAGAAAAACAATGTCACCAAGGATGTTAGGGAGTGACTACAATATTTGAAAGGAATGAACAAGGCCATGTGGTACCTGAAATTATGGAGTTGTGCAGCCACGTGAAAGGAGAGTGAGAACACCGGTTGAGTGAGAAGAAAAAGTAAAGATATACTCACACTGGACCCAGCCGGGTACTACAAGTGTAAGAGAAAAGAAAGAGGAATGCAGTTAGAGACGCAGAAAAAATGGAATACTGTGCAGAGCGGCCGCAATGTCTATGGTTCCTTACCCCAGTGTGGAAGATGGGGTGGGATGCTGGCAACCACAAATATGTAGCAAGGCAAATGCCACTGTCTAAGAGGCAAGACTTCCTGTGGGATTGACCTATGGTAAGGTCAGATGTTCTATCTGCAGGGTAAAGAAAGTAATAATGTTGAATGGTCGGGACCTAGGACAATGTGTGTAACACAAACGGTGAAGCCTCCCAATACAAAGCCGCTTACCAATATAGAGCCTCGTGTGTGGGCAGGGCGGTTGCTCCTTTGTTATGTTGTTGTATAGCTTTATTTCGAAATATTTATCATTTCTTAAAAGCATTACAGTACAAAAACAATTTTAAAATATAGAACAGTTGTGCAGTTCGACCATCCAATACAGAAAGGCAGTACAGTACAAGACAGTTTAAAATGTACAACAATTGTGCAATTCAACCATCTAAAATACATTTATACAATAAACAGCAATATACCATCATTAGGAAGAGTAGAAAAAACACAACATCAAATGGCTAAAACCAGAAGAGTCAGGATGGATGACCTTTACTGGAGGAGCAGTTTCCTCACAGATCTTATCCTCCACGCCCATCCCAGAAATTTTGCCAGGCAGCAAGCAAACAAGGGGTGAGTATCTGATCTTTGAATCTGTAAGGCCTCCAAGTGTGACCGGGTGCCCAGCCTCAAGCAAAGGGGTTTCAGCCATCTGCGGTGAGGTGCAACATACGCTGAACACTCGAACATTAGATGGGCGATGGACTCATCCCTGTTGGCACAGAAAGGACAAGTCGCAATGGTTTGCCAGGGTGGTTTCCAGCTCGCTGTCCATATACCTAGGGGCAGAACTCCAACCCTAAATTTAAAATACAGTGCCCTATCTCTCGGGTTGGAGATCAGGTCCAGATAAGGTTCTCTAAGGGGGAGATCTTTAATAAGCAAAAACTCAGCAGCAGATCTACATAGGTTGGAGTGGCTCGCTCTCTCATTTCCCACCCACGACCAGAATATTTTCTTTAACAGCTGTTTAGGTGGTGAAGATCTATTGGCCCAAGCGTCTCCCAGGCCCAGTTCGCAAAGGAGGCGCTTTACTTCCATGAGCCAACCGATCCTATACCAGCCCGGGGTTGAGAGGAGTTCACGCAAGGCATCTGCGTAGCTTGAGAGTTCAGGAACATTCCATATGCGGGCCCATAATAGTAGAGGGCGTAGCTTTGCCTGCTCGGATATGGAGCGTGTGCCTGTATCAAGTAGGAGAGGAAGAGTGGGACAGCTGTGAGGTAGCCTCATTAGATCTTTATGAAATTTGTTCTCAAGATGGGTCAGAGTGTCAAATTTCTGCGTACCCCAGAGCTCTGCCCCATACAACGCCGCACTCACTGCTTTTGCCCTATAAATATCTAATATCACCCCGATGGGTTTAAGGGGTGAGGCACGATGTTCTTTTAACAATGCACCTGTGACCCTCCTATGAGTCAGAATGATTTTTTGATGGTGCGCCTTCCAACTCATAGAGTCACAGAGTCGGATGCCTAAATAATCGAATTCCCTTACCCTTTCGAGTGGGACTGAGTCAAGGGTTGGAGGATGTACTGTCTTCCTAGGGGGGTTCAAAACCAGGAACTTGGTTTTGCTGATGTTAATGGCCAAGCCCCTGGAGTCGCAAAACTCCTGAAACCTTGAGAGCAACGTTTGGAGGCCTAGCGGGGTTTTCGAAATCAACAGGGTATCATCTGCAAACAGGAGAGTTGGTATCTTCCTGCCCGCCAGGGAGGGTGCGTCTGCTGGTAGTTTAAGAAGATGCTCCACCACTCCGTTTAGGTATAGTGAAAACAGAGTGGGGGCTAGCACACACCCCTGGCGGACGCCCCTGTCTACAGAGATACAAGATGTTTTTTGGCCCTGTGCGCCCCATCTAATTTGAGCAAAGTTGCTTTCGTGGAATTTGATGATCAATGCCAGCAGGTACGGGGGGATGCCCAAGCCCTCAAGCACAGCCCACAATTGGTTACGTGGAACTAGGTCAAAGGCAGTCCGTAGATCTATAAAGGCGAGATACAGACTGCCTTTGCCCAGCTTAACCACTTTCCAATAAAGCATTAGGAATCGGAATGTCTGCTCAATCGTGCCAGTTCCTGATCTAAAACCGGCCTGGAAGTCAGACAAGACCTGCTTTTCATCGGCCCACTGCAAAATCCTCCCTAAAACTACTTTCCCTGCTACCTTCTGGGTAGAATCAAGCAGACTTATGGGACGGTAGTTGGCAGGGTCGTCCCTACAACCTTTTTTAAAAATAGGGACGACTTCCGCGCCCCTCCACGAGTCCGGGAGGCATCCACCAGACATGGCCTCATTCAAGAGCAGGGAAATGAGTGAGCTCCACACCTCCGTGTTGGTCCGGAGCAAGTCACCAGGGACACCATCTGGGCCTGCCGCCTTATTAGGCACAAGACACCTGATCGCTTCTTCATCCTCCTTGGCTGCAAAAGTGTGGTCTAAATCTGTGTTAGCTACCGGGACGCTGTGTGGGGAACCCCTATTCTGTCCAGGAGCCCCTAATGGAATAGAGTAGAGCTTGGAAAAATGAGCCAACCAGACCTCCCCTGTGATATTGCATGTCAGCAATGAGTCGACCGGCCTATCCCTGCCTCTGAGCAGGGCCCAGAAACCCCTTGAATCCTTTTTGGAGCTGGCGTCCATTAGATCTCTCCAAAAATATGTTTCATGGGTATCCTTTGCTTCTGCTTGGGCTTTTTTATAATTTTTCCTAGCGAGTGTAATCTGAGCAGAGTCTTTCTTTCCAACCGCCCGGATAAGATCGCTTTTGGCTGCACGACAGGCAGAGGAGTACCATTGGTCTCTACCCCTAATTGCCGATCTCCGAGTGTCCCTGGCCCTTCCCTGAGGAACTATAAACAGGTTACTAATGGATGCGATGGTCTCTGTGAATGTCGTAAGAACGTCATTATCAGAATCCGACGCACCTAAATGGAGCTTTGCTTTTAACATTATGTTCCCAGCTTGGGCCATTCTCACTTCGTCCGCGGCGACTTTCGCCCATTTTAATCGCCTACCACAATTGGATGGTACAACTTCATGGGATGATTTCCAATTGGATCGAGGCAATGGAGGATTCCCTTCTTCCCACGGGAGGGCAAGGGTTAGGACCAAGGGATTATGATCGCTATCGGTTGTTTGTTGGACTTCCATGTCTTGGAAATACTGCCATAAGTTATGTTTTAGCAGTATGTAGTCTATTCTCGAGGTGTAGCCCACCCTATTAAAGGTGTGCGCACCCCTAGAATCTGATTTAGATCGGCCATTAGTGGCCCTAAGGTCATGTTCTAAACAGAGAGAATTAATATGAATGACATTCTGAGTCCATTTTTTAATTGGATCAAGAACGAGCAAAGGGATGCCTCTCTTAGCATCGTCTTCCCAGGTGTCCAAGATGTCTTCACTGGCTAGCGGTTCGAAACAGCAGTTGAAATCTCCAGCCAGGACAATGAGGGAGTCAATGTTGCAACCACTGAGCTCCTCTTCGACTCCAGTTGAAGATAGCAATGAGTTCCCCCCCTGGCCCCCCTGAGATACAGATTGAACACCTCTAACTTCCTGCCCCCCGGGCACTGTATAGTGAGTCTCATAAGGTCTGGAGATTGGATGTTTATGTGTCTTATGGAGAGCCCCAGTGTGATACTGACCCAGATAAGAAGGCCACCAGAAGGGCGGCCTTTACTGCCCTGAGGTTTGGATGCTGGTACAGAGTAGGTCGTGAAACCTACCCTGTGAAAGGGTTCCAAGCACCAGGTTTCTTGAAGGAGGCAGATCGCAAAGGGGTCCACAAAAGAGTTCCAATCTGGCTTATCGAAATTTCGAGCAAGCCCTGCCACATTCCAACTTAAGATCTTAAGCTGGGAATTATCTATGGATCTATTGCGGATCGAGGGGGCAAGGGCAGGGGAAACAGTGTTAAAGCCGAGAGGCCGGGAGGACTGGAGAAGAATTGTAGGTGACAACGGAGCAAAAACAATCTCACTCACAATTGCAGTAGCACTGGTGGTACAATTGGTGTTGAGAGAATGCAGCGAGCCCTGAACAGGCAAAGCCTGAGTCCTGATTTGAATAGGGGGGGCAGGGCTAGTCCCAACAAGGGTAGTCGACAAGGGACAAAAACCAACTTCCACCCAAGGTACATGAGGCTGAGTTGGTGGTGCCAAGTCAGGGGGCATTGGTAGTCAGTCAACATCCTCGAGACAGTCGTACCTGTTTGAGGTTGTTATCCCGAGCCAGCCTCTAGTTGGATTATGCTCTTTGGAGGAATACCCCCAACTGGGCTGATAGGGAACCATGGACCAATTGCCCCCGTATGAGTGTGCAACACGAGGTGGATAAAAGAAAGACAATGGCCTCGGGGCAATAGAGGAACCCCCATCCTCAACAGCCCAGGAACAAATATGACTAGCCGTGTAGGGGTCTTTAAACGTCACGACTATACAATCGCCGGGAATGGATTTCCTTGTGGAACCCACCCACGGTACTCTACGTACCATTTTGACTCTGCTCGTCCTGCCATTAGGGATCGGTCTATACGTATTAAGCCAGTGCATGACCTTATTCTGTAAGGACCGGTGATATTCGTGGTGGCCATTAGCTGCCTCCGGCACGCCAGTCAGAACCACCACATAATCATTGGCTTCTGGAGGGAGATCAATGTACCCACCTCGGAAATTGCTCTTGATGTGAGGGCCCCCAGTAGGACGGAGGGTAGTTTTATTCTGGGAGACCTGAGTAGGGCGGAGGGTGGAACTGTTAGGATTCTGCCTCCTAGAAGCAGCCATATTAGTGCGGGTGTGTGTTTGTAAGGTAGAAGCATTTGGGATGTTAACCCCGGGCGGGGGTGCGGGATTTGTAGTGACGACTCTCTTGGTGCGTGGTTTAGGGATAGGCTGAGTGGGACAAGGCGCAATAGGGTTAGAAGTCGGGCCAAGCGGGACTGTGGGGGCAGGGATTAAAACCTGGGGAGCAGTGTTATTCTCTATCAAACCCTGGTGTTCCAGACCTCTCAAGCCAAGTGTAGCCAAGGCTATAATGCTTTTCTCCATCTCTAGGAGATGGTTCTCGATTCGAGAGAGTCTTAAATCCAGGGGAGATAAGAGGCTTTTCAGGGTTTCCCAAACTACTCCTATAAATTCCCCTTCCCTCCCCTCCTGGTCGTTTAGGTCGAGGTCTGCTCTCTCGGTAGGTGTATTGCTTTTGATGGCAGCAGGAGCTACCTCAACATTATCAGTGCACCAAGGAGCCTGTGGAAAAGTGTGGAGCCTTCCCAAACTACCGTCAGCTGGGATGTTGACAGTGTTAGGTACATGTGCCCCCAAAGTTTTGGCCTTCTTATGTGACGAAGTCGATCTAGGAGTGCGTTTTCTTTTGTGTGGATTGTCCTGAATACTGTCGAGTCCACCGTAGCAAGTGGACGCATCAGAAATATCAGGGGAATAAGAAGTGGGGGTAAGAGGATGATGAGGGCTAACCACAGGGTTGGACAAGCTTTCGGGCAAAGGTAGTGGACACAGGGGTGGCGAAGGGATAGGCAAAACTGAAGTATCGTGAACATCAGCCATCGTTGTTACACACTGTTGGTTGTGCAAACGCTTCGGTGTGATGGCTGATGCTATGTGCCCTAGGGAAGATTTCTTGGAGTTAGCAAACTCTAGTAACAGCTTCCTAGCAGCCGCCAGGTCAAGGGACACTCTAGTTTGGAGTTTGGTAATTTCCTGGTCTATGGCGATATTTGTGCGTGTGATAAAGTCATCCATAGGACCATTATGAACCAACCCCCCCTTGGCAGCCCTGTTGCGAGTAACACGAGTACACATGATTACAAAAGTAAACTACCGGCCTAGGCAATAATAATGGCCAAAGTCAGTTAGGGGGAAGGCAAGGCTAGGGCATAAGAGAGGGGGCCCAGACCAGACCTCTCAGACCTCGAACGGCCTCAAACGGCCCGCTCTTAGCCCGGTCTTCGCCCCGAGCTGCGTCCCGCGCTGCGGGAGTCCCGTTCCTAGATGTAGGGACCGTTGTGGGCGGTGGGCGGGCCACGGGGAGAGCGGACCGGAAGGTCTGGCAGGGTCACGCAGGGACTCCTGGGCAATGGAGTCCCTGCACACTCTCGCAGCCCCGCTGTGCCTCACACCCAAGCCCTACTCCACCACAGCGCCAGGTGCAGCACTCGTAGTCCAGCCCCCAGCCAAGGAAGGCGAAGCGGCACCCGCGGAGCGGGTGCGGCGAGCTTCACGAAGCAACAGGCAGCAAAAATCCCAGGTAAGCGCCAGGAAAAGCGCTAGCAGTAAAAGAGGCGTCCCAGGGAGCAGTTGGCAAAAAGGAGGTAAAGTACCCTCCTGTGGGCGGTGGGCGGGCCACGGGGAGAGCGGACCGGAAGGTCTGGCAGGGTCACGCAGGGACTCCTGGGCAATGGAGTCCCTGCACACGCTCACAGCCCCGCTGTGCCTCACACCCAAGCCCTACTCCACCACAGCGCCAGGTGCAGCACTCGTAGTCCAGCCCCCAGCCAAGGAAGGCGAAGCGGCACCCGCGGAGCGGGTGCGGCGAGCTTCACGAAGCAACAGGCAGCAAAAATCCCAGGTAAGCGCCAGGAAAAGCGCTAGCAGTAAAAGAGGCGTCCCAGGGAGCAGTTGGCAAAAAGGAGGTAAAGTACCCTCCTGTGGGCGGTGGGCGGGCCACGGGGAGAGCGGACCGGAAGGTCTGGCAGGGTCACGCAGGGACTCCTGGGCAATGGAGTCCCTGCACACGCTTGCAGCCCTGCTGTGCCTCACACCCAAGCCCTACTCCACCACAGCGCCAGGTGCAGCACTCGTAGTCCAGCCCCCAGCCAAGGAAGGCGAAGCGGCACCCGCGGAGCGGGTGCGGCGAGCTTCACGAAGCAACAGGCAGCAAAAATCCCAGGTAAGCGGCAGGAAAAGCGCTAGCAGTAAAAGAGGCGTCCCAGGGAGCAGTTGGCAAAAAGGAGGTAAAGTACCCTCCTGTGGGCGGTGGGCGGGCCACGGGGAGAGCGGACCGGAAGGTCTGGCAGGGTCACGCAGGGACTCCTGG
Source organism: Lissotriton helveticus (assembly GCF_964261635.1). Taxonomy (NCBI): domain Eukaryota; kingdom Metazoa; phylum Chordata; class Amphibia; order Caudata; family Salamandridae; genus Lissotriton; species Lissotriton helveticus. Next base: position 1,461,515,105 of record NC_136067.1, on the reverse strand, counting down.
GCAATGGAGTCCCTGCACACGCTCGCAGCCCCGCTGTGCCTCACACCCAAGCCCTACTCCACCACAGCGCCAGGTGCAGCACTCGTAGTCCAGCCCCCAGCCAAGGAAGGCGAAGCGGCACCCGCGGAGCGGGTGCGGCGAGCTTCACGAAGCAACAGGCAGCAAAAATCCCAGGTAAGCGCCAGGAAAAGCGCTAGCAGTAAAAGAGGCGTCCCAGGGAGCAGTTGGCAAAAAGGAGGTAAAGTACCCTCCTGTGGGCGGTGGGCGGGCCACGGGGAGAGCGGACCGGAAGGTCTGGCAGGGTCACGCAGGGACTCCTGGGCAATGGAGTCCCTGCACACGCTTGCAGCCCCGCTGTGCCTCACACCCAAGCCCTACTCCACCACAGCGCCAGGTGCTGCACTCGTAGTCCAGACCCCAGCCAAGGAAGGCGAAGCGGCACCCGCGGAGCGGGTGCGGCGAGCTTCACGAAGCAACAGGCAGCAAAAATCCCAGGTAAGCGCCAGGAAAAGCGCTAGCATTAAAAGAGGCGTCCCAGGGAGCAGTTGGCAAAAAGGAGGTAAAGTACCCTCCTGTGGGCGGTGGGCGGGCCACGGGGAGAGCGGACCGGAAGGTCTGGCAGGGTCACGCAGGGACTCCTGGGCAATGGAGTCCCTGCACACGCTCGCAGCCCCGCTGTGCCTCACACCCAAGCCCTACTCCACCACAGCGCCAGGTGCAGCACTCGTAGTCCAGCCCCCAGCCAAGGAAGGCGAGCTTCACGAAGCAACAGGCAGCAAAAATCCCAGGTAAGCGCCAGGAAAAGCGCTAGCAGTAAAAGAGGCGTCCCAGGGAGCAGTTGGCAAAAAGGAGGTAAAGTACCCTCCTGTGGGCGGTGGGCGGGCCACAGGGAGAGCGGACCGGAAGGTCTGGCAGGGTCACGCAGGGACTCCTGGGCAATGGAGTCCCTGCACACGCTCGCAGCCCCGCTGTGCCTCACACCCAAGCCCTACTCCACCACAGCGCCAGGTGCAGCACTCGTAGTCCAGCCCCCAGCCAAGGAAGGCGAAGCGGCACCCGCGGAGCGGGTGCGGCGAGCTTCACGAAGCAACAGGCAGCAAAAATCCCAGGTAAGCGCCAGGAAAAGCGCTAGCAGTAAAAGAGGCGTCCCAGGGAGCAGTTGGCAAAAAGGAGGTAAAGTACCCTCCTGTGGGCGGTGGGCGGGCCACGGGGAGAGCGGACCGGAAGGTCTGGCAGGGACTCCTGGGCAATGGAGTCCCTGCACACGCTCGCAGCCCCGCTGTGCCTCACACCCAAGCCCTACTCCACCACAGCGCCAGGTGCAGCACTCTAGTCCAGCCCCCAGCCAAGGAAGGCGAGCTTCACGAAGCAACAGGCAGCAAAAATCCCAGGTAAGCGCCAGGAAAAGCGCTAGCAGTTTAAGAGGCGTCCCAGGGAGCAGTTGGCAAAAAGGAGGTAAAGTACCCTCCTGTGGGCGGTGGGCGGGCCACGGGGAGAGCGGACCGGAAGGTCTGGCAGGGTCACGCAGGGACTCCTGGGCAATGGAGTCCCTGCACACGCTCGCAGCCCCGCTGTGCCTCACACCCAAGCCCTACTCCACCACAGCGCCAGGTGCAGCACTCGTAGTCCAGCCCCAGGCCAAGGAAGGCGAAGCGGCACCCGCGGAGCGGGTGCGGCGAGCTTCACGAAGCAACAGGCAGCAAAAATCCCAGGTAAGCGCCAGGAAAAGCGCTAGCAGTAAAAGAGGCGTCCCAGGGAGCAGTTGGCAAAAAGGAGGTAAAGTACCCTCCTGTGGGCGGTGGGCGGGCCACGGGGAGAGCGGACCGGAAGGTCTGGCAGGGTCACGCAGGGACTCCTGGGCATTGGAGTCCCTGCACACGCTCGCAGCCCCGCTGTGCCTCACACCCAAGCCCTACTCCACCACAGCGCCAGGTGCAGCACTCGTAGTCCAGCCCCCAGCCAAGGAAGGCGAGCTTCACGAAGCAACAGGCAGCAAAAATCCCAGGTAAGCGCCAGGAAAAGCGCTAGCAGTAAAAGAGGCGTCCCAGGGAGCAGTTGGCAAAAAGGAGGTAAAGTACCCTCCTGTGGGCGGTGGGCGGGCCACGGGGAGAGCGGACCGGAAGGTCTGGCAGGGTCACGCTCGCAGCCCCGCTGTGCCTCACACCCAAGCCCTACTCCACCACAGCGCCAGGTGTAGCACTCGTAGTCCAGCCCCCAGCCAAGGAAGGCGAAGCGGCACCCGCGTAGCGGGTGCGGCGAGCTTCACGAAGCAACAGGCAGCAAAAATCCCAGGTAAGCGCCAGGAAAAGCGCTAGCAGTAAAAGAGGCGTCCCAGGGAGCAGTTGGCAAAAAGGAGGTAAAGTACCCTCCTGTGGGCGGTGGGCGGGCCACGGGGAGAGCGGACCGGAAGGTCTGGCAGGGTCACGCAGGGACTCCTGGGCAATGGAGTCCCTGCACACGCTCGCAGCCCCGCTGTGCCTCACACCCAAGCCCTACTCCACCACAGCGCCAGGTGCAGCACTCGTAGTCCAGCCCCCAGCCAAGGAAGGCGAAGCGGCACCCGCGGAGCGGGTGCTGCGAGCTTCACGAAGCAACAGGCAGCAAAAATCCCAGGTAAGCGCCAGGAAAAGCCCTAGCAGTAAAAGAGGCGTCCCAGGGAGCAGTTGGCAAAAAGGAGGTAAAGTACCCTCCTGTGGGCGGTGGGCGGGCCACGGGGAGAGCGGACCGGAAGGTCTGGCAGGGTCACGCAGGGACTCCTGGGCAATGGAGTCCCTGCACACGCTCGCAGCCCCGCTGTGCCTCACACCCAAGCCCTACTCCACCACAGCGCCAGGTGCAGCACTTGTAGTCCAGCCCCCAGCCAAGGAAGGCGAGCTTGACGAAGTAACAGGCAGCAAAAATCCCAGGTAAGCGCCAGGAAAAGCGCTAGCAGTAAAAGAGGCGTCCCAGGGAGCAGTTGGCAAAAAGGAGGTAAAGTACCCTCCTGTGGGCGGTGGGCGGGCCACGGGGAGAGCGGACCGGAAGGTCTGGCAGGGTCACGCAGGGACTCCTGGGCAATGGAGTCCCTGCACACGCTCGCAGCCCCGCTGTGCCTCACACCCAAGCCCTACTCCACCACAGTGCCAGGTGCAGCACTCGTAGTCCAGCCCCCAGCCAAGGAAGGCGAAGCGGCACCCGCGGAGCGGGTGCGGCGAGCTTCACGAAGCAACAGGCAGCAAAAATCCCAGGTAAGCGCCAGGAAAAGCGCTAGCAGTAAAAGAGGCGTCCCAGGGAGCAGTTGGCAAAAAGGAGGTAAAGTACCCTCCTGTGGGCGGTGGGCGGGCCACGGGGAGAGCGGACCGGAAGGTCTGGCAGGGTCACGCAGGGACTCCTGGGCAATGGAGTCCCTGCACACGCTCGCAGCCCCGCTGTGCCTCACACCCAAGCCCTACTCCACCACAGCGCCAGGCGCAGCACTCGTAGTCCAGCCCCCAGCCAAGGAAGGCGAGCTTCACGAAGCAACAGGCAGCAAAAATCCCAGGTAAGCGCCAGGAAAAGCGCTAGCAGTAAAAGAGGCGTCCCAGGGAGCAGTTGGCAAAAAGGAGGTAAAGTACCCTCCTGTGGGTTGTGGGCGGGCCACGGGGAGAGCGGACCGGAAGGTCTGGCAGGGTCACGCAGGGACTCCTGGGCAATGGAGTCCCTGCACACGCTCGCAGCCCCGCTGTGCCTCACACCCAAGCCCTACTCCACCACAGTGCCAGGTGCAGCACTCGTAGTCCAGCCCCCAGCCAAGGAAGGCAAAGCGGCACCCGCGGAGCGGGTGCGGCGAGCTTCACGAAGCAACAGGCAGCAAAAATCCCAGGTAAGCGCCAGGAAAAGCGCTAGCAGTAAAAGAGGCGTCCTCCTTTGTTATGGTGAAAATGAGGGCGCGGGTACTTGATCGTCCCGTCGCGGAGTACTCTGTAATTCACAAATTCTCAAAGTCTGTAAACAGGGATCAATGTGCATGCCAGTGACATAAAGTGCTCACTGAAGCACGTACAGTTCATTGTTTCTGTCACACAGTACTTACCCTGGTTCCTAGTGAGTAGGGTGTCCCATGTTCTTGTTTGCAACATTTAGAGCGGTGGCTACACCACAAGGTAGATACCAAACAGAAGTGTACTCGGTCTCCTCTCTTTCTGACATCCTTGTTACCCGTGACCATTGCGATTGTGCACTGTATTACCAATATAGATAAATACTTTCACGCTGGAACCAATGGTTCTGTCACACAGTACTTATCCTGGTTCTTAGTGAGTAGGGTGTCCCTTGTTCTTGTTTGCAACATTTAGAGCGGTGGCTATACCACAAGGGAGATATCTTCTTAAAAGGATTTCCCCCATACCCTATGTAATCATAGGTTAATTCTTTCTCTGGGTCATGATGTCTGATTGTGAGGCGCCCTTGTACACGGACTAATACATTGCTAAGATCATTAGTGGACCATCGCTGTTTTCCGCTCAACCCACTAGTATTAGTAATCCCAGTTACTTGAAAAGATAGAAAAGACTAAGAAAAAACACGTAAGAACTGATCTGCATGCTCGCATGCTCACAGAGTACCTAAAGGCAGGAATAGTTCCCCAAGTATTTCAGGTTAGGAACGTCCCAGGTATTTTCCGTGAGGAGCCTAATTCAAAGACAAATTCAGCAATATTTCCACCACCTGCTCACGGCACTGGATAGTGCTAAGGGTGGAAACTGCAATAGAACACACAAAAGCTGAACTAAAGGAAATTGAGGAATTGGAAAAAGAATTATTAGGTGGTGATGGAGTGGCAGAAGCCAAAACGTTACTGGATAAACTTAGTAGGAAAATAGACGACTTTAATACATTTGAACTCAAAAAGAAGGCAGATAAAGTGACAAAGTACATCAATAATTTTACTAAGAGCCTACCCCTACTTAAGGGTTGAATACTACACCACTGTAGGATCCCAAAACAGACAGAACACCTGGGGTAGATTTAGAAGTAACCAGCCCATCACATTCTCTGAATCATCAGGCGGTTCAGACGACTCAGATCCCCAACTGGGCACCAGCCGCTCAGTTAATCGTTCTGCACAACCTTTTTTAGAGCGAGGAGGGAAAGACAAGGGGAAAACATGGTATCAGTATACAGGAGAGCGCCAAACGAGGAGGAAACATTATCAGTGGGGCCCCCAGTCATATTGAGATGTGAAACGGATACTCCCACTGTGATTCCCATTTTACCCTCTCATCTGATGAAATTTCTTTACTGAGCAAAGGCTTGTCTTCTGTTATCACAGAACGCAAAAATAAGCTGACTGCAGATCCGCAGAGAGGACCAAAATGTCATCCGTATACAGGGCTACCTTCCTCTCCCACTCCTCATACTTAAATGACACTATGTTGGAATCCGCCCTAAGCTGTTGAGCAAATGGCTCAATATAGAGATCGAATAGAAGAGGGGAGAGTGGGCAGCCCTGTCGGGTGCCTCTTGTGATCTTGAAGGATTCGGTGATATTCCCGTTAACCAGCAGTCTAGCTGTGGGATTCTGGTAGATCAGCTGTACCATGTGGCAAAATCTGCTCCCTAGGTTGAATTTCTGCAAGGCCTCCGACAGGTGAATCCAATTCACTCTGTCGAAGGCCTTGGTTGCATCCAAAGTCATAGCAGCCAGCGGGAGGGAATACGTAGAGGCAAGATTTATAGCCCCAATAAGGTTATATGTGAGCTCAGAGAGCTGCCTAGTCCTTTCAAAACCTTTCTGATCTGGATGAAGGGCGTCTCCCACAATAAGACCAAATCTCGCTGCCAAAATTGAAGTAAAAATGTCATAATCTACATTTAGGAGCGAGATGGGTCTATATGACCCACAACTTGACGAAGGTTTGGGGGAAACATGGCGGCTGATTGCTAGCCGCTGGCGCCCAGAGCTCGGCGCCAGCCTCTATGGACCCAGAGAGCAACAGCAGCCCATAATTGATCGGAGGGGGGGGAGCAGGAGTAGGGGGCCCGGTACCTGAGTGTTGGCGGTTGGAGCATTTCTTCGCTACTCTCGCCGCTTGTGCCGGTGCTTGGATCCCTTTCGTGAAGCCAGGAAGCAGGGAGACGCCAGGTCATCACTGGAGATGCCGCGTTTGTTGAGCGGCGCATGAGAGGACTTTTTATTTCCGCTTCTGGGCTTCTCTTTGCTCGGGCCGGTGTCGGTGGACCGAGGTCTGGTCCTGTGTGCGGCTCTTTCGCGGTTCCTTCATGGGGGCCGCTGAGGAGGAGAGGAGCTTGCTGGGGGAGCTAGGGATGTGCAGGGAAGTGGAAGGGATCTGTTTTTCTATGCCCCCGCCTGTTGGGAGCCTTGCTGGAGCTCAGGAGGGCGCGTAAGGCTGTAGCGCGGGGCCTCCTTAGAAGGGGCAATAAAACCAGTATCACCGGCTTTTTTCAGCAAAGGAAGGACCTAGATCACGGCTGCAAACAGGAAAACAAAGAGGAGCAGAAAGGAAACGGAGTCAGCGGTAAGGTTGGAGAGGGTGGGGAGGGTGGGGAGGAGCACAGAAGGTGTTTTAAAGGCAAAAAGGTATTCTCCTTTATCAGCACAGCATTCTGAGACACAACAGTCTCCCCTTAGTATATGGGAGGCTACCTCTCCTACCGCTGGAAGTTTACAGATAGAGGCTGGGCCAACACAAAAGAAATCCATAAGAGGGGCGATAGGGGGTCCTAAGAAAGCTATTGTATGTGGTATAAAGGTTAAAAAATGTATTAAAACTACTTCTGGAAAAACTAATGACAGAAAGGATCTCCCTGGGATGGCGGCATCACAAACTCTTGCTGCTGCCGAACTCTCCTCTTCCTGTGGAGTCCAGGTCTCTCTTGTTGAAAGAGCTAGGCTTACTGGTGATGACTCTGCCTTTCAGGTTTACCAGGTGAAAGGGAAGTCTATTAAACCCAGAACGCCAAAAAGTAGGGTGTCTATTAGCGGGGTTAAAGTGACTCCTTAATTACGCTCCTATTTTAGGGTTCAGCCAGAAGTGTTGGTTATTGGCAAACAATCAGGTCCTGGATCTCTGAGTCAGTGTCCGGTTAGTTTAATTCCCTTTACACTTCCATCTACCCTACCGGCCGATTCCTCAGACATAGCTCCTGGATAGGAATGGAGACTATAGTTGAATTAGAAAAACCTACAGAGGGGGCCATTCCAAAGGACCTAGGCCCAAATGTAGGTAAAATAGATTTACCGATTTTAAATTACCGAATCATACCGATTCGGTAATTAAAAATCGGTAAATCTAAGGGGTTGAGATGTAGGAACATCCAGATGTTCCTGCTACCGAATCGGTAAAAATCTGTATTTACCGATTCGGTAAATACCGACCGGTAATGGCCCATTCATTCCTATGGGCTTTGAAGCCCATAGGAATGAATGGGGCATTACCGGTCGGTATTTACCGAATCGGTAAATACAGATTCCGACAAGGGTGCAGGGGGTGTCACTTTGACACCCTCTAGCACCCCCAAAAAAGATTCGGGGGCCATGTGGCAGGCATACCTGCCCTAAGGGCAGGTCTGCCTGTCATATGGCACAGGTGTGCATGCACACATGTGCATGCACACCGGAATCGGTTTTTTACCATGAAGTTGGATTTCATGGTAAAATACCGATTCTGTAAGGCTTGTGGGACTCAGAAGAGTCCCACCTACATATCAATAATACCGAATAGGTATAAATACCGAATCGGTATTTTACAGATTCGGTAAATTTACCGATCGGTAAATTTACCGAATCTGTAAAATAATGTGTCCCTACATACCGATTACTGAATACCGGTCGGAAACGGACGAAAATACCGATTTTCGGCCGTTACCGACCGACCTACATCGGGCCCCTAGTCTCCCAAGCCACAGGTCCGGACCTTCAGTCCAAGGATTCGGGGACTCCTTCAGGGGATATGAGCGCTCTTAATGAAGATTTGTTAAGTGTTGCCTCAAGTTTAGCACAACCACTATCAGGAGCGTCGGATAACAGCATTTCAGAATCACCAGAAAGGAGTTCCTTTTCAGCTCAGTCTGCTCAGCCGACTTTGACTCTCGCTGTGCGTCTGGAGAATCTCTTTGTTGCATTAACAGAGGGTGTCCCTTGATCCTGCATATCGACCTCCCGTATCTGTGTTGGGAGTAAAAGGCCCACCCCCTATCGTCTTGCCTTCCCTCGTTGGCTCAAAAAAGAACAGACAAGTATTAAACGATTACATCAAAAAGCATCATCTGACCGATTCTCTACAGTCTTCTAACTCAAATACAGCAGAGAGGACTCCCATGCTGAGGGGAGCATTTTCTTCTCTATTTTCAAAAAGAAAATTCCTCTTTGGGATTCTCTTTTTAAAAATGAAAAAGAAACCAGTTTGTTGCAGGGCTCCATCATGTTGATGGAGCCATGTACCAAACTTCAAAAAGCATTGACAGGAACTGCTGTGCGTAGTGGTCATTTTTCAATTTGATTGATGGCACCTCCGTCAGGGAGATGGAAGAAAAGGGACGCCCGCCAGCACCTAAATTAGGTCATTAATTTCTATGACGACAATCAAGAACTGTGGTGTATTAAGACCCCTCTACGTAGACACCATCTATGGAAATGCTGCCCATCGGATCCAGAACTTTTGATGAGACAGAATCTCAATACATTGCAATTGAACAATTTTCAAATTCTTTAAACACAGCATGCATGAAATGTTTTACCATTTGGCATTGGTTTTGTGACAGGTATTTGATGCCACCGTGGTCCTATATTTCTCTTGCTACAGGAGCATTCTCCTTTATTATGTGGCTTAACTATTGTTTTACTGTTAAGTAGACACTATAGGGCAGTTTTCCAAGAAACTGACGCATCTGTAGAGGTGCGTCAGTTTCCCTGAGGCAGCCTGCGATACCCTTGCGCCACCATGGCGCAAGGATTGGCATGTCAGAAATTCTGACGCATCTGTTGGTCCAAAAGTCACGCATTGCTGGAGTCGTGGCGCAAGAACGACGCAACTCCTGCATTGCATGTTGAGGCTTATATTTATTTTACTGCGTCACTCCTTATGCCTGCTTGAATCAGGAATAAGGATTTGAAGCAGTAGCGTCCTATAAGTGGCACAGTGAAATCTTGTAGATTTCACGGCATCACTTTTACGAAGGCTTTCCTGCATGGGAACGCCCACCCTGTGCATACATTGTACCTGACGCAGGTATAATGTGACGAAGGGCTTTACAACGTGACGCATCTCCCTAGATGCATCACGTTATAAATTGGCCGCATTGTTTATGCCGCCCATGCGTCACAAAAGTGACACAATGGCAGAGCAAAAGTGTTGCAAGGGGCTTGTAAATCTGCCCCTACATTCTGAACAACATTTTACCACAGTTTGGAGAAACGGAGCTACAATCTCATTGCTCTTCCAGCAGAGTTCGAAGAGACTTGTCAGCTGTGAACATTACGGCTTACTCTACACCGGATGATAAGGCCTGGGAAAGAGTTAGGGCCCGATGTTGGTAACACATTTATACCGATTCTAAAATACAGATTTTTACCGAATCGGTATTTTAGAAAAGGGAAATGATATGTGGGTAAAAAATCAGTAAAAAATACCGAATCGGTAAAATTCGGAAACCCCGACCCGTTATTTACTGATTCGGTATTTACCGATTCGGCAAATACCGATTCGGAAATACACATTCAAACCTATGGGCCCGGATGCCCATAGGAATGAATTGAAGTTACCGAATTGGTATTTACCGAATCGGTAAATACCGAATCGGTAAATACCAAGTCGGGGATACAAAATATCAGGCAGTTGATGTATCAACCAATCAGGTGCCTCCACCACGCCCCTCAGCCAACCAACAGAGCAATCTACCAATCCTGTGCATCCACCCCACCCCACAACCAGGAAGTGGCCACACCCATGCAGGTGCAGAGTACCTGATCACACAGGAGAGCAGTTACACAGAGACAGGCTGTTGTGAAGCTGAGCTCGGCAGGACAAACAAATGGATCCCCAAGACTCCCAGAGGGAAGGTGCAGATAGGAAGAGGAAGATGAAGTTCAGCACAGGTGAACTTCAGGTGCTGGTGGAAGACGTTGTCAAGCACTACCCCAAAATCTTTGGAAAGCAGTCTCTGCAGGTACCAGAGGCTGTGAAGAGGAACACCTGGCTGGGGATCCAAACCAAAGTTAATGCAATAGGAGTGACAACCAGGGAAGTGGACGATCTCAAGAAGAGATGGTATGATCTAAGGATCATAACCAAGAAGAAATTGGCAGCAAGGAGTAAAGAGGCCAATGCTACAGGTGGAGGGAAGAACAGGGCACCTGCTCTCACGGATCTGGAAGAGCTGGTGGAGTCCACACTGGAGCCAGAGTGCGTTGTGGGGATTGGTGATGCAGACAGCTCAGCCCGAGCTGCATCAAAGAAAGGTAAGGGACATGTCCATCATTCCTCACCCCTTGCCCGTCTCCCTCCCCCAATGTGGCTGTGTGTTGAGGAAAACCAGTACAGACTTCAGTAGTCACCTGCAATGTATTATGGGAGTGATAGGCATAAGAATACCCATCAGAGCAGTAAACATGAAATAATGTCAGGTATGCCACACAATACAAATAGAGACATGGGAGGAGCAGGAAATAGTGATATTAAATTGTGATTTAATAGTGATTTACATGGTGAAAGCACCACTAAGACACTGTCCATATCTGTCCACAGGAGAGACATCACACAAGTCAATGCAGGAGAGGGAGAAGACACATCCCCAAAGGGATAGGAGTGAGCAAGAAGGCAGGGATGCAGGGCCCAGCACTGCAACACCTACAGCACCCTGCACACAAGCAGCTGCCACACCAGAGGCAGACACCATGCTACTTGAAGCATCTCCTGTGCTCCTAGACTCTCCACAAAATGAGTCACACCAACTTGACACACCAGCAGACACAGAGGTGTCAGACATCTGCAGGCCCAGGCGGCATGACGTTCCCCCGCTAAGGATCCTACAAACATCCTCCGATGAGGAAAGGGAGGGTGAGGAGTCAATTGAGGCAATTGCAGGAAATGCACCAGGTCTTACATCCACTACTGTCAGTCGATCCGGTGGCACAAAAGACGTCGTAGGGTCCGGGAGGCAAGCGTGAGTGGCCATGGTGAGGGTGTATTCCGTGGCCTTGAGACCACAATGGTCAAGGTGCAGCGCCTGCAAGCAAAAGGTATTAGTGCAGTGCACAGTCAAATGCGCCATGTGAACACAAATCTGGATGTCATGAACAAGGGAATAACAGCAATGGCGGACAGCATGAGGGACATGGCCGATGGAGTCAGGGACATGTCACAGTGTGTGATGTCACTCTGTGAGGAACTACGTGAGGACCGCGTCCAAAGGCGCAGGGCGAAGCATTGCATGCAACAGCAGACAAGGGGCATGCACCGTCTTGCAACTACGACTTCACTGCTGTGTCGCCGTTCAGTTGCGATGCAGGAGGGGCTGGTGCACTGCTGTTCTGTTCTCACGAGGGGGATGAGGAGAGTCACTACAGCAATGGAGGTGCTGCTGACAAACCAGGCAGCCACCACAGGAGCAGAAGGTTTAGGGGATACAGATAATTCCAGTAGCAGGAGCAGCACCCCTATCCCAGAAATACGGAGGAGCAGCAGACGCCAGACTACCAGCGCTGCTACAGCAGACTTAGAACTAAGCCAACCTCACGCATCACGCAGTGCTGGTCATGGGCGCAAGCAGTGAGGCAGCCAAATTCAGTTGGACATGTGAGGGTGAGGTAACCCCCGTCCACACAGTAGTGCTAGGCACACTAGTATGTTACAATTGTGTCTTCAGACATTTAACGTAGTGCCAAATAAACTACGTGCATTGCAGTACAACACGTGCTTTGTCTCTATACTTACTCAAAAGTAGTTGTGTGTGATCTCTGCCCGTCTCTGTCTTCCGTCTGTGGGTGTAGGTACTCCTACTGTGTTGGCTGCTGGTAGTGCCTGCTTATCGTCATGGTCTTCTTAGTCCTTCAATTCCACCTCTGTGCCCTTCTTAGATGCGAGGTTGTGCAACATTGCACAGGTTGCAATGATCTTACAGCATGTTACTGGTGAGTACTGCCGTGCCCCACCACTTTTGTGGAGGCAGCGGAACCGGCTCTTCAGGAGCCCAAAGGTGCGCTCCACGATGTTCCGGGTGGATTTATGTGCCACATTGTATCGTCTCTGGCTGGGGGGTTGTGGGGTTGAGGTAGGGTGTCAGGACAAAGGAACGGAGTGCATATGCACTATCCCCTAATGTGAGAGAGAAAAATACATTACTCACAGGCACACATTGACATACGTCTGCATCATCTATCAAGGGAGTGTCACACAGTAATTTACCTAGCAGGTATCCTTCCCTGAATTCACCCACTGTCAGGCGGGTGTAGATCCCACTGTTTTGGAATATATATGAGTCGTGGGTGCTTCCTGGGTACCTGGCCACTATATCTGTGATCATGTACTTGGCATCACAGATTACTAGTACATTAATTGTGTGTGATGACTTCCGGTTCCTGTATATGTGCTCACTGGCAGCTGGGGGGCATATTGGGATGTGGGTCCCATCAATGCAGCAAATCACGTGTGGGAAATTTGCCATGAGGTAAAAGTCAGTCTTGGTCCTGAGCAAGTCCGCATCAGTGTCTGGGAAGTTGATGTAATGCTCCATTCTTTGCATCATGGCATCCAGGAACTTTCTGAATAAACGCGACAGGCAGCTCTGGGACACCCCACCTACCACAGCAACAACACTCTGGTAACTCCCAGATGCAAGCAGGTGTATGCTACAGAGCACCTGCACATGGGGTGGGATGGCGTGGGCCCTTGGTTTTGGGAGGTCCAGGAGTGGGTGCAGGTCCCTGATCAGGTCCATGATGGTTTGGGGGTGCAGTCTGTATCTTTGCAGTATCTCTGGCTCTGTCAATTTGAAGAGTGTAATCCTCTGCCTGTAGACCTGCTCCTCCCTTCTCCATTCCCTCTCACCTGCTGCCTGTAGCCTTAGCCGTCTTGCTATGACGTAGAAAGCCGCCATTCTGGTTCCAGTGTTGCATTTTGGGGCCCTTTTTTATAGGCTGCACCTGATCACCACCTGCTTTCAATCCATGTTAAATACCGATTCATAAATACCGAATTTTCGTGAAATTCGGTAATTTATGGGTCACCTACATCTCAATGGTGTTGTTTACCGACTCTGTATATTTTCCGATTCGGTAACTTTTCCGATTCGGTAATATTACCGATTCGGAAATATTTCCGAGCCGGTAATCTACCAAATCGGTATTTTTACCGATTCTGTAAATTTTGGGCGACCTACATCTCAATGTCCAAATACCGGTCGTTACCGACCGGTATTAGGCTACCTACATTCCCAGATTATGGGGGCTACTTAGATTTTACATTTACTGTATGTCATAAAAGTTTCACTGGATAAAAATATAACTGCTGGTTACATTTCGGATGAATGTAATATAGAATCTGTGAAAACTTTGATGTCCGATTTTGAAGCATATACGACCTTTCAAAATGAACACCCTTATTTAAATGCTTATAATTATGGATACATGGATTGTTACAATCATTATGCATATTTTTACTTACACAGAAACAGCGTTCCCTGGTGAGATATACAATTGCACACAGTAGGAACACTGCATGATGCCTCCTTTAGACAGAACTGCAAATTGCATGAAGGAATTTCCGTATTTTTCAGATGAGAAAAGAGCAGACCCTTTCGCTTGTTATTTCAAGCAGAATGCAGAAGCAGCGCAAAACAACATGTTGACAAACACTAGGTTGATTTATTCTTATGAACTCAATAGAAAATTAAAAACTACAAAGTTATGAGCATTTGGGAAAGAAAAGGTAGACTTGAAACGTGTGTGGAGAATGAAATCCTGGCAAATACAAAGCACAAAAGTCCTATTTGGAGCATGCCTGAAACCCGGGGAAATGATTTTCTAAATAAAATAATTCAGCAAACTCCAGCAAATTACAAGTTTAGAATTTGGTAATATGAAAGATAGTAAAAACTCCGTCATTCCTAAATCAGCACGATGCATAGATTAGGAACGGAAAATAAACATGTCTGAAGACACGTTAAATAACATGATTAAAAATGGTACTTACAATACATTCATGTGCAACACAGAATGTTGAATGCATCTATTGCATTCTTTCAACCAATTGAGGTTTCAAAGCCAACCATCCTGATCCATGGTATAATAGCGGGAGTATACCTGTGATAGTTAACACATACAGTGTAGGAACATTATGACAACATTGGTTACAGCACTGCAGTTTACAGGCTGTAAAACAATACTTGCCACACATTTGAGAAAAAATGGATATTTCTGACTTCATTTTAGGCCCACAAGCTTCTAGAGAAAAAAAACACATGATTAATGCTGTTTACAATGAATTATGGAAAGTTTCACAGAGGAAGTCAACTGGAAGAATTGGGAAAATTGACAAAGAAAATTTAGAAAAAGCATGGCAAGTGGTAGACAATGGCATGAATACATCCTTTAGACATTTTTATTCCTTGAATAAAATATTGACATCTGCATTTGGGCGACTACTGGATGAATTGAGTATGTTACAACATGGCCAAGCACAGTTAAGAGCTATAACTCAGTTCAATTGGGCATGAGAGACATGCGTGCTGGACGTGTTCCTTGGCAACTTAAAAATCTTTCAGAAAGGTCTGCCTCTTGCCATCGTCAGAATTTAGAGATAACACTGCGCTTATAAGTGTGGAAAATGCTGGTGAACTCTGTTTTTTCCAAATTGTTTACCATTTAAAGATATATTTGCAGTCATAATGCTGTTTACCAGCATTATCTAAATGAGGGCCTTGGCATTTTTGCAGCGGAAAGCTTGACGGTTGGAGGACACCAGTCATATGTTATTGTTTGAAGTATGTGAGGAGAGCTATCTACCACATGTGAAACTCAAGGTGATTTGTTTGGCTGAACACTAGTTCTAGACCACCACCAAGGAATTGGGTGAAATTTTCTTTTGATTATTTCTCATGTGTTTCCATACAAAGTATTACATTTTCCTTGAGCCAAACGGATAAAAAAATGAAGCTGCCTTGTCTAGACTGACAGTTGAGTAACACCTCACCTGTTTCTAGGTTGTTATACCCAGAAAATGGAGACGAGTGTCACAGTGGAAATTACGCAAGCTGCTGGTGTTTGGGAGACCAAGTAGGTTCCTGGTTGGTATTCCTCATGACAACTGTATGACTACAGATGATGCCACCTTAGTATTAGTTCTCCAAATTTAGGGATCACAGGTGTTAAGGTAGGAAAAGCCTGTCCTTACATCTTTGCACCTCACCCAGACTCAATTTTATGTTTAGAGATCCTCAGTAGCAACACAAAAAGATGATAAACAGAATGCTGAACATTGTCATTAATTCACCCCCAGCCACAGATCTGGGTTAAAAACATCAGTTTGTTGCTCACCATGACACCCCAGTTTGGACCTAGCCATATGCAAATCAGTCTTGACCCTTCTCCCCATTGAAACAGTCTAGCCCGAACTGCCGGGCCAGGTCTTCTCTGGACCAGAAAACAAACATCCTGTCACCATTTTCAGAGTATCACCCCTCATCAGCCAGGCTAGCTTGAATTCAGTGGCATAGTGAGCACTAGACCCACGTCGGGACCCAAGACTGATTCACATACGGCTGGGTCCAAACTAAAATGGCATGGTGAGCAAAAGAACGATGCATTCATGCCCAGATCTCTGTACTGGGGGTGAATGGATGGAATGATATTCCCAGACATGGGTACCGTACTCACCATGCCACTGGAGTCAAGCTATCCTGGCTGATGAGGGGTGATAGGATGCTTGCTTCCGGTCTGGGGAGGACCTGGCCTGGCAGATCAGGCTGCAGTATTCCCATGGGGAGCAGGACTGATTTACATATGGCTGGGTGCAAACTTGAATGGTATGGTAAGCAAAATGACAATGGATTTTGGCCCAGATCTCTGTACTGGTGGTGGATGTTTTTACATTGTTCAGCATCCTGTTCATCATTTGCTCTTTTTGCATAGGGATCCTCATCGTCATGACAAATACCTCTGGCTGTTTCTGGCACATGAGTGGGCAGAAACATGTTGGCATAGAGGAGAGGAATGGGTCATTACATTTATTTATCTTCCCATCCTGTTCTTTTAGAAGTACCTAAGGTACCAATTAATGAAGGGATAATCCAGGGTTTGTCACAAGATATTTCTAGCTGTTCTGGGTCCCTTTCTGTCCAGTATACTCTTATGAAGAACACCCTCACAGTGAGGTTAAGTCTGTCCTGCTAGTACCATCTTACAAGGGTGGGATGAGGTCACCATTGATGAAGCATGCCACAAACGGTGGTTGAGGCTTCCTCAACCAAATGATCACCTTGGGATTAAGACACTTCCCTTGTAATTACCATCAATGCATTCTTTATTACATAAGTTGCTGAGTGCTGAAATGTAACACTACACTTTTCGCCACTGCACTCTGTTGCGTTGTTTGAAATTACGCAACTAACAACATGAGCTAAACCAAAGCTATATCAATATAACTTTTCAATAGTGGCCCAGACTGTGTCCGTTCTTTAGGGCGCAGATGTAGGTACATCAGCTCCCAAAAATGATTTTTTTTCAACAGGTACTGGGAAAACCAATGGGTCTACTCTTCTCAAGTGTGTGCTGTGGCTACTTTTCTTATTCTATTTATATTTTAAGCATAGAATACAATAACACAAAGAAGAAAATAAATTAAATAATTTAGCTGGCTAAAAATGAACACCCTATGCTTCTAATGGAAATGTTAAATGTAAAAATTAATTAACTATCACATCTCGTTTTCATAGAAAAGTATGGTTGCTTAATAGCAGGTATGTGTACAAAAACAGGTATAGAATTCCTTTTAAGTGTAATTCTCATCACTGGAACATATGATTCTTATTCACTCAAAGGAAACATATTATGCCTTTGACTTATTGCAAATTAAAACATAGTTGAAATGCATTATGAGGACAAAAAAAGCAAAATAAAATGAAACAATGACACTGAATGGAAAAAAAGCTCACTCCTCCAATACCAACACTACTCTCATGGTGAGAGCAGCCTCAGGATTGGCCACAGGGGAAGCTGGGAGCTTCAGTGTGTGCCCAGAGGAAAAGATTGGCAAGCAGTGCAGGAAGCAGAAGATTTGCAGGTAAGCATTTTATTTAATTGTTTCAGCCCCCTTGCTGACCCCCCCCAGCTTTCCCTCCCCACGCTGCCCAGCCACATTTCCCTTACAACCAAGGCCGGATTAGGAAGTTAAACCACCCCTGGCAATTGAGTTGAGTCGGCCGTCGGGGCAAGGGAGGGGCGCATGTTAAAGACACAGCTGGTTTTATTATAGGGAGCCAATATATAACAGGCCCTCGGTAGCAAAAACAGCCCCCCAGAGGTCCAAGACCAACCCCCACCCTGGCAGCCTACCGGGAAACGCCCAGTGCCTGCTATGGCCAGTCCAGCCCTGTTTACACCAGGCACTACTGGACAAAGGCTTTGAAGTCCACTAATCGTTTAGGAATTTTGACTTTAAAAAAGATGAGCTGTAGCTAAACTTTTTTTAGCAGCTTATGTCATACACTGCTCTTCTTGCCCCAAAGAAAAGACGCTGGACTTCTGTTGCTGAAACAGCATGGACATCACTTGAACTCTCACTTACATTGATCCCAACTCTTGTGTCTAAAGAAGGAGAGGAGGGTTTACATCAGTTATTTGGGGCTAGCCATACAAGTCATAGATATAATTCCTTTATAGGTGTGCAGCACCCATGGAGCTCGGCTTGATGGCTTGTTTCACAAATCGCATTGGACCTGGTTAATAAACTTTTTCGCATACATATACGTTCAGGCACCAAAAGATATTTGTGTTTTCTGATATTTTTCAATTAATCTTTGTCAATTCTGTGAATTTCTTTAAATTATATGTTGTTCAATGTAATCATTATACTCATTAACCTAGTCCTAACACTACCCTCACACTTAATGTATTCTAATTATGCATAATTTGATTTATTGATTGACCTTATCCTAATTCAAACAGTTAAATATTTGTAGGTAAGTTCATTTGAAATAATTAGTTATACCTAAACTTAGTTAATCTTACCTTAGTACACACGCTGATTCAAGCCACAAATTAATTCACTTTGAATTAGATTAAATTAACTATAATGTATTACTAAACAATTAACCATAACCGTATATTTCAATTAAAAATCATTTATTTAAATCAATTGCAGATTGGTAAATTAACCATAAAACTAACCATATGCGTACATGTTGTTGTATAAAAGGTGATTAATTAACAGAAATATCCTTAAATTTACCTTTATTCTAATTACAATCTATATTAACATACATTTCTTGCAATTAAGTTAAATTAGTATCCTTAACCCAGCCCTAATCCTTACGTAATCTGCATTAAAATAAGTGAAAAAGGTCCCATTGCTTTCATATCAACCCCAAATATAACCCTATGTAATTTACAATCAAATAATTTACAATAAATTAAACTAATTAACAGTATTTTATCAACCGTAATCCATAAATCAAGTGAACTGTTACATTTTAATCTATTTAGTGGGGATCGCTGTAGTTGATAAATCAATGCAGTGTCCTATCAATGTACTACTATCAACGTTGTGGGGTTATAATCCATACATACTTATGTTTTGGGGTATTCAGAAGTTTTTGCATGTTTATTCCCAAACCAATATTACTTGTTCATTTGCTCCTGTACGTGGGTAGATTAACTGTGTTTCTGAGTAGGAATGGCTAACTCAAACTGCAGTGGTGATTTACAACTGCATATACCTGCCTTAAAAAATATTGGCCAATTCAAGTACTACTGGAAATATAAGACTGTCCTAAGTTTGCAAGACTACACCTGGGGATGCTCAGGCAGGAACCCCCCAAAATGCTGGAAAGCTATGCAGAACACCCCGGGGGTTGATATCTGATGTTTTAAAGCAGGGCTGTATGAATTAATTCCATTGAACTTTATATGTATAAGTACATTCAGTGACATGTTCTTAGGCTTTTCCCCAATCTGCAAAAACCAGCCTATGTTCTTTTTTAGCACAATTAATCTTCACAAACTCTATGCGCTATTTCCTTTGATGACTTATTGGCAACAGTTCTAACCTAAGGTCTGCGGATCCCGGGGGTCCGTGACACTTACTCAGGAGGTCCACACAGTCTGAAAAAATTATAATTATAATAAAGTATATCTGCATAAAAAAGCTACATTGAAAATTGAAAAATGTAAAACTCTCTGTATGGCAAATAAAGTTAGAAATTAAGTTCGTATCCTAATCTTGATTTGTGGGAGCAGCACAACCATTGGAAACAGAACCTAGAATTGATGACTGAAGGCCTCGATTGAAGCACTGGTATGTGCTGACAAAAAAGAGAGTATGAATTAGGAGCAAAAAGGCCAAAGTGATATGCTAGAATCTAACATATTGCATCATCATCAGACATAATCTAAAATTTTGAAACACTCTAAGACTTTCTATTAGAATTAAAATTTTGATTTTTTTCATAATTTTTTGTTTGTGAATTAAATGAAAATGTATAACAATTATTAGATGTGTTCTTGTTTATGTATGTTTGTCTATGGTTGTGAGTCTCAAGTTCTATAGATTGTTGGGGTGGAAGTCGCAGCTTCCACCAGTGACTCAGTGGGGGATTCAAAGTAGTTAAAAGCAGGGCCGGTTTTAGTGCCCTGCTTTTAACTGCAGAGATGATTTTGCAACAAATGTATCTTGAGGTAAATGTTATTTAATCACATTACCACATAAAACTCATTTATCATTTTCACATAGAAAAGTCAATTAGCCTCATTTGAACATGAGGTGCCCAACAGGACAGAGAAATGGGGGAAGGGTAATTGAATTTAAAGTGAGGATCGTGATCATGTGAAAAGCATGGAAAAATTGTGAAGTCATAAAACATTTTCATGAATACACTCAGGCTAATGATTATAAGTCGAATGTACAAGATTTCTTATTATGTATTTACACATCACTAAGCCCTATTAATGCAACACAATTACAATTTATACAAGGGCTAGTTGGAAAGGAAGAGAATGTCGACGTTTTGACCCTGTAGATACAACGTAGGTTGATTGGCACCTTACAATGGGGAAGGGTGAAATAATAATGTCCGAGGGGCCAGGAGTAGTAGTGGGCAATAAGCTTCGAGCTGGAATTACTTTCTCCATTGTCCAAAACACTGCTGGTAATATTATCAACAATAAGATGAGAATCACCATACACAGAGTCTAGTCATTACTTTGCAGCTTGGATCCCAATCTCTGGATTTTCTCCTTCTCTGTATCAATACAACTGTTAACGCGGGGTTTCTGGTTTCTAGTTACCTTACCAGATCCCAAATCAAGTTGACTGAATCGTTGGTACCTGTCATTGAGTAAAAGATAATCTACTACTAGGTTAGTCAATTAAGAACTTACACCACTCTAAATGACCACTGACCAGGATTAAGTTTTGAAAATTTAATATAAAACCAAAGATAACTGAAGATACAAACTTCTCAAGATGAGATTCAAGAGATATACTGGTATCACAATGAACATGAATTCTTTGAATAATCTGAGTCTACAAAACAGAATAATGAGTACAAGTTCAAAGATCATTAGGTTTGCAAGGATCGATATAAGTTGCAACCTAAGAGTCATTACAGAAAAGAAAATTCAGGTTAGTCTGTCCCTACACTAGACTAAGTGACATCCCTACTTAACAAGATCTTTACCCCAAAAGGTGTCAGCCGTGGTGACTTCCTAAGAAGATCACGCACTTCTCTTTGTCTCTTCTCTGATAATGAGTCTCTCCTGATCAGCCTATCTGCCTACCCATCCGCTTCCTTAGGCTCCCAAAATCATCTGCTCTGCCCTCCTCCCGGGTCGCTTTCCCTAATACAAAATCACATTTCCGATAGGAACGCCCCTTGGGACGCCCCTCACGTGGTACATCTTTGCGCGGTAAACTCCATGATGGTACTCTTCAAGACCCTCGTTAAAGTTGACCATGGTTCCCAGGCTTCTTCTTCAGTGCACCGGTACCCCCTGAAATTCCTGAAGACTCCTACAGGCCTGCGCCAAGCGCCACTGAACAAAGCTCCATTCATTTCGACTGATTAGGACCCCTCGCACCTGCATACAGGCCATCCCACAGTGGGCCTCAAATTCCAGGCTCCACCATATCTATAGGTCGTAAAGCATATGGAAAGCACAGTACTTGCCGTCTCTCGACTTCTTCTCTAACGAGCAGATTACAGATCAAAGGAACATCACTATCAGTTCGAGCCTACTTGATTTACATGAAGCGGGTCCCTGCACTCTGAAAACATTTCTTGATTTAAACAGCATTCTTAACTAACACACGTTTCTAAAAGCAACACATCTATTAAGCATATATTTCAATACTAAATTCGATCATACATTTTGGAAGAACCACGTTAACCCCACCTCACATTATTTTAGCAGCACGTTTAGATTTTCTGTGAATTGCCATGAGGCCTACACAATTTAACTGGTTTGCAAGGTTCCACTTAACTCTTACATGATTCCTTTAACATGAGAACGTGAGGTTTTCATATTCATTCCAACATTTCTACATTAGTCTCACACTGCTATGATTATTGTTACCCTACTTGAACACTCTATACGTTTCACTACTGAATATAAGACACTCTGGTGCAAGGTATATGTTAACTAACTACGTGCTTGTAAATATGGTGCACTTATACATTTTTCTCAGACTAGTGCTCTCTCAGTCCCCCCTTTGATGACCTTCAGGGGTCATCACCATCAAAACACCATCACAAAATGTAGGACTCTTCAAAGTGAAGTCGTGGCAGTGCCACTTCTTTTCATTGTCTCCAATGCCTTCAGACTCTTATATTGTGTATCTTGCATCACTGTCAACCTTTTCTCCTGTTCTCTCATAGATCTTTGCAATCTGTTTGCTCTGTACCACTGATACAGACGCACCAATCCCCACAAAGTGATTACACAAATCACAATTATGATGATGGGTTTCAGTATGTACCAGACGATACCCTTTCCTAGGTTGGCAAACCAACCTCCAACTTTACCCATTCCATGACCTACTTTTTCCCACACGTTTATCTTTGTCAGATCCTCAATTTCATGGTGTATTGCAGTGATGTTTCGTATGTATTTTTGTAGAGGTTTTGAATTGTCCGGAATGTAAATGCAGCATTCCTGGACCTTCAAAGCCTTACAGACTCCGCCCTCTTTGGCTAACAGAACGTCTAGAGCAAGTCAGTTCTGAAGAACCATTGCCCTTATCGATTGCATCTCACCCTCCACTAGCATTAATGATCTAGCAGTACTGGCAGATAACCTATCTACGACTGTAGCCAATCTCCTGATGTTGATGTCATTCAGTATCACTCCCAAGATAGGGAATGCAGCACCGAATACATCCCCAATTACTTCTGCTGCGCCTAGCCCTCTTTTCCCTCTAGTTGGTATTCCTTTCTTTGTCGTTTCTAAATTCTCAACATGATATATTTTGGGGAAGACAATTGCTAGATAGCATGATCCGTACCAATTATCTGGTAGCTTCACATAGGCATTTCTTCCACATACAAAATATACATTTGGAATTGCTTGCATCTCTTTCAGAAAATCTTTGGAGTAATACTCCAATTGAAAAGCATGTTCACAACTGACTTGACCTACATACAGATTCTCATAATAGGAGTAACTCCTGTGAATGCACAGTTTCCCCCATTTCTCCTTGTCTAAAGCAATTGGACCAAAGCTACCCTTTCTTTGATGTATCCTTTCTTCCTTGGTCCAATCTGTTTCCCATTGTCCTGAAGCCTTTAAAATCTTCTGCCTCCTGTATCTAGTATCTACCTGCCCTATAAACTTTTTCTCAATTTCTGACACTTGACAAGTCAGATTATTTCTTCGGGCATGTGAAGTATCTAACGTTTTCCATGGAATGAACCATTTGTGTAATCTGTCTTCGCTCTTGTAATAGTCCCACTTGTTCAGATGCTTGTAATTTGGGACCTCTGGCAATGTCGAGTCAAAGTTCGAGAAATAATACTCGAACCCCTCTCGTCCATAGAATATGCTTAACAATAAACTACATGTAATTCCATATGTCAATGGAAGATGATGGTATCTGATACCCTCCTCCACCGAAGCTGGTAATTGCATACAAACGTAGCAATTCTTCGCCTCCATGACATCAATGTATTCGTAAAGCAATTTGGCATAAGCATTTGACCTGAAGTTCCCCTGTGATTCATCGGTATGCAACCTCTTAATTTCCGCGTCTAACAAAGCTTTGTCTTTATCATTGATGTTTCCCTTATGATTAACAGTGATTGTTCTCTGTGTTGACACTCCCTTAACTTCCTTGACTTCCTTGACTGCAGTTGCATCTCTCTCATGTCCCACTATGTATGAGACAGTAACCACTAAAACTATAAGTGAAATCACCACCCCTAAAAGTGTGCCAACTATACATTTTGCCCTGCGGTTCGGGTTGCCAGCCTCCATGTTCTCAAACAGTGTAGCTTTGGTGTTCTTCTATCTTCAACGTCTCCTTTTCTCCGAAAAATGTCTCTCTTTGGAACACTAGGAAGTTGACAATTTGCTCCGCAAAACAGTTTAAAGTCCTGTAAGAAATAGACAACCCTAGCCCTTCTCCATCCTCTAAAAGGGAGACCCTATCATTTTCTTCTTCCACTTGGCGCTAGGTTATCTTGCAGCAATATTTACAATTCCTTTTCAAAAGTCTTTTATCAATCAGAATCTATGTATGTTGCAAGGAGTGACACTACGTCTTCATAAATGTCCATACGAAGAAGGATTCCCTCAAATATTGGGCAGTTCTCACAGCAACATGGAAATTCGACTGTCTCTAGGATTATTCTCCTTATTTCACTCTGGACAAGTGGACGAACAAAATGAAGAGTTAATGTCTTTTCAATCTCCACTCCTGGTACTATCAATTCTACATCCACAGTTACAAAGGGGTCCGTTCTGACCAAGATCACCTTCTTCACCTTCCCGGTTCTGCGCCCCTTTGAAGACATTTGCAACAAGGTATTAATCCAAGACAATGAGTGTTCCAAGAACTTCCACTACTCGCTCAAGCATCTCCAGTCGAAGAAGAGTTCCCTCCAACACTGGATATCGTGAACAGCAAACCGGAAAATCAACTGTCTCTAAAATCAATTTTCTTATTCCGCTCAGGAGAGGAGGATAGACGATGTTGAGTGTCAGCAACCTTTCGGTCTCCGCTCCTGGCAGCAGGAATCTTATTTGCACTGTGATGATCGGATCAGTTCTGATGAGGCTCACTTCCCTGACCCTCCCGGTTCTGTGTCCCACGGACATCTGCAACGAGGTAGGTCCAATCGGGAGTAGAGTACCTTCTGCTAGGCACTCGCACCCTCCTTGATCTTCTAAGACCTTCCTCGGCTTGATCATGGGTATCTTCTTCTGGATCCGAGTCTTCGGATATAGGAGCAAGCGTTTCTTCCTGAGCCGACCTTAAACTTAGCCTCCTTCTTCTTTCCGGCCAAGTGGCAGCTCCAAGCCTTGTTCTCCTATTTCTCGTTCTCACACTCAGTTCTTGATCGCTCTGGTACTCATCTGTGTCTGAGTCGTATTCACTGCTGCTCTCTCCTTCAGTTGCGTCTTCAGTCTCACTGCCGTCCTGTCTTCTCTCTTCTTCTGGATCCGATGCGTTCCCACCTTCTTCCGACACCCCCTCAGCTGATCCAATCCCCTCTTGTGACTCTTCTTCCACGACTGAACTTTCGTCTGGGATAGGAGCTGTTTCTTCTAGAGGTGCCGGAACTCTTCGAGTATGGGATGCATGAATCCAATTGGGCAGCCCTCCGCACTTCACCGCGGTGTTCGTGATCAGGATTACCTGAAAGGGCCCACGCCAGCGTAAATCTAGGCAGTTCTTCCGGACGTGCTTCTTGACCAACACCCAATCCCCTGGGTTCAGATCATGACACAGATTCCTTGATGCTGGAACTTCAGCCGCATGCACCTGAAGGGACACAGAATGGATGGCGTCAGACAGTCCCTTACAATAATCCAAGATCAGATCATCTGTAATATTCAATAGGGCAGCAGTTGGAACCGTGGGAAGTCTCATGGCCCTCCCCATCAGAATCTCATGTGGAGAGAGACCTGTCCTCCTGTCAGGTGTGCTGCGCATGCTCATGAGCACTAAAGGAAGAGCATCTGGCCAACTCAAAGATGTGGATGCACAAACTTTAGCCAATCTATTCTTCAGAGTGCCGTTTACTTGTTCCACAATCCCTGAGGCTTCTGGTCGATAACTACAATGCAGTTGCTGATCGATCTTTAATGTGGAGCACAACATCTTCACTATTTCGCTGTTAAAATGTTTTCCTCTGTCCGATTCCAGAGAGGCAGGCACCCCGAACCGCGGTATCAGCTCCCTGAGCAACAATTTAGCTACTGTGAGTGTATCGCACCTACGTGTAGGGTACGCTTCAACCCATCTGGAATATATATATACAACCACCAACACATACCTAAGGCGGTTAACTCTTGGCATTTCAATAAAGTCTAATTGCATTCTATTGAAAGGCCCCCCGACCTCCCAATGTGACTCAGTGTGACTGGTGTTCTTTTGCCTACGTTCAGTTGTTGGCAGGTAACACATCGCTTGCATACTGATTCTGCTGCTATTCTAAATTTTGGGCAATACCAAGTCTGCCTAAACACTCTCATCATAGCGTCTCTTCCTAGGTGTACTGGACCATGTATTTCTCTTGCCATGGGATTAGCTAATTCTTCAGGTAACACAGCCCTCCCATCTGCTGAAACCCAAAAATCCATTTCACTTCGCACACAACCTGCTATTTCCCATGCCTTTTTCTCAGTTTCCGGTGCGTTCTCCTGCATTACCCTTAAATCTTCCCAGGTATCCACGGTCTCTAACATCATGCTTAATTCTGTCTTTCCTTCAGCACCCTCAATTTCCACTTTTGAGAAAGAATAATTTTGTTCCGCACAATAGCGTGCGACCTCATCAGCGTACCTGTTGCCTTGTGATACAAAATCTGTGTTCTTAGTATGAGCTACACATTTTACTATTGCTATGGCAATTGGACCTTGTAATGCTTCTAACAACAATCGCACAAATTCTCCATTTCGAATGGGCGAACCAGAGGAGGTCATGTAACCTCCCTGAGACCACAACTGCCCGAAATCGTGAACCACACCGAAACCATATTGGCTGTCAGTGTATATGGTGACTCTCTTTCCGTTTCCTGCTATGCAGGCACGAGTTAGGGCAATAATTTCTGCTACCTGTGCGGAATGTACTCCTTCCAGGCAAGCGGCTTCCACAACTCCAGTAATGGTACAAACAGCATAAGCTGCTCTCAACCGACCAGTATCGTCTCTTAAACATGAGCCATCGACAAAGTAAATCTCATCAGGGTCAGACAACGGCTCATCCACAATATCTGGTCTGGGTTTCGTGCATAGTTCAGTCACATCAAGGCAATCGTGGTCTTCACATCCTTCGCCTTCTATTACAGTAGGTAATGGCATCAAAGTAGCAGGATTCAAGACAGAGCATCTCCTGAGGGTCACGTTCTCCGCGGCAAGGATAACTTGCTCGTAGCGCGTGAGCCTGCTATTGGTCAGATGCTGCGTCTTCGTCCTGGTCATTAACAATTCTACAGAATGCGGTACATACACCACTAACGGGTGTCCCATCACTATACTCTCACTCCTTTCAATGCTGACACCCGTTGCAGCAACGGATTTGAGACATCCGGGCACCGCTGCGGCTACCGGATCTAATGTAGCCGAAAAGTATGCAACTGGTCTACGGGCATTTCCGTGGGTCTGTGCCAAGACTGACAAAGCACATCCCTCCCTCTCACAGCAATAAAGTGAAAATGATTTCTCGTAGTCGGGCATCCCCAGAGCCGGAGCACGACACAAGTCGTCTCTCAGCTGCAAGAACGCCACTAGGCATTCGTCGTCCCATGGTACCGGATCACTCACCTCCTTGTGCGTCAGTTTCTGTAAGGGTTTTGCTTTCAGTGAAAAGTTGACTATCCACTGTCGACAATAACCAACCATTCCTAAAAACATCCGAACTTCTCTCTGTGTCGTAGGCGCATTCATCTTCATTATCGCCTCAATCCTCTCTGGGGACACCTTGCGTTTTCCCTTTTCTAACCGGTGCCCCAAATACTGTACTTCTGTCAGGCAGTACTGCAACTTGCTCGGAGATACCTTATGTCCATTTTCAGCTAAATGGTTCAATAAGGCAATGGAGTCTACTTTACAAGCTTCCTCAGTCTCTGACGCAACAAGTAGGTCATCTATGTACTGGACCAGAACCGAATTCTGCGGCAGTACTAGATTTTCGAGATTCTTCTTCAACAACTGGTTGAAGATAGATGGGCTGTCTGTGAACCCTTGTGGGATTCGACACCATGTTAAAACGCGATCTTCCATTTTAAAAGCGAAAAGATATCTGCCCTCTTCATCCAATGGGATTGAAAAGAAAGCCTGGCAAAGATCTATCACTGTGAACCATTCTGCTTGACATGGTATTTGAAACAGTATCACTGATGGATTCGGTACCACGGGACAACATGAAACGACTATATTGTTAATTTTTCGTAAATCCTGAACTATCCTGAACTTCCCGCTAGGTTTCTGCAAACCCATAATCGGGGAGTTACAGGGACTACCCACGATTTCTTTCAGTATTCCCTGTTGAATCATTGACTCGATCACAGGTTTTATTCCTGCAATCGTTTCCTGGGACAATTTGTATTGAGGCGTTCTTGGAAACTCGGCATTTGGCTTTACCATTATTTTTACTGGTTCTACCCCTTTAATCAATCCTATTTCTTCTCCTGTGAAATCCCATACCTCTGACGCTACTGCATCTCGTAAGTCTTGGGGAAGATCTTCTACTGTCAGAGTAGGATATAGTTCTACACAGGATTTTGAATTGGCTACCTTGAAAGTAGCGTCATCGTCTGCAGTCTGTACCTCCACTCCTTGCGGGGTGCAGTATATTGTGCAGTTCAATTTGCACAGCAAATCCCTTCCTAACAGACATACAGGACTCGAATCACAAACCACGAACTGATGTTCGTTCATATGGTTTCCTATCTTCACAGACACTGGTTCTGTCAAGGGACTAGTCAGCCTTTTGTTTGCGACTCCTACCACCTGAATTGTTTCCCCTGACATCGGCAAGTCTGGAACCACCGCTGATCTCAGAGTTGATCGAGTAGCTCCAGTATCCACTAAGAACGTTGTAGGACACCCTGCCACTTCTGCATCTACAAACGGCCCTCTCTGATCCACCTCTAGGACTGCCCCGAGGGTACAGTCCTCTTCACTACTCACACGTTGTCCTGTCAATGGATCAATATAATAACACTTTTCTTCCTCGATAAAGAGAGGCATTTGTTTATAGACCTTTCCCCCTGTCGCTATTTTCGGTGGCTGTGGGAACTGGGCCCGTGGAGCCGAAGTCCCCCCTTTGACCACCTTGCTTCCTGGAACTGTCACCTTTGGAGCTGGAACTTCTTGAACCTGCTCTTCGACTTCTAGCTCTCCATTTTCAGGGTTAAAGGGACACTCGCGTCGCCAATGTCCCACCTGGTGACACTGGTGGCACTTTGTCGTCTTTTTAAGAGTGGCAAAGTCTACCCTAGGTCTCTGACCTTCTTCATTATCCTTGTTCTGGCCACTTGACTTCCGTCCCATTGTCCCCGTTCCCTGTTTCTGCTGTCCGCCCTTCCCGGCTGACTGCATTTGCACCACCATCAATTTCTCCTTTAGATTCTTGGCTTTAGAATCTATTTCATCACTACAGTATCTCGCATATCGCAGGATCTCATCTAGTGGTTTGTTTTGCCAGCATATTAAGTGTTGCTGAATCATCAAACAAATATCAGGTCTCAACCCCAAAACAAACTTTGACACAAACTGCCCTATATCTTTGGGATCCATTACATCGAGTCCACTGTATTGCTTGAATGTCTTCAACAACCTCTCATAAAACTCATGAACGGTCTCCTTTGGTTCTTGTCTTGTTCGGTCTATTTTTACCCAATCTATGTCCTGTGGTGGTACCTTATCTTTCAGCCAAGCTATTACCCTTTCATACTTTTGCATGACAATCTCGGACGGTCCATTAGTCCGAGCATCCCTCACTGGTTCAGTATTCGGCCATTCAACACTAATCTTGCATGATGTCCATAAATCAGATGGAACCACGATGTCAAACAACGTGTTCAAATCAATCCACAATACCTTCGAGATCTTCACAAACCTTTCTACCTGCTTATACCACTCTACTGGATTGTCCCTTAACTTCAGAAATGAGTTGGTAAATGCAGCTAAGTCTCCTCTACTCCAGGGCACATGTACATAATTTCCGTTTGATATTTCTCGCATAGGGAATGCCTCCATCTGCATTACCCTTCCCTCTGGGGTCATCACACTTGTACTCCGCCTAACAGTGCCCTTTTTCGACCACCTCTCTTCCCATTTGTCCAGTTCTCTCCACACCCTTATTCCTGCTACCATTTCTCTTATGTGTGTTTTTAATCCGGTAGTTCTCTTCTCATCTAGGTCTTGGTCCGAGTACTGCAATCTGTGGTTACTCTGCAATGCCCTTGTCCTAGATCAATCTACGGCGTACCTGTCTGCCAAATTGGTCAGTTTCTCATGAAACGCTCTAGCTTTCCTAGTAATATCCTTTGCCATGAACAACAGCTCATCCTGTTCATACAATTCTATCCTTTCTAAAGGCAATGTACCATCTATTATCTCATCGACATCAGATTTTAAACTGGTGACATCAAGTCTCTTTGCCTTAATTGCAGCTTTCAACACACTAGATTTAGGTACTCCATCCACATCTCTCCCATCCCAGCTCCGAGTTCTACGTTTAGGCTCCGGTGAGTTATGCGGAGTCTTCCCATGCTCCCACCTCTCCAGATCCCATGCTTTTCCATCCTCTCGGGGTGGATGGTGAAATACTCCATTGCTTCTCATATTCCCACCTTCCCCATTCTGCCTGTTTTCTCTGGATGTATAGTAAGGCATTCCATTGCTCCCCCTTTCCTCACTATTTCCCTGTGATTCCTGATTACTCGAGGCATGGCGGGACCTATCACTGTTCTCCTTTCTCCAATGTTGGACGTCTTCTCCGAGTGCATGATGAAGGCACCTAAACCTATTCTGAAAAGCATGTACCATTTGGTCTCCACCTTTCTCCCAGAGACGGGACATCTCCTCACACTCTACACTCCTACTATTTTGCGCCTGCTGTTCCCTCTCATCCGTAGGATGTGCAACTCCTCTATTCTCCTGACTTTGACCTTCCCGCCCCTGACTGCTTTCGCTGGCCCCACAATGAGATACAGTCCCGTTACCTCTGCTTTCCCACTCTGGTTCTGTTCTTGACCTGTTACTCGGGGTTACGGTGGACCCATCCCATTCCCTCAAATCAGCTCTTAATTCTGTATAGGACTTTGGCCGTGGTCCCCTTAGGTCCATCGGTCCTCTCTGACCTCCCTGTCCTGAGTTGGGACCTACAGTTGTATCTAATGGGGTGTTCCACGTTACCGAACCTGGCAATTGCTTCCATGCATTTGTCACGTTATTCCTCCTTTCCATCTCAATCCTTTCTCTATCCATTTGCCTCTGTTCTTCCTCTCTATCTCTCTCAGGGTTATAGATCGATACTATAGGTCCTATGGTAACAGGCACTTGAAGAGCGTCTGGCAATCCAAAAGACTCAACCCTTTCGGTGGTTGGCGTTTTCTGCACCACAAACCTTCCCACTACACTCTGTACAGTGTTGTTGTGAGGTGTCTCCTCTCCTTTAATAGGTGTCCATTCTGATACGGGGAGTGGTGTATACCCCTCTATTACAGTCCCAGTATTTTCAATATCCCCACCTCTCGGAGGTGGTCTATCTAACAGCAACCTGTTTATCAGGTTGTCTTCCGACTCACTTTCTTCGTCCTCTTCCATGAGGCTTCCTCCTCCCACCTCCCTCATGGGATACAATTTCTCTACTTCAATAGCCTGTACCCTCCATCTCTTTGCCTCCTCGTCCCATTTGGAATCTCCCACTGCTCTTACCGATCGCGTCAATCTTTGTTGACGCCTGTTCAGATTCCTGTCATGTGCCGCCCTAATCCATGCATTAAGGGCCTCAAACTGGGTTGGTTTAGGTGAGGGTTTCAATGAGGACATGGTTGCTTTTAGCCGATGTAACACCTCTAGCTTAAACGTCCCGTACTTCGGGAACTGCATTTCCTCACTCCCTTCCGTAAGCTTATTCCAAGCCCCAATCCATAATATCGTATGCAGCCCCACATTCGTTGCCATATAATGAGCTGGTGTACCCTCCGGCGGTGCCTCTTCCCCGTAATAATGTTCACTTCTTTTTCTTTTAAAAATCCCTTTCAAACACTTAAAGCACTTCATGATTTCTCTTTACTCCGCGTTTGTTTACTTCCTAATGACAATCTACCAATCACAGCTCTGTTCCCGCTAACTGCCCTATCCGAGCACGACTTTTCACTGACGTCGCACCAGCCGCCCAATCGCGTCGCGGCTCTTGCCGACGTCACACCAACAGTCCTATCACGTCGCGGCTCTTCACTCGCCACCCTATCTCAGCGCGGCTCTTTCTGACGTCACTCGTCCCCCTTCGCAGCAGTTCCCCTCCTTTCTCAGCTCGTCTCCTCGGTCATGCATGCGTCCCATTCATACTCTGAAAAATGATTACTTCCGTCCAAGCGATCACGTTTCTTGACTGTACGCCCACAGTCTTTTCTGTAGTTGTCACCTTAACTTGACGAAATGTCTTTCCGTTTCCAGACAATCGCCTTCTCTGATAGGTTGCTTACACACAGTAACTTTCGACCAGCGTCCGTTACTCATACGTTCACTCTTACACTCCCCCTATCTCGGTCCCACGGCGGTCAATGGTACCTCATGACTTCCGCACTATGGTCGACAACTACTCTGGATGTTCGATACACCCAAAACCACTTAAGCTCTGGCCTGAACTTAAGATTTACCAGTTCACCCGTTTACCAGGTAACCAGTTCACCAGGTTGCGCGCGCTCACAAGCTTCTCTCATTCACACTACAGGCATTCAACTCCGCAAGACATTACAATACAAATACAACACAAAACACCGCAATCTGTTCACGCATGACCCTTGTTATACTCACTCTCCTCCGATACTGCTGCTTTTCTCGCACCGTCTGCACCTTCGGCTCACGATTCTTCCGCTGCTCGTCTCTCGATGTCTAGGGGCCTTGGGGTAAACTAACCTCTCTAGATTACCTTCCTCAAGAAGATAACCATCCTAAACTGCTACCAACTGTTAACGCGGGGTTTCTGGTTTCTAGTTACCTTACCAGATCCCAAATCAAGTCGACTGAATCGTTGGTACCTGTCATTGAGTAAAAGATAATCTACTACTAGGTTAGTCAATTAAGAACTTACACCACTCTAAATGACCACTGACCAGGATTAAGTTTTGAAAATTTAATATAAAACCAAAGATAACTGAAGATACAAACTTCTCAAGATGAGATTCAAGAGATATACTGGTATCACAATGAACATGAATTCTTTGAATAATCTGAGTCTACAAAACAGAATAATGAGTACAAGTTCAAAGATCATTAGGTTTGCAAGGATCGATATAAGTTGCAACCTAAGAGTCATTACAGAAAAGAAAATTCAGGTTAGTCTGTCCCTACACTAGACTAAGTGACATCCCTACTTAACAAGATCTTTACCCCAAAAGGTGTCAGCCGTGGTTACTTCCTAAGAAGATCACGCACTTCTCTTTGTCTCTTCTCTGATAATGAGTCTCTCCTGATCAGCCTATCTGCCTACCCATCCGCTTCCTTAGGCTCCCAAAATCATCTGCTCTGCCCTCCTCCCGGGTCGCTTTCCCTAATACAAAATCACATTTCCGATAGGAACGCCCCTTGGGACGCCCCTCACGTGGTACATCTTTGCGCGGTAAACTCCATGATGCTACTCTTCAAGACCCTTGTTAAAGGTGACCTTGGTTCCCAGGCTTCTTCTTCAGTGCGCCGGTACCCCCTGAAATTCCTGAAGACTCCTACAGGCCTGCGCCAAGCGCCACTGAACAAAGCTCCATTCATTTCGACTGATTAGGACCCCTCGCACCTGCATACAGGCCATCCCACAGTGGGCCTCAAATTCCAGGCTCCACCATATCTATAGGTCGTAAAGCATATGGAAAGCACAGTACTTGGCGCCTCTCGACTTCTTCTCTAACGAGCACATTACAGATCAAAGGAACATCACTATCAGTTCGAGCCTACTTGATTTACATGAAGCGGGTCCCTGCACTCTGAAAACATTTCTTGATTTAAACAGCATTCTTAACTAACTCACGTTTCTAAAAGCAACACATCTATAAAGCATATATTTCAATACTAAATTCGATCATACATTTTGGAAGAACCACGTTAACCCCACCTCACATTATTTTAGCAGCACGTTTAGATTTTCTGTGAATTGCCATGAGGCCTACACAATTTAACTGGTTTGCAAGGTTCCACTTAACTCTTACATGATTCCTTTAACATGAGAACGTGAGGTTTTCATATGCATTCCAACATTTCTACATTAGTCTCACACTGCTATGATTATTGTTACCCTACTTGAACACTCTATACATTTCACTACTGAATATAAGACACTCTGGTGCAAGGTATATGTTAACTAACTACGTGCTTGTAAATATGGTGCACTTATACATTTTTCTCAGACTAGTGCTCTCTCACAACCACTGGTCTGGGAGAGACTCAGGCACCACTGAACACGTATCACAACCCACTCTGAACCTAGTTCAGCCGATTCTGTAATCCTACCTTGTCACAGCTGAACCGTTCCACTAATTGAAACTGGTCCTCCGGTATCTGTATCTGCTCCTTCCTTTCCTTGGTCATAAATTGTACCTTGTTGTCAAAGGTGTAGTTTGATCAGGAAACAAAGTGTCTTCATTCAGGGGAGCAACACTTTTCTGAGTTTGTAAGATGTCTTTCAAATTGTTTCTGCCTTCTGGTTAGAAAACAGTTGCTGGGATTCATTTGCAGTGTACTGCATTTATCCAGTGGTGTCTGTTGGGGACACGGACAGCAGTTCGGTTGGCCAGCAGAACTTGCTCAGCGTTCTTCCAACGAGATTCCAAGTTCTTAGAGTGCTGACATTTTTTTATTAACATAAAGTCTCCGAGTTGGAGACCATGAGCTGGACCCTCTGATTTGTCTGGTATAGCTGCATGCATCTGCCGGTAAATCAAAGACAATTTTTCAGTCACGTTTCTCAGATAATCACTCAAAATAGGGTACTGTATTTCCTTTATCACATTTGGCTTTGGGGGTCCCCATACATTCATAGGCCTGCCGAATACTATTTCATAGGGATAAAGTCCAATTTTACTATGTGGGATGAAACAAACAGATAACGATGCTAGGGGCAAAGCATCTGGCCAATAAAGCCCATTGCTGCCTGTATCTTTGCTAGTTTTAACTTCAATGTAGCATTGTACCTCTCTACTAGACCTGCTGCCTGGGGGTAATTAGCAGCGTGAAGCTTTTTTTTTTACCCCTAAACCCTTCATTAGGTACTCTATTATTTGCCAAGTAAAGTGAGGGTCATTGTCACTCCATAAGACTCTACAAACCCCAAAACGGGTGAAGAACTCCTTTAACAGAATTTTAACTGTTGTCAAAGCTGTGTTGTCTTTGGTTGGATACATTTCCACCCACTTACTAAAAGAACAAACCACTATTAATAACTACTTCAGATTATTATTGCGCTCTAACTGAATATAATCCATTTGAAGTGCTTCAAAGGGGGCCTGGGGTGGAGAAAATCCACCAGTAGGAGTTGATACTCCCTTCCCAGGATTGTGCTGTAGACATATCATGCAATGTTTAACCAAATGTTCAGCTGTTTTCCGAATGTGCTGATTATCTCAAACCAGTTCAAGTTGGGATATAGTGTTCTTGACACTAACGTGAGCAGGTCCATGAGCCTTGGTTACAAAGGGCAGTAAATAAGCATAAGGTAACTTCAATTTCAGCATATTTTTTGACCTCCAACATCCCTCATCATCTAACTCTCCTTCCTTTTTCCATTCTGCTTTTTCTTGTTCTGTAGCTAACTGCTGTATTTCTTTGATCTCTGTATATATATTTTACCATCTCCCAGCTTGGCATTGTAATACATACATCCTACTCGTGTGTATACTCGCAGTGTTTCTGGCAATTTCATCTGCAAAGGCATTTCCCTGTTCCACTTTATCTGTGATTCTCTTGTGGGCACTACATTTGTTAATAGCTAAACTCTTTGGCAATGTCAAGGCAGTAAGAAGACTATTTACCAATTCACCATGCTGTATTTTAGAACCATGGGAGGTTAGGAATCCTTGTTCCTTCCAAAGTTTGCCAAAAGTGTGTGCCACACCAAATGCATACTGACTGTGTAAATGTTCACTGATAACCCTTGACTAAGTTCACAAGCCCTTAAAAACGCAATAAGTTCAGCTGCTTGGGCAGATTTTTGTGGAATACGGGCTGTTTCTACTACAGTTTATAATGTGGTTATGGCATAGGATGCAGAGGTGGTGCCATCAGGTAATCTCAAGCAGGAACCATCCACCCATAATTCCCCCTCAGGATCTAACAAAGGTGTATCTTTAAGATCTATTTTTCCCTTAGTTTGTTCTTCTGTCAGAACAATACAGTCGTGCAAATCATGAGTTTATTCAACTGGCAAAGGTAACAATGTAGCTGGGTTCAATGTCAAACATCTCTTGAGTGTGATATGAGGTGCCAAGAGTGTAAGTTTGTATCCTATGTGTCTAGCACTAGTCAGGTGTTGTGTCTTGGTCTGATTAAGGAGTGCATCTACGGAATGTGGTACCATAACCATAAACTTGTTTCTCAACACTATCCCCTCAGATTGTCATATAGAAATGGCTGTGGCAGCAACCGCTCTAAGCCAGCCTGGAAGTCCTCTCGCCACTGAGTCCAATACAGCTGAAAAATAAGCAAATGGACGATGCTTACTACCATACGGTTGTGTTAAAGCTGACAATGCACATCCTTCTCTCTCCTGTACATATAATATAAAAGGCTTAGCATAGTCTGGAGTGCCTAACACTGGAGCAGAACAAAGGGATGCACGAAGCTGCTAATATGCTTCTTGACATTCAGATGTCCATGCTAGAAGAAAGGGAGTGTCTTTAGTAACATGGGACAACAAAGGTTTGATGATAAGGGAGTAGGTGGGGATCCACTGTCTACAATAGGAAGTAATGCCAATAAGTGCCCCGACTTCTTTTTGAGTATTTGGGATGGGAATTTTTAGAATAGTTTGAATTCTGTCTTTAGTCACAGTGCGACATTCCTTAGACAAGAGGTGGCCCAAATAACTGACCTCAGATTGACAATATTGCAACTTATTCTTAGAGACTTTATGTCCCTTAGTAGCAAGATGATGCAATAGGGAAAGAGTGGCCTCTTTACAATGCTCAACTGTATCTGCTGCAAGCAAAATGTCATTGAAATATTACACAAGTGTAATTCCTGGTGGCACAAGAAGTTCATCCAACTGTTGTTTAAGTGCCTGACTGTAAATACTAGGACTTTCTTATAACCTTGTGGAGCTCTACAAAATCATAATGAGCAGCCCCTTAATGGGAAGCCAAATAAGTATCTACTATCCTTATGTATAGGAATAGAGAAAAAAGCGTTTTTGAGATCGATAACAGAAAATACAGTGGATGTAGGTGGGATTAATGTCAACAAGGTCGTAATACCAGAGACAACAGGATATTGAGGAATCACTATTTTGTTTACTTCTCTTAAATTAATCACCAATCGGTAAATCTTGTCCCTTGTTCCATTGCCCTGTTTCAGGATGGGGAGAATGGGGCTATTACATACATTAGAGGAAACTTCCTTAATAACTCCTGTACATATCATGTCGTCAATGATAGATATTAGGGCATCCTCACCTTCTTTCGATATTTTATATTGCGGGACCCTTGTTAAGGAGGCACCCTCACGAACCTGTATGTATGCTGGTGAAATGTCCATTCTTCCCATATCTGTTAGCTGTAGCCCAAACATATGAAGGAACAGCATCATGATCGGAACATAAAGAGAAATTATATTGTTTAGGCAATGTCTTTTTCCCAAAAATGACACGTACTCCAGATGGGGAACAATGTATAGTAGCATGAAAATATTTCAGAAGATCAAGTCCCATCAAATTATCAGGAGTGTGTGGGGGAAGTAAAAAGGGGACTGAAGCAATACAATTCTCAACCTGCAAAGGCAATTTCTGGGACACAGGGCTAGGAGTTGGTGTTCCATCAAACCCTATCGATGTGATCACTTGGCCAGAGAAGAATGTCCCAGGGACCAGTTTCTGAGATATTGCACAGCGTGTCGCATCTCCATCCACAAAAATGTCTGATCCTGCCCAAGTATGGTGGCTGTTATATAGAGTCCTGACTGGTCTACAGGTATCTCAACTTTTCCTCGCTGTCCTAGGCAAAATACGTTCCCATAGTTTCTTCTGATACCAAATCCTCCATAGAATATTTATAATTCCGTTGATCAAAATTATTTTCTGACCTTTTTTCTCTGAAGATTGAGCTTGTTGTAGCTGCTGTCGGGGAACTGGAGTCCCCCGGCTACCATACAGTTGTCCCCTTCCTCTGCCACTAGCAGCTAAAACAGGACATTCGGAACACCAATGTCCTTTCTCCTTACAATAAGCACATTGATCCAGCCCTAATGGAGCTTGTCTATGTGGTGTCCCTACTGGAGGTGTTTGCCAAAAATTCTGACCATAGGTTCAACCACGACCTCGACCTTGGGGTCCATAGTCCTGGACCATCATTACCTTAGTTTTCAATTCTTGTAGTTTTCATTCTTTCCGTTCTTGCTCAGTGGTCACTTTATTCTGATAATGCTGAGCCATATCTAATATGGCTTAACGGGTTACAAAGCCCATGTACTCTCAGAATTTTTTAAGTGAACAGATATCTCAGGAAGTAAATTTCCTACAAATCTATCTATAAACAGATGCTCACCTGTAGGTGTAGTAGTGTCTTGCCCACTAAATTTGTGGAACACTTCCTTAAAGCGAGTAAAGAAATCAGGGAGGCCCTCTTCCTGTTTTGTTTACAAGCAGTGAGAAGTGCCCAATCTAGTTTCCTTGCAGGTGCCATCGTTTTTATATAAGTAATTATGTTACCAGGCAGATCCAGTATGAGCTGACTAGGTTTCCTATCCCTGTCGGCAGCTATGATGGCAGCCCAGTCTCCACTTAAATCAGCAGCATGATCCTGTTTGCAAGTAAGTCGCCACATATCCGGTGGCAGGATCATACCAAAAAACATATCAATATCAGCTAAGGTATTAACACAGGAATCAATGTCTGCTTGAACATCATCATAAAATCCTCTAGGATTTTTCTGTATGTCTGGTAAGGAGGCTTTTAAAGTAAGTACAGTTGACCTTTTCCAGGGCGTATATATCCAATTGTACAAAAAATGGGCTCTAGCATTGGAATCATTAGGGTCTGCATTCCCTCTTCCAGGAATGAACTGTGGTGTGGCTTCCTCATAGGTCTTATTCGAGGAGAGGAAGAAAGTTCATTAAGATGTCTAATTATTGCTGCTATAGCATTATTAACTCTGCTTACAGGGAAGGCTCCTATCTGACACTGTCGATTAATAGCTCTAACTTCATTGGGACCGTTCTGTCCTGTAGTCATCTCCCACTGAACTATAAGTTGATGAGAAAGTTTATTTATCAGACAAAGAAGCTCGCCCTCTGAAAAATCCTGTATCTGATCTATCATTTTTTCTACTTCCAATTTTAAATCACTTAACCACTTCAACACTATCAACCTTATTGCGTCCTGATGAAACTGAGGTACAGTAGAACGAAGAATTTGAGGGGTCGAGACAGATACAGGAAGTACGGAATCATCAGTCATTTCAGGTGCAGTGGCCTGAGATGGGGGGTAAGGGATGTACCGGTACTGTTTGGAAAATAGGGAGCTGAACAACCGCGGGTAAAGGCGGTGGGGCCGGAGGTACAGGCGGAACGACATTTGGTGGTACAGGGAGAAGAGATGTCAAAGGTACAAATGGGGGTGGGGGTCGTTCAATCAATAATCCGTCAAGGTCTGAATCTACATCCTCTTGGTAGATTGGTGCTGTTACTGTTGGTTTGACTACATTGTCCTTAGCTATTAGTAATCTGTGCCTTCGATCTAAACATTCCTTCTTCTCCTGAACTTCCTTATCCTTCAATTCCTTATATTTTGGATACTCCGTCTTCCTTTCTTGTTTCCTTTGTACCTTCTCCACCTTGAGCTGCTGCCCCTTTTATTCCTTCCTACACATACGCAAACTGTCATACATAGCTGGCCTAACTTTCTTTAAAAACAATCGTTTCTCTAAATACTCGAGTTTGTGAGGGTGCATTGTCCCCTCTAATGGCCATTGTAACTGAGGATCCCCTTTTGTATATTTGTTCCACAATGCATTATATATGATGGGACAAATACCATATTTGATGTACATCTCAAAATTCGGCGTACCTTCTGGTGGAGCCGGCTGACTTGCTTCCAAAATGCTCTGCTTATCGCACTAGCAGCAACACAACTTCGAAAGTGTGCTAAATACAAGCATGTTATATAAGATATGAAAAACTCACATTACCTGTAAGAAAATATTTTAATCAATACCAAATAGCAAGTTCCAAAGTAGGTTCAAAATAAATTCCAAACAAATTCCAAACAGATTCCAAACAAATTCCAAATAACCAAAAGAACCGGTTCAATAGAAGTCTACTTTATTCGTAGTCTTCAACTCCCACCTGTCGATCCTGCCTGATCCAAAAGAATGACCATGTGAGAGCCCCAGTCAAGGCTAGCATCCGCCAGGAAGATCAGAGTCAGAGAGCTGAAAAATCACCTTGGACACGAGAACTAGTCTCTTCAGGTGGTGCGCTCCTCAGCGAATTTTGTCTTACCGACACAATCTCCTCCCCAGGTCTGACTGCAAGCTTTTGAAGGGGCCCCACATTGGGCGCCAATTTGTGAAATCCACTGGTGCAGGGTCACCCTTTAGTCCACTGGTTCTTAACAAGTAGGGAGGAATCGACACTGGAGCGAAGTACAAACCATGGATCATTTATTTAGCATTCATGAACAGGGGCCCATCCCACAAACACCATAGAGATACTCTTGGAGAAGCACACTGAACAATGGGTTACATCGGTTTTTATAGCAAAAGATCACAAACAAGGGACTCCCAGAGGCAAATAGAGCTTTGGGAAAAACACACAAGTGAGGTAACAGCAAGAATCAACAGCCTCGGTGTCTTGTGCAACTGCTACGTCCTAAGGCTGAATAGCAAGATATGCTATCTGAGTAAACTTTACTTGAGGATTAACCTTTGTCTAAAAACCCTCGAGAAGACGCCAGCTGTTCTTTTGCACTGACTCTGCATGTGTACACAGCCTACAATGCCCCAATCTAGATTCTTTACTTATGTTTATACAGATGCAGTGTCAAGGATAGAGCCGGGCTGGAAGCAGGACAGGGGTGAAAAATGGATGAGGCATAGCTTAATCAAAAAAAGAGAGAATCAGATTTTACATTTTAACACTATGCATGTCTTCAGCATTCCTTACTTCTCATGTATCGTGCCCTTTACAGTGTCCCTGGGACACAAGCAGGGGCCGTCTAGATGCCCCTATATTAGGATGCACTCTACGGTCCCCCCAGGGCACAAGCTGGCATCCACTTCAGCGCACCTCTGTTGTTGGGAAACCTGTGTGCTGAGGTGTTTTCCAGAGAACTGCTTCTTTTCTAAGGGCTTGCACTGAATGACTTTGAAATTGCAGTCCGCTGGCTAAACCCGATACACCCTCAAGTACAGCTTTGGCTTCCGTGCAGGAAGGCACAAGGCATTCCTTGGTTGTGATGTTCTCAGGTTGCAATCACTGAACTTCAAACTGCCTTTGTGGGATGTTCATCCAGTGAGCGCAGCTCTAACTTCAGCCAAACCTTCACAAGGCCCGCGCTCTTCACACTTTGCTTGTCCCGAGGACGAGAGGCGAAGTCTCAGGTTAGACAGAGACATGGTTTCTGGTCAGAGCTCCCTCAGGGAGCTGCTTTGCACTTTCGGCTCCTGATCCTTTCCTCTGACTGCCTCCCTGTCCCTGATAGACCCTTCCAGGTATTTCACCTATGAGGAGGACCCACCGAGCTCAGTGATTGCGGTATGGTCCGAGGATCTGTTATCTAACTCTGCGGACAGACCGGGCAGCAGCTTCTGTCTGATGAAGCAATTCAATGTGTCCCTGGTCTGCATGGGGGTGAGTGACAGGCAGCTCTCCATCGGGGAGTGTATAGACCAGGAGCAAGTCTGTGGAAAGGCCCTGCACTGCACCACGGCCCTGGACGTGGTCATCTTCTCCAAGGAGCAGTTATGGCTTGTGCATGTGGAGCTGGAGGTCAGGGACATCAATGACAATGCCCCACACTTCCCAAGATCCGATATCCCACCGGAGGCGTCAGTAAGTGACGCCCTAGGCAGCTGGTTTCCCCTGGACATCGCTATCGACAAGGCTGTGGGGATGAACTCTCCCCACAGTTACAAGGTCCTTGTAAACAGCCACTTCAGCCTGGAGGCACAGACCCTGGCAGACGGGGTGAAGTATGCAGACCTGGTGCTGGTGAAGGAGCTGGACAGGGAGAGCCACAACAACTTCACTCTTGAGTTGGTGGCCAAGGATGGGTGAACTCAGCCCTGTCTGGTACTGCCTCCATCACCATCCATGTGCTGGACTTCAGTGATCACAGTCCAGTCTTTGAGTGCTGCTGGTCACTGTGCAGCTGCTGGAAGATGCCCCTGTGGGGTCTCTGCTGCTGGCCCTGAGTGCAGCTGACCCTGATGAACGGGTGAACAGACAGGTGGTCTACAGCTTCCACCCTCACCTTCAAGTCTCCCCCTAGGTCCAGGGGCTATTTAAGCTGGATTCCAGGAGAGGGTTGCTGACTCTGGATGAACAGGTAGACTTTGAAACCAAGCAGAATTATGTGTTTAATGTTCAGGCGGAGGACTTGGGTACCACCCCTCTCTCTGCCACCTGTAAAATCATTGTGCATGTAACTGATGTCAATGATAACGCACCCAGCATCACTGTGACCCCCCCTGACCTCTATCACCGCTGGAGTGGTGCACTTCACTGAGGCAGCTAGAAGGGGAGCTTTGAAGGCACGCTGGCATAATTTAGAGGTCATTCTATTTGCACTTTAGCACATTTTCGGTTTGTGCAGCATTTTGCATTCTGTTGTCAAATGTCCTTCTTTAAGGTGTACCACAGTGCATAGCCTTAAGG
This sequence comes from Lissotriton helveticus, assembly GCF_964261635.1. NCBI lineage: Eukaryota > Metazoa > Chordata > Amphibia > Caudata > Salamandridae > Lissotriton > Lissotriton helveticus. Next base: position 1,461,472,450 of record NC_136067.1, on the reverse strand, counting down.
GATTTTTGCAACCCCTTGGCCAGGTCAGTTTTTTTTAACCTTCTGGTGTTTCTTTGCTACTCATGTAGCCGTTTTTTTGGGTTCATGAGGCCACTGGCCAGTAGGCAGCGATAGAAGTGATTATCTGGGTGTCCTGCACCTAGAATCAGCTCTTTCTTCATGCCACACATGCCACAGACATCAACCTGTTTAGGTGTACAGAGCATGTATAAGCCTCAAGTGAGTCTCTGCATCAACTTCTGCCCCTCTATCTCCCACCTCCTGCTGTTCACTGTTGCTTCTCCTCAACTTGCTCTCCTCTCCCAGCCTCTCATCTACCCATACCTCCTCCTTTCTCACCCACTTCCCTTTCCACTCTCTCCTTGCCTGAGTGCAGTTCAGGGAGTTCCAATCCTGCATTTCCAGGACCGGAGTGGCCGTAGCGGGCATCGGGCATTTCCCCGGTGGGCCACTAGGGTGGGGGTGGGTTTTGGCCCCCTGGAGGCCATTTTTGTTACCGGGGGCCTTCAATATCGGCCCCCTGTAACAAAATCGGCTGAAACCGGCCATAGACAACATCTCGGCCGCACCTCCCTACCCTCTCCTGGGAGCCGGCCAGCAGTTTGCCAGGGCCGGTTTCGGTACCCAGTCCGGCCCTGGGCATTTCCTGCCAGTGCTGCAGCCCCAGAAGATGAATAGGGGTTTGAGAGGGGTGCTGGTAGAGTTATTTTATTACCAAAGGTTTGTCTTCAGGAGCCCACAATGAAGCAGTGACCCTCATTCCCCAGCATCCCATGCTGCCAGCTAGAAGGGGGCGCACATAGTTTTGTGCTTTGGAATGCCATTGCAGGTGACAAATGTGATCTAGAGCCTGAGAAATGAACTGCAGCTCAATTGCACTGTATTTTATCAGCATGTGCCTGTTATTGTGTGTGTTTGTCCTGTCTTAAGTGCTAGCAGTGCCTTTGTTTCTCAGCAGGAAGGTTGCCATGATAATTGTAGTGACTATGGCTGCAGAAGGGGAGGGGTCAGTTGTGGTCGCAGTTCCAGTGTGTGTTTACTCTAGCTACTATACAACACTGTGTCTGCATAATCTGGGTGCAGTATTGTGTTGTGGTGTCCTCTAGTGCTGTATGTGCATACTAACGGCAGTTCTAGTGCAGTATTGCCTTTCTGCGTGCACATAAACCCTGGCTGTATTACTAGTAGTGTGTACCTACTCTGGTTATAGTAGCAACATGCACATGTTCTGTGTCTGCAGGGGTAAGAACCTGCTGGTTTGCACTGTGTACGGTGGTGTATGCACCCCTTACTTAGATATAGGTTCCCTATATCTATTCCAATCACTGCACATATAAACCAATCAGTCACCCCTATGGCAGTCCTTATCAATCCTGAGGGCAGGGTGCTGGGTATTGTGTGAGAGGGTGCTCCTGCATGAGCAGAGCCCCCCTGCAGCCTTTGGAATCTATTCTCCAGGGTTGTCTGTGATGCAGATAAACCATATATTCTTAAGTGCATTATAACCTCACGGTAAATGCTAACTTTAAAATGGCTGCTCGGAAACATGTGGTGTTTGGTGTCAAACACCTTGGAATCATATGGTGTCAAACACCTTGGAATCATACCTCCACACCAGTAACTAGTGTGGGAGGTATGATTCCTTCCTTGTAGAACCACTTATGTGGGGCACTGGTCTACCCGGTACCAGCTTTCTCGACCTGGGCATCACAAGCAGCAGGAGGGAAGACATGAGTCCCTCCTGCTGCTGAGCTGAGCTCGAGCAGGTAAAGGCTTGACAATAGGTTTCCTGTCACAGGGAGGTGTGACCACCTCCCAGACAGGATTTAGTGTATTGGGGCTGGGTGGGAGCACTCTCAGAGTGCCTGACAGTCTGCACTGGGGGCACATTTGTAGTCCCTGTGAATAGTCCAGTTCAAACTGGTTGCAGGCGCCATTTGTCCCTGGTTTGGCGTGAAACTGGACAAAGGACATGGGTGTAACCATCCCTCTGTCCTGTCCCTCCCCTAGGAGTGTCCCCAAAGTTTGTCCAACCCCTTCCCTGTGTATAAAGTAGGAAACCTGACTACAGGAACTTAGATTTTACCTGGACTAAACTATGCAAATAGAAACCAAGTACTTTGATGATCTACGCTACGCTGGATTACTGAAGAATCTCCCTTGGAATAAAGGAGTTACTCCCCTGCAAGGCGGGCACCTTTAATGCATCTCACCGGTTTGCATCTCCCGAGCTCCTGAGGACTCCAAAGATTTCTGCAAAACAGGAGATGGGTTCCCAAGCATCCCTGAGGTTGATCTGATCTCTCAGCAATTCTGAGACCAGTATCCCTAGTGGGAACCGTGCAACCTGAACCCCTGTGTGCGTGTTCTTTTGCAGCAGCATATGCTTTTTGGCAATCCCTGAGGCTGTGCTTTGGGTTACGTGTAGTCCTGACCCGAGCAGTAATTGCACTGAAGATTTCTGGCCTACACTCCACGAGTGTTCCGTGGGCTGGTATTTCGTGATTCAGCTCGAGGTCCCTTCATGATCCCTGGCTTCTCTTGTTGCTCCAGACTTGCCCTGACGTCCCATAGCTTGGAGAGTCTCCAGGACCTTGCTGGTCCACACCGGGCCTGCTTACCTCTGCGCGCATGGGTTGCATTTGCCAAGGCTTGTTTTTTGTTAAATCTGGCCACTGACCCCTCAGCACTCAACATCCTTTGTGGAACAGCTCACCTCCGGACTTTGGTCATCTTCAACATCTCCTGGTCCCCATGGCTGCAGAGTCAAGCACGACGTCATCTCACCTAAAGCACCCTACATTGGTGGACATTCGTCTACCGAGCCCCTGGTCACCGAGAAGTGACCCAGACTCTGTCCCCTCTGCTTTCAGGTTCTTCTCACCTCGAATACAGGCTTGGATTCCACCAGATACTTTTCATCTTCCCGGCAGCAGCACTTTTTTGAGTCACGCCATTGAAAACGATGAAGGTTTCCGACACCACTTGACCCCTATTCACCTGGCTCCTCTGGAACAGATAATACAGGTATCTCAGTACTCACAAGGGTGCTGTCCTTAGAACCTTGTACGTTCCAAAGGGTTTCCTTGAAGTCCTCTCTGAAGTGTCCTTAAACTCTAATTTTCCAACCTTGACTTTCCCATAGAGTTGTACGGAATTCGCGTCTGTGTTCAAACACTATACCCGTCCTCTGTGGGTCCCCGGTGTCACTACTTTGGGTGGGTCCTTGGGGTCCCAGCGATTCTACGTGCTGTAGGCACTGTGTCTAGTTAAGTCGTTGTTGTTATACCATTTTTTTAGTATATGGTGTGGTCTCCCCTTGGAGCCAGCTGTGTATTGTGCTATTTACTGTTGTTCTATTGATTAATAATTATGTGCCTTGTGCTCTAATCTCTTATAGAGGTTAGTAGAGAGCGTTTAGTTATAAATACATATATTTTATATATCTCTTTTGTGATTCTCCTTTCATTTGATTGTTCAGGATGTTATAGACTGGTAAATCAAGCTGCATTACATTCCTTCAAGACTTAGCCTGAAGGCTGCTCTCCATAGCTACCGCTAGGATAGCTTTCATAAAGGTTATCTTTGACCTAATCATCAATAAAGGTCCTTTGGACTGGTACAGGGTGCCCACTTTAATTAATGGACAGCATATACCAGGCAACTTCTCACAGGAGACAGAAGGGCCCATCATCAGATTCAGCAGTGGGGCCCCATCATGTTGCCTTATGCCATTGTTTGTAAGGCAGCAAAAAGATTACCAGTGCTTGCAAATCTAAATTTTAGGAAGAGAGAGGCCAAGTTCTACCCTTGGTCAGCTCACCCCCTTGCTGAAGAAAAGGTACAGCGCAAACTGTCTGTCAGGAAGTCAGCGGAGACCCTGGTAACAGGGGTATGAGGGATTCATCCAATGGGAAAATTTTCCCAGACAGTCAAATGTTTGAGCATTGTCATTGTCTTGTTACAGAATGCATTCAAGTGTGCAGTGACTGGCTAGTAAGCTGATGCAAAATATGTGCTGGTGGTTGCACGTGGTGGGCTCTGGTACTCATTTTTTGAGACTAAGACATATTTCTCACTATCCGTATTTTATCCAGAACAAGAAAGGCAGTAAAAACGGAAAGGAGGGGAAAGAAGGAAGGAGGAAAAATAACCTGCAACAGTGACCTTAAGATGCAGACTGTGTAGGGATGCTGAAGAGGAATCGAGTGTAGGCTCCTTTGATATTTGGAAACCCTGCCATTGGACAGTGTTAGTGGTGGGCTCCTAAAGAACATTTTGTCCCTCTACAGTTATATTATTACATATTAAAGACTGGCCTAAAGGGATTGCTGGGGGAAGAGACAAACCTGAGCAACAGAAAGATAATGCTGCAGGATAGTCACACAGATAAAGAGGGATCCATGGCTGGCATTCACTAGGATACCAAATGGATGTAATTCCTGTGACCTGAAGAGTCTTTTTGAGAGGCAGGAAGTGCCCTGGTGCTACATCACTTGGATTTTCTGCTTGCTGGAGCACCAGACCTGCCTTTACCGGCCAGAAAAGCCACCTGGTAAAATCAACAGCGGGTCTCACAGGGACCACATGCACAGATGATGGTTAATACGAGAAGAATTGTTCCTGGAAATGGAATTCCCATGGGACAAAGGACCCACTATTTTCAGATGAGCATTCTACGCCCCATTCTGAGGACAAAACCTTGTAATTGCATAGTTCAGTGTGCAATTATTGGTCATTATTGGTTATTCTGGACTCTATTATTTCGGTATGCCTTCACCATGCAAAATGCAGCACACATGCAAAGATGGAATAACGAGGAGAAATAAAGATAGCTCTCCTACTTAAGCCAGCCTCAGACATGTGAACCATTTTACCGCAAACCCATGTCCACAACTCTTTGTAAATATGGGTTTGCATCAAAATGTATGGGTAGATGCATTGGGTCGCCCATGCACCATCCATCAAACAGCTACCTGCCGCAAAGTAATGCAAGATAGTGCAATGCACTGCATAACTTTTCTAGTTTTCTAAGAAAGCCACGCAAATCAACATTTACGAGACTTTGTAAATACAAAAAATGATTTTGGACTGCATCAAAAAAGTGGTGTAAAGTAGCTTAAAATCTTTGTAAATATATCCTGAATATATTTAACTTCTAGATCCAAAAATGAACACGTTAAAGCTTCTAAGTGAAATCAATATGGCAAGAAAAATCGACATAATAATCGACCCCAAACACAACTGCCATGCCAAGTATGCATTAATTTGGGGTTGTCAGCCCCCCCAATCTATGCTACTAGGAAAGAGAATGTGTAAAATCAGTCTGTCCTGCTTGTACCCTAGACTTTTTTTCACTTTTGGCCTAAACTTTTTTTTCACAACAATTAAGGGTTGTATTCATTTGTCACCTCTTAGGTTCAGTTATGTGAAAACGTTGGAAAAGCAAGGAGATCCCGGCGACTCCAGTCGTTTGTAACTTGCGTAGTAAAAATATTAATCAGACTAGATTTATGTTCTGCCATGAACGCGCGCAAACGTTGGCTGGACACAAGCACAGAAAAGTCTCTGTACGTGAAGAGGCATAATTATTTATTTGTTTTTTTAAATGTGCAGATGCTGTACCTCTTCAAAGCAGCTCTGTAATTCTCCCAGACAGACTTGAACTGCAGTACACGTTTATTTTCTTTAAAAGTGAAAAACCTGTGTCCTGTGCTTTGTTACAGCAGCTTAACAGGCAGTATATTCTAAAGTGGCCGCATGTGCCCCTTAGTAACTTTAAAAATTAATTTGTTTTTAATTATATGGAAATCAACGTCTACATGTACGTACAGAATCAGAGCAGAGATAGGAGCTGTTACAAGAGTAATATGTATTACTGAATATTTACGATGATATGTTCTAAAAGACGGATTTTTGTAATAAAATAATGCGATATTTTATCAAGCACCAGCAAAAATTGGTGACCGCATGAAAAAGTCTCCCAGGGGAAGTTCTGTTCTCCGAGAACTGCCCAGAGCCTCGCCACATGTTTTCTCTCTCAAATGCATGGTAGCTAACTGTCATGAAAGTGCAGCATTTTCCATACACAAAGTTTGCCAGATTTTGCTTGACAAAATGTATGCAGGAAAAAAGTGTGGTATTACCGCGCCAGTTGTAATTTAGATTGAGGCGCAATCTCCAATTTGCGCCTGAGAGTGGATTATTAGCACGGGGCTCAGAACGAGTCCTAAAATATTGAATTAACCTTTAAAATATCTTTTATGACTTGACTGATAGGAAGTTAGGCAGGAAGCGCCAGGTCTAGAACAGAAATACATTCAAACGCCAACATGTCTAGCCTTGAGGTTACACATAAACCCTTGGCCATCATCTACTTCTTAAACAAGCATTGACAAAGCCATTGTGTCTCTACTGTCACTCATATTGGGTTTGCCATTTGTTTCCTGGAATGCCACAGTGCGTGTACGGCAGCCATCTTTGAAAGAATTTTCTTAAAGAATTAGAAATGCATCCAAAAGATGCCTTCCATGCAGGAATGGGTGGCCACTTGGAATAGTTGTAAAAACGATTAGAGTGCCAGCCTGCTGCTATAGCGGTGGTAGTGCTCAGAGTCTGCAGGGCTGAGGGTGCAAGCAGACATGTGGAGTTCATATTTAATAAAAAGAGGAGAACTGAGAAAGGGGAGGAGCAGGGAGAGAGGTGTACTGCAATACAAGGTCTGAGACTAGCAGTGGAATCAATCAAAACACTGTGAGATTAAAATGTTCCTTACGTGGGACATACCGAAGGGCAAGGAGGAAAGCTATTGATAATTGCACTATTTCACTTTCACCTTTTTGCACTGCAAATCATCAGCACCCCTTTCAAAAAAAGCATTAGCTTTACCATTCGATGGGATTTGAACTAAGTCAAATTTTGCCATTGTTAAATGCATCTTGTGTTCCCTTCTTTTGCTTAGAAGAAGAGCACAGCTTTTGGTTGCACTAGTTTTGCAACCAAGAGGTAATCCCAGATGATGAGAATTGCCACCACGGTGGGCTGATGGGATTTCATTCATTTTTGTTATGAATAGTTACTTTTCTGACCTAGACACATCGGCCTCTTTGTTGTCCTTATTTCTCTCCTCTTAGACCGGTAGTTTCTTTGTTTGTTTTTTCAGGCTTAAAAGTTACAGCAATCTGAAAAACAGATACTGTTAAAGTGTGTGATAATCCAACTGTACCATCTTGCAGCTAATTTGTCTCCCCTCTATAAAGAAGAATTGTTAGCTATTGTCTATAGTATCACAGAGACCATGGCGAAGGATGACAAGAGACATTTTAAGGCATGAGCAAAGTGGGCAATTGTCCAGGGACACCACCTTCCAAGAGACCCCTGGCAATGCAATCTTTCTTGCACTCTATCTAATTTGATAATGATGCATGCTTGAATAAGAAGTAAATAGGCAATGCAATTCAAAGTTGTTCTGAACAGGAGGCCCCAAAATCTGTCTAGACTAGCTCCCCAAAACACCGAGGAAGACAGCTACACGGTTCAACCTCAGGCTAATAAGGACCTGGAGCATAGAAAATCTGAGCGTGCCTTTCTCTAGGGTGTCAAAGTTGGTTCAAGCCCTGAGATCCTGGTGGTGGATCACTGCCAGCACCTATAATGACAAGGTACAGGGAAGGAAAAATCATGATAACATTTTTAAAAGACATACGATTGCAGATTGCAATCCACATGAGACGATACTTTGTGAAAAGAAATAAATTGCCATTTGTAAATTTTAACTTCCATTTGAGTGACCGAGTGGGAACTCTTCTTTGGTTCTGTGGTTCTAAATCTTTTCTGGTCTCGGATATTGAATAATCATTTACAAAGCTTTCACATTATCACCAAAACCTCTCAACGCTGAGCACCAGCTAATCATACATAACTGCAAGCCAAAGCCACTCACTGCTTAAGCTGGCCACCTGCTAGTGATCATAACTATGGGTTCGCCAATTGATAAAAGTATTAAACTCCTGTCTTAGAATGTTAATGGTTTGGGGGATAAACTCAAGAGAAGTATAGTATTACAGTTCATCAAAAGGCATTCCCCTGAAGTAATCCTGCTTCAGGAGACGCACTTAATTGGTAACACCTGTAGGACCTTGTCCAGGTGGGGTTATCATTTAGTAGTACACTCAGGTTTCACCACAGGATCTAGGGGAGTGGGCATCCTTTCCAATGGCGATTGAGCACACCTTGGTGGATGCAGGTGGCAGATACGCTGCAGTGTCGGGGAGATGGGAGTGTGCACCATTCACCATAGTATCGGTGTATATCCCACCGGGATTGCACGTGTCGATGTTCAAAAACATGGGCAATATTATGATAACTTTCCCCAAGGGGCGGTTGCCGTGGGGGGGACTTCAATTCGGTCGTATCGGGGAGACTTTACCTGTTTCCCCCCGGGAACTAGGGCCCTCACAGCTTGGCCTCCCCGGCTTCTTGGAAGCAATAGGGTTGGTGGATGCACAGCGAGTTCGCCATCCCAATGAGGTACGATACACATTCCAATCGCGGGCACACAATAGTCTTTCCTGTATAGACTATATCCTTACTCCAGCAGCTCAAGCGAGGAGCATCAAAGAAATGAGACATTTGGCATTTCTGACTCCTCCCTATCTGGGCCCAATTGTTGTGGGGGAAAGACAAGCGGGAAGAATAGCACCAATTAACATGTGGTACTTCCGCATTCCAGTAGTGAGAGAAAGAATCACACAAGTAATTGAACATTATTTCCAAGAGAATGAGGGATTGGTGGAGTCTGCTCAAATGCTCTGGGAGGCCTTTAAAACAGTTGTGCATTGACAAGCGATCTCTCAGATTACGGGGGCACGTAAGGAAAGAAATTTGGAGTTGGAGGAACTGTAGAGCGATATCCTGTGACTTGAGGGGGAGGAGGGAGGTAATGGGGAAGACGACTCGATGCACAAGTTAAACCTAAAGAGAGTGGACTATAGGAACCTTACCACTGACATGGCAAAAGTTTTAAGTAGGGACAAGCAAGTCAGACTATATGAGCTGGGAGACAAAGCTTGGAAGCTGCTGGCCTGGCTTGATAAATGAGAATACCCAAATCGTCTTGTCACTGAGCTAACAGGAAAAGACAGGGGAAGTTATCATGGACACGCAGGAAATAGCAGACGAATTCGCTAATCATTACCGGTCAGTTTATAGATCTTAAATCTCCCTTCCAAAGGAAGACGCAAGAGCTTTATTGTAAGACATGACACACCCAACACTGTCAATAGAAGACTCTCGGTCTCTGGAAAGTGACATCACAAATGATGAGGTAGCACAAGCAATTAGGGAACTCCAATCCGGGAAAGCAATGGGGCTTAATGGTCTCCCAATCAAACTGTACAAATTGAAACTTGACAGACACGCCCCTTATCTCAGTGCCAAGTTTGAAGAGAGCCATGAGAGGGGTGGGCTCCCCCAAGATCAGAGAATCGCCACATTGGTTGTTATACATAAGGAAGGAAAGCCCAAAAATAAATGTTTATCACACCGACCTATCTCATTGTTAAATGCTGAGGCCAAAATACTGGTGAAACTACTGGCCACTCGCTTTATTCAAGTTATTTCCAAGCTGGTTCACCCTGATCAGTGAGGCTTCATGCCGGCTAGAAACACAGCACTTAATCTCCGTAGACTGCATGGAGGGATGGGGCGAATAAACACGCTGAGAGAAGATGCGTGGTGGTGTCTTTGGACGCCATGATGGCATTCGACTCAATTGAATGGCCCTACCGATTTGCGGTCTTGGGAAGGTTGCGATTCGGTCCCAGCTTTACAAGCTGGATCCGGCTCCTATATACAAACCCACTTGCACAAGTAGTTGTAAACAACAACAAATTTGCAGACTTTGCTCATAAAAGAGGGACCAGACAGGGCTATGCTCTGTCCACCCCTGCTTTTTGTTCTGACCCTGGAATCCCTCGCAGCATGGATTCGGAAAGACCCCAATATACGTGGGCTGAGATGGTCGGAGAATTGGGAGGACTGTATCTCCCTCTATGCCGATTTTATTTTGTTGTACCTGGCATCGCCTAGGGTTTCTTACATAGAGTTCTCAACATTTTGGGGAGGGCCCTGCCTTGCCTAAATGTTACACAATGGCAGTCGCCAAATATGGCTTAACTTAGGCATATATATCACCACAAACCAGAAGTTGAGTAATGACTGCATTCTTCAGCCCCCGCTGCAGTGGTTAAAAAACGATGTGACACACGAGAAGGCCCTCTCCCTATCACTGATGGAGAGAGCTGAACTATTTAAAATTATGTCTATACCACACTTCCTCTATGTCTTGCACAATTCCCCCAACCCCATGCCTGCAGCATATTTTAAGGCTATGGATAGTGAGCAGAGAGAGCTGCTTTGGAGGGGAGGACAGCTCGAATAGCACTCCCAAAATTGGTGAGAGGGTGGTACAAAAAGGGGCAAGAAGGACTCCCGGGCATTAAAAAACACTACTGGGCGGCACACTTAACAGTCATTAACCACTGCACATATCGGCCCTTTGATGAACTTGGGTATAGAATGGATAAATGGCCCTTGCCAGGTGGTGATTTAACCAATATCGCTCTACTCCAGGCCCGCAAAGCTAGAACTCACGGGACCCACAAGACACTCTGTTCATGTTTGGTATACCACCAATAAGAGTCTGGGTTGGGCAAAAAGAATCACACAGGTTACACCTTTGTGGGGTTCAAAGCAATTGGGTATGCTCTGGAAAACTAAGGGCTTTGATGGTTTGGACACTATAGGGATATCCATAATGGGAGACCTATCGGAGAAAGGGGAAGTGGTATCATTGTCGATCCTACAGCAAAAGTACGAAATGACAAATACAGAAAGATTTAGATATTTGCAGGTGAGGCACACTCTACTGGCACAAATTCCAAGAGGGGAGATTCCTCATGAGGCCTCACCGCTGGAAGATAGGCTCCTACATGGGTACATGCCCAAAAAAGTGATATCACTGACCTATCATAAGCTAATTAACCACACACCAGACCCCCTCTTGCAACTCCATAGTAAATGGGAAACAGATATATCGCAGTTGGATGATGATGAATGGCAGGAAACATTGGCCTCTCCAAAGGAAGTTGCAATCTCTTCCAGACTAAAGTTGGTGCAATTAAAAATAGTCCACAGTGTATATTACACCGGCCCATCACTAGTTAATGTGGGGTATAGGGAAGATCTGTGTTGTGGGCAACAGTGTGGCTGGAAGGGCAAGTTTCTGCATATGATGTGGGAGTGCTCCCACATCAGTGGGTTTTGGAGTGGGGAGCTCAAGTGCATGGAGGAGGCAATGGGGTGTAAGCTAGAGCCTGAAATTAAATTAAAAGGTGCTTGTTGAATACCTGGGAACCCACGGACATAAATAGTAAAGAGAAAATTTGGGTAACACCAGGCCTAATAGTTGCCAAACCCAATATTGCCAAACTGTGGGGGCAGCTACAGTGCCAACAGTGAGAGCATGGAAAGAATACATGGACTTGTGCATGATTAGGGAAAAAACAGTTTATGTAGCTAGGGGCTGCCCGAGAAAGTGGACACAAATATGGGGCAACTGGAATGTATATAGCGGAAACATCTGTGCTCCGCCCTTGCTCCCTCCCCCTCACCCGTTGCACAGAGCCCGCAAGAACTGAACTAATGAACTCATGAAGATAACAACAACCGGTGAACAAGTGCAGAACCCATACTGGGAAACTTAAGGTTGTTTGAATACTTAATGTGATGCTTGAATTGTTGTAACTATGCCATCAATAAAAAGTCTTCCCAAAAATAAAATACACGTTTTTGCACCTAAAGTTCCTTACCACTTCACTGTATTGCCCTTGTACTTATCAACTCCCAAATTTCCTATGTAGTTAAACACTGATCATTGCTTGCACTACTAAAATTGGAATCAAGGTTACTTTAAATGTGACTTGCTTGTCTCTGTTTATAGACTACGGAACGCTAACAGTGTGAGAGGTCAACTACAGTATTCCAGGAAACGTAGCTATAGCCACTCTCCAGATCCTAATGGTTGCCAAGGTATTGACATTAGCTCTCAGAGTAAGATAGTTTGTGTAAAATATACGCTGAATCCAGCAAGTTTTTGCATTTCTGGCAATAAAAGGTGCACCTTTTTATTGTGGACATCCCAGTGATTCCACTTTGTGTCGACAGTGTCGGTGTGGATTAGCACGGCTTTACCTTAAGAGCAACCCGTGCAGACCTATATCTTACAGTTTTCTTGTATAATGTAACTATCTTGGTAGAAGGTGCTGTAAGACTCACATCAGCCCCAACAAGCTTTGATGTGGCTGGCAGCTGACAAAAGTGCTCCCAGCTATTACTGAACATAGAGGCCATCCATGACTGGGAGGATTTTCTATACATGGGAAAGAATAAAGTGATCGACAACCAAAGATACTAACCGGGATACCAAGAAATGAATGTATCCTTGTGTAATGTAACTGGTGCTTATGTAAATTGTTCCAATCACTTTGGGTTGACTTAGCACTATAAAAAAAGCTAGCAGGAAACCAAGAGAGGATGCAACAACAGACAGTGAAAGAACGTGGAACACCCTGCAGGCTCACTGCAGAGCACAATGCAGAGCACACTTACAATCACACTTTTAAGCACACTGCACGCTCACTGCAGAGCACAAGGCAAAGCACACTTAGAAGCACACTGCACTCTCATTAGTTCAAGTTCAAGTTCAGTAATTTTTATAGCGCACTACTCACCCAGAGGGTCTCAAGGCGCTTGAGGGAAGGTGGGTGCGTTATATATCGAATAGTCAGGTTTTTAGCTGCTTTCTGAAGGAGAGGTGGTTCTGTGTAAGGCGGAGGTGAGTGGGGAGAGAATTCCAGGTTTTGGCCGCTAAGTAGGAGAAGGATCTTCCTCCCATGGTGGATCTCTGGATGCGCGGAATTGCGGCGAGGGCTTGATTGGATGATCGTAGTTGGCGGGTGGGTGTGTAGAAGGTCAGTCGTGTGTTGAGGCATTCGGGTCCTAGGTCGTAGAGGGACTTGTGTGCGTGGGTGAGGAGACGGAACGTTATTCTCTTGTTGACGGGGAGCCAGTGGAGTTCCTTCAGGTGACCGGAAATGTGAGCTTGACGGGGGATGTCCAGTATGAGTCTGGCTGAGGCATTTTGGATGCGTTGTAGTTTTTTCTGTAGTTTGGCTGTGGTTCCAGCATAAAGGGTATTTCCATAATCCAGTCGGCTGGTGACCAGTGCGTGGGTGACTGTCTTTCTTGTTTCGGTAGGGACCCAACGGAAGATTTTTTTGAGCATGCGTAGTATGTTGAAGCATGAAGATGAGATGGCGTTGACTTGTCTGGTCATTGAGAGGGAGGAGTCTAGGATGAAGCCCAGGTTACGTGCGTGATCTGTAGGTATGGGTGCTGTACCAAGGGCCGGTGGCCACCATGAGTCGTCCCAGGCAGAGGGGGATGATCCTAAGATGAGGACTTCCGTTTTGTCAGAGTTAAGTTTTAAACGGCTGTTCTTCATCCATTCGGCTACTTCTTTCATTCCTTCGTGTAGGTTGGTTTTGGCGGTGTTTGGGTCTTTGGTGAGAGAGAGGATCAGCTGGGTGTCGTCTGCGTAGGAGATGATGTTGAGGTTGTGTTGTCGCGCGATGGATGCGAGGGGACTCATGTAGACGTTGAAGAGGGTGGGGCTGAGAGATGATCCTTGTGGTACGCTGCAGATGACTTCGGTGGCCTCTGATTTGAATGGGGGGAGGTGGACTCTCTGGGTTCTTCCAGCGAGGAACGAGATGATCCAGTCCAAAGCTTTTCCTTGTATTCCGACGTTGCTGAGGTGTTGTATGAGGGTGCTATGACAGACTGTGTCGAAGGCGGTGGAGAGGTCAAGTAGGATGAGGGCAACTGTTTCTCCGTTGTCCAGTAGAGTGCGAATGTCGTCTGTAGCAGCGATGAGGGCGGTTTCGGTGCTGTGTTTGGCTCGGAAGCCGGCTTGTGAGGGGTCGAGGGAATTGTTGGATTCGAGGAAGGCGGCGAGCTGATTATTGACGGCTTTCTCAATGACTTTGGCAGGGAATGGGAGGAGCGAGATGGGGCGGTAGTTCTTAAGTTCAGATGGGTCTGCTGTGGGTTTCTTCAGAAGGGCGCTGAGTTCGGCATGTTTCCAGCTTTCCGGGAAGGTAGCGGAGTTGAAGGAGCAGTTGATGACATCGCGGAGATGGGGTGCGATGATGGAGTCTGCTTTGTTGAAGATGTGGTGGGGACATGGGTCGGTTGGAGAACCTGAGTGGATGGAGTTCATCAGGCGGGTGGTGTCCTCATTACAGAATTTGCTGCAGTGCACACTTACGAGCCAACTGTAGAAAATGTTTACCAGCACGCAGCAGGGCACTACATTTACAAGCAAATTACGGGGCATTCTTAGGAGCTTACTGCAGGGCATGTAAGGCAGGTTTATGAGCTCAATGCTGAACATGCTGAAGAGTCTGCTGTACTAAGACAACGTTTGGGACCCAATGGGACAGGGGGTCACATTTATTCCAGTTTGTGCAAAGCTTTAGTGCTGGGTACGTAGCCTTTATAGTTGTACATAGGCACTACCTTTTACATCGCATTGCATTGATTGAGCGCTCATGAACACTTCTGCAAAGGTGAATGGAATCTGCTGAATGGGACACAGTGACCACAGAAACCCTTCGCCTCCTGCCCTGGAAGCACGCACTGCCCTGGAAGAGATCCTGCCCTAACCACAGGGTGAAGAGCTGGGAGACCTCTGTGCTGTCTTCTGCCCCATATTAAAAGCAGTTAGTGGAAGGCCTTGCCATAGCATCCCCAATTCCACGTCATCGAGGAGCAAGTTGTAAGGACGTGGAAGACCAGCAGGTAAGTTGTTTCAAGGAATTTATAGAAAATACGAAAGCAGAACACTGATGAAATCAGAATGCAATACATCTCACCCCATAACACAAAAGAAAACAACAACAACAACAAAAAATGAAAACAAGAACACAAAAATAAACAAAATAACAGGAGAAAATGATAACATTAAGCACTGTACCTCTTTGGCACAGAAATGGTTCCATTGTTAATTTTAACCCTTGAAGCAACAGAACAATTTCCCAAAGAAGTTTTAAAAACAGTGAACTTGGAGACTTCACAAGACCTGCATTTTACAACTCTTCTTACATTCCTGACCGTACCATCCTGAGTACCCACACTGTTTTACACACCTTTACAACTTTAACAGGAGGACCAAATCTGGAATGACCTTTGGCTAAAAAACTAAGTTTCTTGATCCTGACAAAATCTCCAACAACAAAATCAGGAACTCTAACCTTCCATTTCTCATCAAAAGCTTCCTTCATTTTATCTTGCCTCCTCCTTGCCCTACCAGCAATGACATCCAAATCACTATCATCCACTTGCTTACACGATTTCTTTATCCACCAAGAGCAAATATCAGAGACAGGATCTCTCCCCTTAAGGAGCCTAAAAGGACTCATACCAGTAACAGAATGGGGAGTAATATGGTACATCCATAATCTCCTCCTCAAAACATCTCTCCAAGGCTCACCAGACACAGCAACAGACTCAATACTATCTTTAGGAACACAATTGAATCTTTTCACCTGACCATTTTCCCTAGGTTCATACAGGGAAGTGGTGATGTGTCTGAGCCCACATTTGGTGAAAAACTCTTCCATTTCATGAGAAACAAGTTGAACTCCGTTCTCAGAAACTAGGATTTCCGGACAACCTTCCCTGGCAAAAAACCTCTTTAAAAAAAGAAATGACAACCAAAGAAGTAGTACTAGCAGCAAACTTGACCTTATGCCATTTAGAATGGTAATTCACCATAACTAAAGCAAAGCGAGTATCAGAAGGTAAACATTTGAAAGGACCTGAAATATCAAAAACAACTTTTTTGCCAAGGTGATTCGGGCCAAGCCACAGGCTTGATAGGAGCAGAAAAAACTCTGAGCATCTTGTCACCATTAATACAGAAAGAAAAGTCCCTGATAGTTCTATTCACATCTTGTCAAGACCAGGCTACCAAAAAATGGCTCTATTAAGACGCTTCATGGAAGACATGCCAAAATGTCCCTCATGGGCAAGCTGTGACATTTTATTTTGTAAAACAACGGGGGGAATAATCTTGCCACTCTTAAAGAGTAAGCCACCCTCTTCCACAATTTCTTCAGCAACTTGACAGAAAGGACTCAACTCAGGTGGCGCACTTTTAGGTTTCGGCCAACCGGACCTTAAATAATTCAAAACGGAGAGGCATACAGGATCATTATCCATTTCCTTTCTCCATCCAACTTCAGAAACACCAGAACATTTTGGAGAAACACAATCCTTAAGAGAAGCAATCATATCCAAATAGTGATCAGCGTGCCAACTGGTATCATCAGAGCAACCTTGACAAGCAGTCCGGTGTGACATTACTCATACCAGGAACAAACTCAACCTCAAAATTATATTCCTGAAGTCTAGAAGTAAGGCGAGCAATACGTGCAGTGGAATTTCACCTACCACCAGGAGGCAAAATCCCAACAAGAGGTTTATGAACAGTTGCCCCACACATTATTTCTGAAATGCTCAATAGACCAAATGCACGCTAAAAGTTCTCACTCAATACCGGCATACCTCCTTTAAGTTTCAGAGTGAGATCTGGAAGCAAATGCTACACACCACTCCTCTTTAGCACACCTTTGACTCAAGACAGAACCCAAGCCATATAAACTTGCATCAACTGTAATCACACACTATTTGATAAGGCAAAATGATTTAAGAGCAGGAGCCTCCACAATCTCCCTCTCAATCAGTTGGAAAGCAGACTCTTGTCTTTCAGACCAGCAAAAATCTGAAGTTTTCCTCGTCAATTCCCTGAGTTGTTCCATCTAAGTACCAAAATTAGGTATGAACTTGCTGTAGTATTCATCCCCAAGGCCTGGCCAGGTCTGTAGGGTTTCCTCCACAGCACTCAGTCTCGCGAAGGGGAGTCTGAAGGCCCCTGCAGTCCTTGCCAGCTCCCGACCTCCTGCAGGAGCCAGCATTGCTTTCACACACAGGGAGCTGCTGGAAAGACAGCTCCCTGTGTGTGAAAACAATTCTGCTCTGCTTTCAGCAAGCGAGAGCATTTTTAATGCTCTCCATTGCTGGAAGTGGAGTGTTTGCCTTAGCTTGGCAGGAGCGGTAATCTCCTGTCAAGCCACAGCAAACAGCACCCCAAGACATAGCAGGAGCCGGCCCAGGGTGGTGGGAGTCCCCAGGGCCATCTATTGCCCCAGGGAGGTGGCGGTCTCCAGGGTACGGGCGGGCTGAGTGGGCCTTCCCGCATGCATTATAAACAGTGCTCCTGTTATTAATATCTATCTAGATGTTTGCCTCAAATTATTTTCACAGGTTTTCTGTGTTTTTTTTAACTGATTTTAAGAAATTGTTTTAGTTAGCAGATATTTCTCTTTATTACTGTGTTACGATATGTTGTGTGGCACATGCAGTTTTTGTGTGACATGTGTAAGTGCTTCAGGTGCAGCGTGGGTCATTACCTTAGGACGTATTTATCACCAGCCAGGAGGTCAGATACCTAAAGGGACTGGAGTCCTATCCTTCGCGGAAAGGACCATGTTATAAGTAAGATTGTGATGTGGTTGCAACTGGCAACTGAGTATTTATATCCTTTCCGTCATCCCTAGTGTGGCAGAATTTCCAGCATGAGATCCTGACAGATGTTGTGCTCTAAATAATATGGGAAGATTTTTACAATTTTGACTGAGGAACTGGCCAATTCTCATATATTGCACCCCAATTGAGGGGGCAAACGGTGGTGGCAGACTTGACGAACATAGCACAGAGGAGGATCTACAACAATTATCCTCTCTATATTATATGGACAAGCTGCCAGAGAGGCAGAGGGTATATCTGAAAAAGGATGGCCGAATTTACCTTTCCTGTCCGTTGACCTATAAATTAGCCCCTATGTATAGCACCTCTGTTTCATCCCTAGGGTCTGCAGTCTCAGGAATTCAAGCGGCCTGCTACACTGTCATCACCCAAAAGTACTGGGAAAATGGCTGACCTAACATTATTGTTAATATTGTTAATATGGGTTTATATAGCGCCGGGTCACCTACAGGTCTCAGGGCGCTTTGACCATAGAACATAACATCCGAGAAAAAGAAAGGGTGGAGTGCCTAAGCTGGACTGAGTGCTGTTCGGAACAAATTGGTCTTCAAGGCTTTCCTGAAGCGGAGTAGATTCTCCTCCTTCCGGAGTGTTTCAGGCAGGGCATTCCAAAGCTTCGGTAATAGAACCGAAAAAGATCTCCCTCCCATTGTGGCCAGCTTAAAACGAGGACATACAAGGAATTTGGTATCAGAGGACCTGAGATTTCTTTCCGGTCTATATATCTCGATCCGTTCCTTGATGTAGGTCGGGGCCTTCCCGTAAATGGCTTTGTGGGCTATGCAGAGGCCTTTGAAAACAGACCTCTGTCCGGTTGGTAGCCAATGTAGACTTTTTAATAGTGGAGAGGCATGCGTTCTCCGCGGGAGATTGAAGATAAGTCTCGCGGCGTCGTTTAAGACTACCTGAAGTCTGTTTGTTAATATTTTTGGCAGGCCTAGGTAGAGCGCATTGCCATAATCGAGCCTTGACACTATGGTGGCCGAGACCACTGTGCGTAGCATCGACTGGGAGAGAAGAGGGACTAGTTTACGCAACTGTCTTAGAAGACCTGTACAAGTGCCAACCACGGTGGAAACCTGGTTGGTCATTGAGAGGCCGCTGTCCAATTTAATACCCAGACTTTTGACCGTGGCTGCTGGCTGTGGGGTTGGGCCCAGCTCCTGGGGCCAGTACATATCGCTCCAGGAGGAGCACTTGGATGGTATTATCAGCACCTCTGTCTTTTCCGGGTTGATTTTGAGCTGGTTGATGGACATCCAGTGGACCGTGTATCTGAGTATATCTTGCGCGTGCAACTGGGCATGTGTTGTATCATCTATGCCCAGCAGCAGCTGTGTGTCGTCGGCATAATTAAATACCTGGCAGCCCATTCCCGCTAGTGTGTTAATCAGGGGCTGTAGATATATGTTAAACAGGAGTGGGGATAGTGCTGAGCCCTGGGGGACGCCACAAGTCAGGCTTCCCACTCCTGATACACTATCTCCCATCTGGATTCTCTGCGTTCTCCCAGATAGAAATGATTCCAGCCACCGAAGGGCTAGGCCCTGGATCCCGAACCCAGCCAGCCTGTTCAGCAGGATGGGATGGCTGACAGTATCGAACGCCGCCGATAGGTCTAACAGAATCAGGGCGCTCGGCCTTTTACTGTCAGCCATCCTTCTGAGCTCATCCAGCACCGAGAGCATGACCAACTCGGTGCTGTGGTGTGCACGAAAGCCTGCCTGCCTCTCATGGAGTAGATGGTTAGACTCCAGATAGCTTGACAGAGATTTTAGTACATGCTGTTCGAGTACTTTAGACAGGAAGGGCAGCTGGGATATGGGTCGATAATTTTTTAAGACATTGGGGTCTACCCCCACTTTTTTTAACAGCGGTCTTACACGGGCTTCCTTGAAGCCAGTTGGGAGCCTGCCAGTACTTAGGGATTTATTAAGTGTGGCTAGAATATGGTTCTCTAAAATTGGGCCTGCCAAGCAAAAAATGCTTGGGGGGCATGGATCTGCTGGAGAGCCCGATTTCGTCTTTCTCATCAGTGACTCAAGGGTTAGCAGATCCATGGGGGGAAATGATAATAAGCAGCTAACCGTTGGTTTTAGATCGATATGCTGCTCAGTTAAACTGCCCCCCGTGCTTTTTATTTCACGCCTGATAATGTCAACCTTATCCAGGAAATATTTCTGGAAGGTGTCACAGTCTATGCTGCTTTCTGCATCTTGGGCTCTTTTTGTTAGTTCTTTTAAAATTTTGAATGTTTCCTTTTGAACATTATTCGCCTGATTTATACGGACCTCGTAGAATGCGGCTTTAGTTATCTGGATAGATTTTTTGTAACTACGGAACGCCGTTCTGTATTGTTCGCAAGTGGCTATATCCTTATTCCTTCTCCAGTTTCTCTCTATGTTGCGCAAGGCCTTCCTTTGGTCCCTCAAGGCAGATGTGAACCAAGGGGCTCCCTTTTTCCCACTATTTTTTGTCTGAAGTTTCTCAGGGGCTATCTGATCAATGGCCTTTACCAGATAGTCCATCATGCCTTGATAATCCTGATCTACATCTTGATTGAGCATTATTGGCTGGGCAATTCCTCTAAGTGATGTAGTCAGTGTATCTTGGTCTACGTTTTTCCACTGACGGGTCAATCTGGTTTTAGGTACTGGACGTGAGGGTATGGTGTCCAAAGGGATGTCACAGTAGATCAGATGGTGGTCTGACCACATACAAGGAAGGATTCCGACTAATACCACCCTGAGATGTGTGGTCCATATCAAATCCAGGGTATGGCCTTTTATATGGGTGGGGGCATTCACAAGCTGCCTAAATCCTAGAGAAGACATGGTTGTCTCTAGGGTGTTGGCTGCTGGCTGTTTCCTATCTTTGTCCCAGTGAAAATTGAAGTCTCCTGTGACTATGACGTTTCTATATCTGGAGCACATGTCGGATGCGTAGGTCATAAAGGAATCATTAAAGCCTGGGGTTGCGTTGGGGGGGCGATAAACTGTGAGAACTATAACACACATGTTATCGAACATAATTTTTATCGCCAGCAGGTCGGCTAAGTCCGCTGATTTATGGGCATGATTCACATAGAAGAGTAATGACTTTTTGAGTCATAAACTTATGTCTAGTAATTTCCTGCATTTGCTGAATTGCCTTATTTCTACATAGAAAATGGCATATTTACAACATATGCTTAACTCTGAACTGGAGTAGTATTTGCCAGCAGATAATTTCACAGTTTGCCCGTCACGATTATTGCACCTTTACCTATTTTCTTTTTTCCTTTACATGTAAAATTCTTGGCAATGTCTGAAAATCCTTTCCTCTACAACTTTTGGGAATTGGGGATGTTTAGTTTTTTTTCCTATCTTGTGCACTTATATCCGCATTATTAACATTAAAATTAAGGGCCTTATTTATGAAGGCCTTGCGCCGCCGGTGCGTCACTTTTAACATGGGAAAAAGTGACGCACCGGTGGCGCAAGGCTTTCATAAATGAGGCCCTAAGTGTGCTAATAAGGTTTGAAAAACCATTGAGAATGTTTGTGAATGCCCTCAAATATATGACATTATGGAAGCTCGACCTATTTCTAATATTCATCCTTCTGTTCAACTCTAAAAAAAAAAAAACACATCTTTCCATCCATAATACCAAAACTGTGTCTGTGGCAATTCCCCAGACTGGCCGATTTTCTGAGATTATACATTGAAATTAGGGATAAATATTCCTAAACTCCAGAATCTGTGAATTACGAATTTGGGAAATACAAGACTGAGACCAATTACTACCCTAAATTACTTTCAGATGGTGAATGACTACCGCTGTGATTCAAAAGTGACAACTTCATAGTTAATCGTTGCAGGATATTATCAATTATATTGCTCTCTAAAATCGCAAAAAAAGAAAATATTTTTACGCGTTGTGCAAGCAACTTCAGTACTACTATAATCATTGTCTCGAATTTTGCTTGCAACTTTATTTTTGTTACTTCAGCCCATTGCGTTTCTTTTAGAGTAGTCACTTCTTTGGGCCCTGTGACCTGCAATATCCTAAATACTAGCACGCCGTATGCCATAATTTAGGACTGACTGAAACCCCATTATGTATATAGCGTGAAATATTAAAATGTCAACGTTTCTCCAACGCTAGTCAAGAACTATCACAGCCATTGAGTTAATGTCCCATCAGTACATTGTTAGACATATTTGAATGGCTGTGGGTCAACATATCCTTTTATTTAAGCAAATATTTACATTCAGCGATCAACATAAAACCACAGTGGAATTAGACACCAACGTAAAATGTACCATTTCCCATTTGGGATTTATTTTTAATTGCAGCTGCACTCGAGCTGTGGAAACGATTCATTTGAGGCGTGCATTTATTTATCGTGCTGTGTTGACAGCAGCACCTGTTACGGTAGGTCGCTGCGGAAGCTTTGATTTCCTGCCAGTAGCTTTTATCGCTTATTAATGTGACAGTGACAAGGACTGAAATAGGGCAGAGGAAGACTTGGTTCAGAACGAAAGCCAAGCGGGGGCAGTGATTATCCTGTCCATTGCCCTGGCACGCGCATTCCCCTTCCGGGCCATCTCTGGCATTGTAGTGGACAGCTGCTGTGCGCGCGCCTTACAACTGCACAGAGCATGAACGCGGCCCCGCCCTTCTGAGTGGGGAATTACTGTCATGAAATGCTGGCAGGTTGCTTGCGGTCGACGGGAGCTATTGTGTTCCAGTGCTCTCTATGAATGCGGAATGCCGGAGTTATGATGTATGTTACCACTTTTTCCAACACTTGTTTGACCTTGGGATCACCATTCCATCCCGGGATGCCCAACTTCATGGGTGATGTCGCAATGCTAAAAATAGCTGAGTGTCATCTTCTCGCTGTGCAGCAGGTGATGTCATGCAGCCACCAGTATAGCAGGGATTGACTGGACACCAGGGGGCGTATTATACAAGTGCCCGGCCGGCGCAACGGGCCTTTGTGCCCGTTTGGCATGCCCCCAGGGCACTTTGGTATTACTGAAGGGGCTTCAGACGCTTGTCCCGCCCGTTCTGTAATACCTATAGCGCTGGTGCACAAAAAGTGGCAACGCTATCTTCAGAGGGCATTCCCTCACTTGCCTGGGGGCGTGCACCTTGTAAATGAGGGAATCCCTTTGCCTCTACACCTGTGCCGTATTGCAGACACAAGCTCAGAGACAAAAGAAGCTCTCCGGTGGTGCAATGTTAGTGCGCCCCCTGAAGTCGCCCCCTGAAGTCAGCCCTCTGGAACGGGAAAGGGGGTCCCATGGAGCCCCCGACATCCTCTTGCAGACGGGTGCAGTCATTTACTGCACCCGTCTACAAGGGGATCGCTATTACTCGTTCAAAGTGTAGGCAGGTTGCCGCCTGCACTGTGAAATCATGGAGCAGCTTCTAAGCAGTCGCTCTGTTTTTCACATGAATGCGCTGCCCGCAGGTCTGTGCGAGTTCACAGCTGCCCTGGGGGTGGCACATTCATCATAATACTGCGCATTTTCCTGCATTTAAAAGGTGCACCCAGGGCAATGAAGGAAAATGTGTTGCCTGTATAATATGGCCTTATACAATTGCCCCGGGGGTACAACAGGCGTTTGCGCCCACTTTGCGCACCTCCCAGACTCTCACTGCACCTGCCTGCAGGGGATCTCTATTATCCCTTTAAAGTGCAGGTGGATTGCCACCTGCACTGTGGAAAAACGGAGCGTCTTCAAAGCAGCCACTTCGTTTTTCACAAGAAAGCGCTCGAAGCTGCCTTGGGGGCAGCACATTCATGCTAATAAAGCACATTTTCCTAGATTGCACCTGGCACACATTTTTAAAGGTGCAACTTGTGCAATCAAGGAAAATGCACCATTTGTATAATAAAGTGCCGTGTTTTTTGTGGCTTCTGTGGACAGTCATATTAGTCCAGCTTTGCCTCAAGTGTCTTCCTTAACTTTGCTTCATCATCCCCAAGATTCACAGTTACAGAACAGGAAAAAATTAGCACTCAGTGTTTATCAGATTTAGAGGTGTGACTGCACAAAAAGGACACTGCAATGTATCTTGTATTCTTTTCTCAAGGAACCTATGCTTCGACCACAGTGGTCTGAGGGTGTGGGAATAGTTGGAATTTGATGTTTACCTACATTTTGCTTTGCATGAGCGTACAGCACAACAATAGGATTAAATGTTTTGCTTTTTGTGTCCCTGGGCTTCTTTGCGTTTATCTATGGAGAGGCGCTTGCGGTTGAACATGTGGTTGTGGTCATGGCAGTTACATTACAGTTGCCAGTCTTCAGTTGCAGAGTGATAAGTGATACACTTAACCCATAATGGCTTTCCTTCAATTGTGCCAAAGTGGTGGCATATATCATCATTCATGACATCCTGCAGGGAAGTCTATTGTGTTTTCCAGGTTCACAGTAATGATGTACAGTTCCATTTTAGATTCTGTCAGTGCCTATGCAGACCATAGGAAGTGGAAGAGAATGGTCCAATGGCTATTCATCATGACACTATAATAAACAAAGGACTTTATTCAAAGTTTTGTGGATTAGGTACCCCATTAAAAACGTAGTGGATATCCTGTGCCCCCTTATTACAATTTAATGATAGTCTTTGCAATTGTATTATGGTGGGCAAGAGACCCAACACTTTATTGGGCAACCGGTCCACCAACTTCTAAATACGTCCCAAAGTGTCCTATATGGAAGAAATACCTATTCTGCCAGGTATTTTTTGTTGCTCCTCTTATGATTTTTTGTAACTCTATTGTACCTACCCTTGGATGACCGCTTGTGTACTGCCAAAGTGTTTGTGCACTACCCATTTCCTGAAAATACCTATTTAGCATTTTGCCAGATTTTATTGTATACCATCTGCTACCCGTAATCTACTCTCTGTCTGTGACCTCACAAGATTTATCTATCAATTTGTGACATTGATAAGGTTTTGTTTAGACAATTGGCATTCTTCTACCTGACATAGTTAAAATTCCATTTTGCGTCCATAAGAATAATATATCTATTCCTTAGTGTGAGGCTGCTCTAGTCCTGCCCTACCCCATCAGTGAGACTTTGTGACGTCCTCTGCTTCTCTTGAAGCAAGACTTTGTCCAGCCATATCCCTACTTTAATGCAATAATTTGTTCAATGCTGTCCCGTCTTTGTGTGCAACATAGTTGTCTGTTTCAACATACAAGACTCTGCCTGTCAAAGGTTCAAAAGTTAGCTTTATTCGGTTAAAATTTAAAACCATCAAAGCACAAGTCAGATTTCATAACTTCTCTAACACATTACAGATAAAAAGGACATTTGGTATAATTCATAAGCCAAATTTATCACATTCCACCATCGTACGGCACTCTTGGTGTTCAAATAAATAAGTTAAAAAGGTTTGTCACACAGCAAGTTTTCCATTTAAAAGATCGATTTTTCATAACAGAATTGTCACACAGCAAATTTTCCATTTTAAAGAGGACAGTCAGTGTTATAAATTAAATGTATTCCTTCGCCTGATGGCCCCTGAGATATAACTAGCCACCCCAAAACACACAACTGTGCAACCAAGCATTTGCAAGTAGGCTAATGTTGGCCTAACTTGTTCAAAGTTACAGCCCCTTAACAGTGGTAAAATAAATGTCCTGCATAATGAAACATGAAAATCACAGAAAAATCCCATATGAATTGTGTTCTGCTCAGAGAAATTGTCACAGGGACAGGGACCCAAAGACCCCTCCTTAGAAAAGCTTTTTGGGAACGACAATAGCCATGGGATCATGTTCTACTTGAACCTTATTAACACAAAGAGATGATATGGTTTATTTATGTAAGTCAGGTATGGCTGAATCTCTCTGCCTGAACTCAACATTATAAAACTCCTGACTGAGGGTTTTGCCAATTCCCCTTCCTCCCTTATCAACATCAACCTACGTAAAAACTGAGACTTCACGACTCTAATGGCCAACTTACAGAGAGCTCTAGGGTTCAAGAACAAGTCAGGACAGCCCAGTGAGTCCATTTGGGTCTTAATGTAACGGATCCACGGGATATCAAAGCCTTTATCTAAAGACATACAGTCCTGGATATTCAATTGGTTTAGGTTAGGTGACTGCTGTGCCCAAATTCTTAGCCAACATAATAATGTTGCTACAGCGATCTAATCTGAAATAAAACCAGCACCAAGGTCCTCATGAATATGAAAAGTTGCAGTAGAGGCAGGGAGCGACAACAGTTTACAAAAGAAAACATTTTCTGCTGTTTGAATGTCGTTAGACTCAGTGTAGCCCCATACCTCACTCCTATATAACACCATTGGAATACACTTAGCGTTATAAATTTTTATGAGGGCCGGAAGTGGCTTAGAACCTAACCGTCTTGCGAACCCTAGTAGTGCCCCAGCCGCCCTGGCAAGGGTGTTCTTTTTGTGTGCACGCTGCATAGCCCGTGATCTTCTTTTGTCAAAAAGAACCCCTAGATATGAGAAAGCCGGAACTTTCGTAAGTTCTAGACCTTTACAATAACATTTTACCTTTATAGCCCGTCCCCTACCAATTGACATAGAGTGTGACTTTTTAAGATTTGTTATTAAGTCTAGAGAGTCCATAAAATCAATAAAACAATCTAAAAGAGATTGTAACCCTCGTGCCGTCCTTGCCACCAAAACTGCATCGTCTGCATACAATAATGCAGGGATCATTTTTGAGCCAGCTCTTAGGACATCCTTACAAGATAAAACTAAAGCATCTCCCAGGTTATTAATATATAGCGTAAACAACAGGGGGGCAAGAATACACCCCTGTCGCACCCCTCGCTTAACTGGCCAAGCTTCTGTTAGGCTACCATTCTCGTTATAACGAACCGCTGCCGAGGTATTTTCATGGATAGCTGCCAGGAAGGATATCGGAGCAGGTTCCAATCCTTTACTATGAAGGGAAGCCCAAAGCTTTTGCCTGTTTACAAGGTCGAAAGCTGTGGACAAACCCATAAAAGCTAAATGGATGTCCCCCTGCTTAGCGACCGTTACTTCCCTATAACTAGATGCAAATTCAGACATTGGCCCGTCGTGCCCTTTCCCTGTCTGAACCCATACTGTAGGTCCGAGACAAACAATGCAATTCTTATCCAGCCAGTCTGTGAGTCGGGCTAGCACGGCTTTCCCCATAATCTTGGCTGCAGAGTCCAAGAGTGAGATTGGCCTATAACAGGCCGGATCCTCTCTTGAGCCTTTTTTAGATATTGGGATTATAACTGCTTTGGCCCAAGACATGGGAAAGCCGCCTTTGGTCGCAGCATTAAAAACAAGAGTTAAAATCCTCGCCCATACGGTGGGGTCTGCCCTATAAAGATCAGCTATTCAGAAAAGGGGGTGGTGATGAACAGAGTGTCTGAATTAAGCAGACCACTCTTACCCAGTCCAAAGATCAGGGCTTGATCCATCACCATTATTTATCTCACTGCCCCATCCCAGCTCAGAACCTGGCTATATAAAATATCAGCTGGCACCCCATCTGGGCCTGGTGCTTTCCCCTTTGATGTAGACACAATCACCTCCATAGCTTCCTCCTCTGTAAATAGGATTTTTGGGGCATGAATAATTTCCCCATGAGGAGTGAGCAGCGGCTGGCTAACATCAGTGTATAGACCACTAAAGTGTTCCACCCACCTTTCACGAGGGATTAGACAGTCTTTGACAGTGTTGGGTGACTCATCAAATAATGGGCTGTTAATCACTCTCCAAAATTGGGTACTGCTTGTCAGGACACTCGCTTGGCTGAGTTCATCCCAACTATTCCAAACCGAAGCCAAGAGTGAAAAAAAGGGGAGAAAACAGGGTTGCCCTCCACTCAAAAACTATCCAATTAAAAAAAGACCCTGTCCCTTAGACGTTAAGAGTTGGTATAATTTTTCTCAGCAACAGAGAGGCCAATTGTAAGTTTCTACTGCTGCACCACCAGACTTTACCTATTTTAATCTTAGGGTGTAATACCATATCACGTCCAAAATTATTAAAAAGATTGGAGAAGTTCCTCGTGAAATTTCAAAAAGACAGTCAGGATGAACACAGAAATGATGTCTGAACCCACAATTTGCGCAGTACATCAACGAACAACCGTGAAAAATGTGTGAAGAACAAAATGACCCCTCACGGGCGCACCACCCTCGGGGCAACTGGCAGGTATTCACCAGATGAGGCCCCTTTTCTCATCATTGGTAGTCATTTTGTTCAGAAATAAATGTGTCCAAAACAAAAACAAACAAATAATGAGTGCAAGGAGTAACCAATATTCACTCCTTTCATGACAAAAAGTGACTAAAATCAACAAACACACCTTACACAGAACTTAATTCTGAATTCTTAGGCGTGATTCATTGAATTAAAAAGGCTGGTAGCTACACGGAGCTCTACGTCCTACAGGAGGAGACGTAGAGCTCCGTATAGCTCGATACGATTGAGACAATCACAGGGGCCTAGCTACTCAAGTATAGACTCACAGTGGGAGCGAACAGTTTTACCTGTTCAACTGGTATGAGAAAAGAGTGCTGGCAGAGGTCACAGAGAACAAGGTGTCCAACATCGGTGCGGTGACAAGGTGTCAGCCCTGATGAATCTGCCAAAATTGTGAAAGGCAGAGAAACATTTTGGCAATAGGTAATGGTATGCAGAGTTAGCTACCAGCCTTTTTAATTCAATGAATCACGCCTAAGAATTCAGAATAAAGTTTTGTGTAAGGTGTGTTTGTTGATTTTAGTCACTTTTTGTCACGAAAGGAGTGAATATTGGTTACTCCTCGCACTCATTATTTGTTTGTTTTTGTTTTGGACACATTTATTTCTGAACAAAATGACTACCAATGATGAGAAAAGGGGCCTCATCTGGTGAGGACCTGCCAGTTGCCCCGAGGGTGGTGCGCCCGTGAGGGGTCATTTTGTTCTTCACACATTTTTCACGGTTGTTCGTTGATGTACTGCGCAAATTGTGGGTTCAGACATCCTTTCTGTGTTCATCCTGACTGTCTTTTTGAAATTTCACAAGGAACTTCTCCGTTCTTTTTAATAATTTTGGACGTGATATGGTATTACACCCTCAGATTAAAATCGGTAAAGTCTGGTGGTGCAGCAGTAGAAACTGACAATTGGCCTCTCTGTTGCTGAGAAAAATTATACCAACTCTTAACGTCTAAAGGACAGGGTCTTTTTTGAATTGGATAATGAGTTCATCCCAAGCCATCTCTTTTAACTGGATCTTCCTTGTTTTAATTGCATTTTTATAAGCCCTTCCGGCCTCTGCGACCATATTAGTGTCCCTAACAGGCTCTTTCAACACCCCCAGCAGTGCAGTATGTGCGGTGATACAAGCTTGGTCAAACCAGTTTTTGTATTTCTTTGGCCTTGGTTTACCACGAGAAATCAAGTTGGCCGCTACCTGTTTCGTTATGCGGTCAAAGGCACCTAGAATTTTCATTGGCTCAGAATCCGCATTTAAACATAAACTAAAGTCCTCGGGTAGGCTACTGTATCAGTTATCAAGGAAATTGACTGGGCAGATTACCTCCCATCTTAGCCTTCGACCCTGTTCTTTGACAGCTATATTAGAGTTAGAAATAAGTGCCAAAGGTTTCATATTTACAAGGGCCGGAATGTTAATGTCCATAATGAGGGGATTATGATCACTAAGACCACTCTGTGTTATGCAAAATGTGCCTATTAGGTCCGTCAAAGGGCATGAAACTAATATATAATAAATAGTGCTGGAATGACCTTGCCCTGTATAGGTTGGGACCGGGCACAAGGTTTCTAATTGTGTTGGGCAGAACAAATAGTAGGCAGATAAAAGATTCTCCAGATAAGCCCCATTCTTCGTATGTTCAAAGTGGGTTACCCCCTGTGGGCTGTACTCATCTTCAATTGACATGAATATTAAAATCGCCAAGAATTAAAAGATGGTATGGTGTGTCATCATTGGCATCATAATTATCCAAAAAAGTAGACAATGATCTTAGGTGCTCCAAGTCATCTGTTCTTGAAAAAGAATTGTAAAAATGTACCACCAACATAGCTGGGATGTTGTCACCTATGAGTTTAACAGCTAAAATATTTGGGGAGCTTGTCACTATCAACTCAGGCCTATACAACAGTTTAAGGCTAAACAATAACAAAAGACTCCCCAGGTCTCCCCATCACAGATGGTTCAGCATTTTTGCTAAATGAACAATACCCGTCCAAATAGTAGGAATCATTTGCGTCCCAGGTTTCCTGCAAAGCAATAATTTGATGCGTTGACAGAAAAGCCTCCCAAATTGTATCCCCCCTTTTCGACCGCAGCCCAGCAATATTCCATGAAAGAATCTTTACTTTGTTCTCGGATTCCGTCTCCCCTGTTTGTTTTACTACCAAATCTCCTGGGGTCACAGAGTTTGGGAATACAATCTGGTGTGAAACCACTGCGTCAAAGTCAGGCATTGTGGTTGGGGATTCCCTTTCTGCCAATATCCTAATTACTATTTGCTTCTCTATAGGTGCATCCATAACTTGCAGTCAACCTTGTTCTTCTAAATTGGGCAGGGCCTCAAATCTAGTTGAGACCGCAATAAGCGGAGTAAGCTCCCCTTGTGACCTCACGAGGGGCCTATAAAAGTAACCCAGTGGGAGAGCCGCAATAGAAGTGGCGGTTAAAAGATGATTTTGTGCTTTAAGAATTGTTTGTGCAACTACAGGTCTTCTAAAGTTAACAATAACACAATCCCCCCTATCTTTTTTTGTGATTTACCAAGCCATGCCACTCTACGCACCATCAAAATGTCATTCGCTAATGAAGGCCTAAAGCCTTTATGTTTGGTCAACCAGTCGACGGTTTTGTTTTTTAGCTGGGACCAGGATTCCGATTGGTCCGATCTCAGTGGGGGGACGCCAGCCAGGACTACAACAAGAGGGCTTGCAGCTGGTGGTAAATCAATAATGTCTTGGGCTGGTTTCATCAAAGTGTTATTAGTTAATCTATTCTGGCCACTATTTTGACCAGCTAGGGGGACATTCACAGACCCAGATGGGTCGTTTAAGCTTTGCGGGTTTGGAACGCCCATGGAGTGTGGGAAAGTTTGCTGGGCTGGCCCCTGCTGAATATTACCAGATAGCAGTGTCTACCCACCTGCATACAAACTTCCAGCTACAGATGATAGATTTGGTTTAGATTTTGTACCATTCAGATTATCGGGAGCCGTAAGGATCATTTGCTTGCCCAGAGTCCCCCCTGGTCCTGTGCTCCCCCAATGAGTAATAGATTCACTGCCTTCCCCTGGGGCGTTCAGTAAATTAGTGTCATTCTTTGCTTCATGGGCTTTTGCCAAACGGGCAACTTTGTCTTCAATGTCCCCTAGATTAGACCAAAATGGAGCGAAAATGGTTGATATTAATGATTCCATGCGCTCCCAAAAAGCCTGGCTACCCCCTATGTAGCATTGCTCGGTCACATCAGAATTTAGTGCTTGGGCCTCCCCAGAGTCAGGGGTTTGGGGTGATTTACCCTTCTGTTGTTTACTTTTCCCTTCAGCCTTATTTTGAACCCACGTTGCTTGGCCACCCCTTGTTCGCTTTGCCAACGGTTCCTCCAAACCACCTGCTGCACTGATACTATCCCTAGCTGTCCTCTTTGGCTTAGGATCGGTTATCACAGGGTTCCCCTTTATCAGAGGGAGAATGGGGTTTAGCATTAGATGAAATTTGGTCCACAGGGCAGACTAAATTGGGCATAGTAGGGGGGACCACAATCATATCATGTATCGCATCAAGCAAAGGGACATCCTGGGAGGTACTACTCTCCTCAGGCCGAGGGTTATACCCACTTCTTGATTCCAGGGTTGGGCTCTGTGCTATGTCCACCATACCCTCCTGTAACTGTACTAAGGGGTCTATATTTAAGAGGCTAGCAGATTGTGCTGCTACCACAGGTGACTTGGCCAATCGGATGTTCCCCATTGAAGATCTTTTTTGCTCAGCATATACTCCCAACGAGAGCCTCTTCTCCGTTAGTAATATCTCATGCTGGAGCAAGGATTCGGCCCTGATCAAAAAGGCATCCAGAGTGCCTACCACACTTCCCTCTGCATTTTCACTCACTGCATTGCGTTTAGTAGCCATAGCCCCCACATAGTGTTGCACTCTCAATAGATTTTTGAATGACAACCTTACTAGTTTTCAAAGTGCTTAAAAAAGGATTTTCCAAACAGTTAACAGTTAAGCCAAGCAATAACTGATATAACACATATAACATTTGCGTTCACCAAACAGTTATGCTACATCTGGTAGTTCTTCCAAAAATAAGCCCTTCACACATATAGGAAAGAAAATAGGCAATGCCTCTTTGGTCCAAAGTCATAGAGGGTGATTCCGCTTACTTTAGGTCCTGAAGTGGAGATTAGGGGGGTGGCCCAGCCCAGCCTCCTCCTGGCTACGACAGGCGCGGACGGGCCCGCCCATGGCACGGGCTTCGCCCACGCGCGTCCCGCGATGCGGGAGCCCTAGCGTCCCTTTATGCGCCTCCCGGGGCGCTGGCTACGGGCGCGGCGTGGATGGTGCAGGAGACGCTGGGAGTTGTAGGCTAACTCCCCTCCGGTGCCTCCCTGCTCAGCAATGGCCCCTGCTGACTCCTGGCGGTGGGGGCAAGACCACGGGCTGCTCCGATGCCCCCACGATAAGGTATGAGCGCTGTGACTCCTGGCGGTGGCAGATATAAAACTGGTGAGCTCCCGCAGCGCGGGAGCCCTAGCGTCCCTTTATGTGCCTCCTGGCATGCTGGCTACGGGCGCGGCGTGGATGGCGCAGGGGACGCTGGGAGTTGTAGGCTAACTCCGCTCCGGAATCTCCCTGTTCAGCAATGGCCCCTGCTGACTCCTGGCGGGGGCGGCAAGACCACGGGCTGCTCCGATGCCCCCACGATAAGGTATGAGCGCTGTGACTCCTGGCGGTGGCGGCGATAAAACTGGTGAGCTCCCGCAGCGCGGGAGCCCTAGCGTCCCTTTATGCGCCTCCTGGCATGCTGGCTACGGGCGCGACGTGGATGGCGCAGGGGACGCTGGGAGTTGTTGGCTAACAATGCTCAGCAATGGCCCCTGCTGACTCCTGGCGGTGGTGGCAAGACCACGGGCTGCTCCGATGCCCCCACGATAAGGTATGAGCGCTGTGACTCCTGGCGGTGGCAGCTATAAAACTGGTGAGCTCCCGCAGCGCGGGAGCCCTAGCGTCCCTTTATGTGCCTCCTGGCATGCTGGCTACGGGCGCGGCGTGGATGGCGCAGGGGACGCTGGGAGTTGTAGGCTAACTCCGCTCCGGAATCTCCCTGCTCAGCAATGGCCCCTGCTGACTCCTGGCGGGGGCGGCAAGACCACAGGCTGCTCCGATGCCCCCACGATAAGGTATGAGCGCTGTGACTCCTGGCGGTGGCGGCGATAAAACTGGTGAGCTCCCGCAGCGCGGGAGCCCTAGCGTCCCTTTATGCGCCTCCTGGCATGCTGGCTACGGGCGCGACGTGGATGGCGCAGGGGACGCTGGGAGTTGTTGGCTAACAATGCTCAGCAATGGCCCCTGCTGACTCCTGGCGGTGGTGGCAAGACCACGGGCTGCTCCGATGCCCCCACGATAAGGTATGAGCGCTGTGACTCCTGGCGGTGGCGCCGATAAAACTGGTGAGCTATGCCTGTCCTTGTTTGCTCTCTATGGTGAAGTCTCAACCACATTTAATCCAGCCATAATAGTATATCATCATCCCTTCACTAAATGTCAGTCTCCAGTGACATTCAGTTACTGCCCACCCATGCAGTTCTGAATTGCTCAGAGCTTGTTTGAGTGGGTACTCTGATGAGGGAAGAATGACTGAATTCCAGCGGCTCTGTCACTATGGACAGCCTTGACTTGATCCTTCCTCTCCCAGCCTGATAAGAGGTGAGGGAGAAGTGTTTTCTATTCCCCAATCTTCGGGTGTAATCATTAAACAAACCTCACCACTGTTTGTATGGACAAGGAGAAACTAAAAGGAGACAACATCTACATCAATCCAATGACATGGTAAATCATTAATAACTTTTAGTTCAGTCAATAAAGAGATTTACAAACAAGTTACAGAGTTTTATTTTTCAATGTCTCAATTGTTTCAAATGTATTCAATAAGTATAGCCTTTTAAGCATCAGCATTAAAAATTAACATTATCCAATAACTCATATTACAGTAGCAGGTAAAACAATAGTAAATATTGTTATAATGACGCAAGCATGTTCAATAAAGGAAGTTCCCTAATCCAAATTTATTAGAATAAGGTGAATATAAGGTGTCAGTTCAGAGACTCAATAAAGAGTTCTAATGAGAGAAATCAATGAATAAGTATAAAGCCTCTGCATATCACGCTGGGGAGTATTCTCAGCTCTAAATCAGCAGACAATTGAAAATAGACGAAGAAACCTCTCACATAGAGAAGTATAAGAAACTCAAAGATGAGTACTGTCATAGAATCAGTGAAATAATCCGGAATTTATCATATGGCCGCTACTCTAGGAACACACACTAATATGAACACCCAATATTCTGTATTGCAACATTATTTTCTTTTGTCTCCAAGTCCTCCAATAGAATCTCAGTAAACGCATGGGAATAGGCAAACTCCCTATCTTCTCACACTTGTACAATAGTCTTTAGACATTATACACTGACAAGTTGCCTCATTCGCATTCTGTGGTCCAGACTGTTCTTCTCTTGACTCATTCTTCCTCTTGCCTCCTCTCCTCCTGGTGAGAGCCTGACTATAAGTTGTTTAATACAAAACAAGTGTCTATTCACTGGCTAACAGAAGGCTTCTGGAAAGTTACAACATCGGCATCAAAGAGAAAAAAACATCTTATGCTAAAAAACAATCTAAATGAGAAAATGGACCTTTGACTGTTAATGCATTATTTGTAGTTAACATGCCAACGACAGTTAGCTTCTTTAAGGCAGCCCTTATTTATTTCACAATAAGGCCTATAAAATCTAAGTATGATTGCCTACTACAAATCTTTGTGTTTAGTTTATGTGCTATTTAAAAGTAACATTTGCACATTTTTTAACAAAAAGCATTTTTGTTTGCAAATAAAATTTGCTCTAACACAGGCGAGTGCGATGTGCACTGAGCTCAGGTGTGGCCTTGCACAAGGTTTAGAATCGAAGTCAGCTCGAATATCAACATGGACCATGATGCGTCTGAAGAACGTTCACCACACTACATCCGCAGTGCGGAGGACATGAACATTTCATCCTTTGCACAGTGGTTGATAATCCTTATGGTACTTGTTCCAGAAGAATTTTACATTTACAAAAAAAAGTTTAACTGAGGTACGAGCTTCCCTCACGATCAGCACGCATGGTCACACAAATTAAAATGAAAGCAGTCAGTTCATTAGGCACCAACTTCTTTCAGTTTGATTGATGCTTGGGCATAACTCATCCTCACCGAACATGATCAAAGAAGGACGAGTACCGCTGAAGAGAGGCAATACCCCCTTTCCTGCATTACTTTTCTCAAGGGATCCCCACTTAGGGATCAACGCAGGAGGTCAATCTCTAAGCAGGGATCCACTCACCAGACGACAGGGATTGGTTTTGGGGAGTATAGGTGTTCCTTGGCCATGGGCAAGTACCTGTTCTAAGGCACAAATAACAGTCTTTCAGTCCTCCTGGGAGGGTGATTAAGGAGCAGAAATCTCACTAGTTTCAGGGATTTTTCAAATAGAAAAGTGGTGGAGAAATTTAACTTTGGCATCAGGCCGTGTCCCTACCCGTAAAAATGCAAATGCAGTATTTCAGTCCTACCTGTGGGGATGGTTGAAGGTTTACCGCCAATCTGCTCTCACCGTAAAAGCAGAAAGCATGTTAGGCATCAAGGATTGCCTTGCAGGGGCAGCCCTCCTGGGCAAGTGCAAGTGATCCCCCCTAAAGAAATTAAAAAACTGTCTTTGTGACCAATGTAACTACAGGACGATAGGAATGGTTACCCTCAATCTGGTTCCCCTGGGAAGGAGGAAGCCCATTGAATACCAGGGAACATTTTCTTGATCTTATAAAAGAGGTGGGGAGGCAACCGCCCTGGCATCTGGGCATGCTCCCTCCCCAAAAAGGCCACAACAGTCTTTCTGTCTCCCCAGAAGTCTGAGTGCACTCTAGGCATCAGTGATTGCCTTCAGGGAAGGATGCACCCCCCAAGGCACAGATACGTTGCCCCTAAAAAAATAGGAAACCGTCTTTCCACCCTCTGGTAAAGGATTTGGAGTTTACCACAATCTTTCCCCTTAACAGGGCAGAAAGGTACCTGGACATCATGAAATTGATTATTTTTTAATTTAAAAAAAAGCTTGGGGTGTGGCCCACTTTGGCATCTGGCTCTGTTCCCTCTCCATAGCAATCTTTCTTCACCACCTGGGCGAGAGATTGGTGGTGTGCACCCCCAATCTGCCTTCCCAGGGGATTACAGAAAGCCCACTAGTCACCAAGGATTACCTTTTGGGGCAGAGAACCCCCCAGATATGGGCAAGCGCTCCATACCAATTCTTTAAAAGCAGACTTTCTGATGCCAGGGTGGGAATTGGGTGGCCGGGTTACCCCCAATCTGCCTGAGGTCGGTAGAAAGCCCACTGGACACAAGGAAATATACATAAGCTTTGGGAAAGGGGTTGGTTGGCCAAGCCTGACATTGGGTCATGCTGCTACCCCATAAAGACCATTCTGGTTCCCTGACATTGTTTTATGGGGGTGGTGGGAAAGCACCCTAATCACAGGTTTCGCTTTTCGGTCCTGAGGCAAGGGCATGTATTCCCTCTTAAAAGAATAGTCTTTCAGCCCCATTGAAAATCAAGAGAAATTATTTATTTGAAAAAGAATGGGTAAGATAGTCTACCTAGGCATCTGACCTTGACCCCATAGTCTTTATGCTCCTAAGGGAAGATTGGAGTATGTATTTCCTAATCTAAACCCCCTAAACAGTAAACCCACTGGATGCCAGGGATAAAAAAAAGAAAAAAAAGATGTGGGGTATGCCATCCCACCCCAACATCAATCTGCATACCACCTCTAAACCCCCAACAGCATTTTGCCTCCCCCTATGGGTCATAAAGCATCCCCAATGAAAGCAAAAGAAAATTTGGATAATTTGGGGCATAATTTTGCCCTATGGGCCAGCAGAGAGGGAGTAAATCCTAATGTCATGTCTACACTATTCGAGTTCTGAGTCAGTCGGCAACCAGGGAGCCCTATCAAACTTGGACATTTCTAAAACATAGTGACTCAGGCAAGTCCAAGGTGGTGTGGTTTGCATAGTTCAGATTATGCTTTCTACCCAGCCTATGTTTCTTTCTAGAATGCCTTGCAAAATTCAATCTTTTTCTAAAATCACACATTTTTACCATATTTCAGATAATCTATGGCCATCCACACAATTACTGGCACTCAACAGTCCCCCATTTCAAACAGTGTCCTGCTTTGTGAAGACAGGATACGTTTCATTCATTTAATATGCTGAAATCCCACAGACAGTCTTCAGCCGTGCGTACAAGCACAACCCGAATCATCAACTGTCTCAAACCAACTGTCACCTTAAAGAGCTAGGCGCGAGCCAATGGGCAGCGGTAATTGTCACAAAATAGAATGTCCACACGCTGACAGCGTGCGAGGACAGAATACTACATATCTCTTTTCCTTAATGAAGGAAGCAATGAAAGGAGAACCAGGAGAAAAGGGAAAAGAGGATAAGAGGAAGGAAAATGGAGACAAAGAAGGAAGAGAGAGTGAAGTGGGGGTGAATTACCTGAACCTGCAGGCAGTCTGATATCTCTGCCACTCCTCCTGGGGAGAACAAGAGGATTATCTACAAAATCAAAATTACTGCATCTTGCACCAGTGGAATGCATGGTAACATCTTCTGCACTCTGAGAAGGTTTATAAAGTATCTTGTCATTGACCTTAACAACTTTGTTCATGGTCCACCAGTTGCGTTATTTGACACGAACAGCACTGCCACAAATGTTGTCAATGCGAACTGGTTCGCTGAACTTGGAGTCACCTTTTCTTACAAAACATTGTTTCTTTATTTTCACTAAGTCACCTACTGCGAAACCTTATTAGAGAAATTTTTCTTAGAGTCAAAATATGTTTTTTGTTTGGATTGGGGAGT
Organism: Lissotriton helveticus; assembly: GCF_964261635.1. NCBI lineage: Eukaryota > Metazoa > Chordata > Amphibia > Caudata > Salamandridae > Lissotriton > Lissotriton helveticus. The sequence continues at coordinate 1,461,434,528 of NC_136067.1, read as the reverse complement.
CTTCAACTTTATTTCTGACCATATTGTCAAAAACATGTGGAACTTCCCTTGAATCAGAACACGCAGCTTTGATTCTTTCTGTCGCTGAGCCTCTGTTACACTCCTATCGGAGAAGATGTAGCAACTAGGAACTTCCAGAGTGGTGAATTGCTTCTTTAGAATAGCCCTGGTCAATATCTTTTCCATCAATCGGTAGTCCTTTAAAGTTGACTGAGATAGTTCTGGGTAACTTTGAGTTCGGGAATGGCTGTGCTAGAACTTTATGTGCTTGTGTTATCGTAAGGTCACCGGAAAACTCGGGCAGCACATTCTACATAATAAAAGACTCAACCCACTGAAGCATTTGTGATCCCTCCAAGCTCTCTGGGACCCCAACTATCCGTAAGTTTGAGCTTTGAGAATGGTTGTCCAGCTGTTCTAACTTTGTTTCCATCAGATTTTTCTGTTTTTTCTCTAATGAGGTGTGATGCTGCATCAAAGTCATCTGATCTTCCAGAGGAGAAACCTTGATTCGACCTCTGAGAGTCTTGCCGGATAAGACCCGACTGCTTCTTTAATTTTTGCTAAACGTGAATGTAGAGCTGCTATCTCATTTGCTTCTGTTACTTTCATCTCCTTTATCCCATCAAAAATCCATTTTAACATGGCTTTGATATCAAATTGGAAGCTTGTCCCAGCCTCTGATAGCTGGTCTCAAAACAGATCTTCCAACCCAAACCGTGCTTGTTATCCTATTTTTTTGTCTTTTCCTCTTTCTTTCTTTTCTTTTTTTGGTCTATTATCTCACGGGGCAGAGCCGGGGAGTAGGTCACACTAGGGTACAATACATGGCATCTGGCTTAGGGGAATTTCAGGGAGGGAAGGCAGGGGGTATGGTGGGCTTTCCCCCATATGCCAGGGGTGGATAGGGAGGGGCGGAGGTGTGGGTTTGGGAAGGGGTAAGCAATGGAAAAAATGAGCAGGAGAACGTGAGTTATATTGGATGCACACTCAAGTTTATAAGATTCTGTAGAGAATGGTTAGGATGCGAGGTGTTGGTCAAAGAAGGTTAAGTTTGCTGAGAGAAATTTCAGATTGGTCAAAGCTGAGACAGACTATTTAGGATGGATCAAAGGTTGCAAGATATAAAAGTGATTACATGCAATGTTAATGGATTACTGCACCTGCTTAAAAGTTCTGGTTTTTAAAATGGGTTAGCATCCCTTTCTCCTGAAATCATATCTCTACAGGAAACGCATTTTAGGATGGAAACTCCCAAGATAGCGCTACCTAAAAAATATTCATTGGCGTATTTTTCATCTGCTAACTTAGCGGTGCGAGGGGTGGGGATCCTTCTATCAAATACATTAGATTGGCAGGTCGAGGAGGTCCAGCGAGACAGAAAAGGTAGATGGCTATGGATGAAGGTAAATCTGGATGGGATAGTGTTAAATGTAGTCAATTAATACGGTCCCAAAGAAGATGACACGGTAGCGCTTGAGCAAAATGATCAACTGGTAGCAAATACGGAAGCTATACGGATCTTAGGAGGTGATTTTAATTATATACAGAATATGGCACTAGACAACGCAAATAAAGCAAATTGACAGCTAAAGCCTAAACTTGCAAAGCTAATAAAAAGTTTGTTAACAGACTTCGCATTAACAGATCCAGGAGGCAGGGACACCCCAGTTCTTCTCAATTTACATGTTACTCCTCAAGACACAGAACGACATCTCGTTTTTGGCCTTTTTTCTTGTGGGTAAGCTGGTAGCCAATGATAAATCAAAGATATTAGCCAATTCCTTTTCTGATCACTCTGTAGTTTCTTTCATGTTAAGATTGAGGATCAAGCCGAAAGAGAGAGCAAGATGGCAGTTTGATAAATCCCCGCTGGAAGATAATACTTGGGTGATCCAAACATAACAGGGATTTTTTTCAGTTTAATGCACATACTGCCCCAATTTTTGTGGTTTGGGAGGCATTTAAGGCCACCTTTAGAGGACAAATGATAGCCTATAAGCTTAAGTTGAACAAACAACGCAAGCAAAAGATCTCATATTTACTGTCTGCATTAGAGGAAGCTAGACAAAACTTAGATTCTACAGCAATAGCAGAACATACCTTTAAAGCACTAAAGCAAGATCTATCAAAAGCTTAAGATCAGTTGAAGGATTACTTTCTCCTAGAGGAAATTTCGGGAAGCAAGGCATATCAGCAAAAGGTTTATGAGGAAAGCCAGCATATTAGCAGATTCCTGGCATGGACTATGAAAAGTAAGAAAGCAGCGGAAATATTCAGTCATGTTAGAAATCCTTCTACCGGCTTGCTAGAAGAAGATAAACATGCAATATCCGAGGTGTTCCTTTCTCATTTTAAACAACTATATGCAGATACATTGGTAGTAGAGGAGTCAGAATTGCAGTCCTATCGGGAATTACTGGAGCTACCGCAGATATCTCAGCAGCATACCAAGATGCTCAATAGTACAATAGAAATGTCAGAAGTCTGTGCAGTGTAAAAAATATGTCCAACGCTAAGGCTAGTGGGTCGGATGGGATGCCGGTCAAAGTATAGAAGACATTTCAAGATGAACTACTTCCTTTTTTAACTAAATTGTTTAATCAAATAAAGGATGGGATAGATATCCCTAATAGTTTTAAGGAGTCAGTACTCATTGTCTTCCTTAAAAAAGGATAAAGATTATGTGCTGCAAATTCCTTCCACCCTATCAGTTTTGATAAAAAAAAAATTAACACAAATGCTGAATGAAAGCACCATAAAACTTCCCATCTTTTTACGATTAGGAAACCATCCCCCAAAAAACAGGTATAAGGTCATTTTGGCATTGGCAGCAAGGATTTTTTTTTAATCTCAAGATATTCCAACATATCATAATTACACCCCTATCCAAGATTGTGTAGCTGTAAGTTTAATGCTGCCAAGAGGGGTTTACCAAGTATGGCAAGAATTTGGTTTTGGTCAGCTTGGGGATTTTTATAATCATCAAACGTTAATTACTTGGGAAACGATAAGGTTGCAATTCAGCAATTTAAATACTGCTGTTTCTTTGAGTTATCTTCAGCTCGTAAATTTTCTTAAGAATAACTATACCATGCTGAGTGAGGTTGTGCTCCAAATTACTGACGCATTAAATAGTGGGAGTAGGATTTTGGTATCGGCAGCTATATCAGCAGGCTCATAGTGAAGAGATTATTTTGAAAGAGCTCCAGAAAATCTACTCAGAGACCGGTTGCAATTTCAATACGAAAGAATGGCACAGCTCTGTGAATTTTTGAATAAAGCATTGCGAGGTGCAAATTTTAAAAGAAATAATTTTTTATCCAGATGGCTAGCAAATTGCACACCTCTGAGATTGCATAAGATGTTTCCTACTAGTCTGAACCAATGTTTTAGATGTAATAAACAGGATAAAGGAGGATGGGTAAACACATTTTATGAATGTGGTAAAATTGCAGCAATTGTGGAAAGATGTTTTTATCATGAGTTCTCAATTTCTGTCATCAACTATTGACCCCTCATCTGGGCTGGTATTATTTGGTGCATTGTCGGAGGTACAATGTTTTACGAAATATCAACAGTATTTTGTAATAATTTCTGTAGCTGTTGCTAGGTCACTTGTTTCTGCAATACTGGAAAACTATTAAACAACCTAGGATTGATCAATGGGTTAGTAAAACATGCAGGACTTACAAATTCGAGGAGGCCTATGCAAAACGTGTATGAGCTACGGTAAGATTCAGAGTTATCTGGCAAAAATTTAGTATATCTGAGTTAGAGTAGGTTCTAAGACCCGTCTGTAGTACAGAATTAATTTGTGCACTTTATTAATCAGTCGCTGGAAGCCACACTTGCACTTTAAAGAGTTATTGGATATTTGTATTGATGTTGCTAATGGCAATGGTTTTAAATGACTTTCAGAAAATGTATTTATTTATTTTATTTTTAAATATTTGCTCCTAGTTGCACATGCAGTTTAAATTGTTGCTGATAGTATCGTCCTACTTGTTTGTTATGACTGTTTAGATTGGAGAGGGCCAACTATGCAGTAATAGTTATTAAGGATTATAAGCTACTGTAGAATATATTTTTTATACACCTTCCGATATTTCCTAAACCCTCAATGCTAAACCAGAGTCCTTCTGTTTGTTTTTTAGGGATTATTTTGTAATGTATATTGTGTTTACTCTGCTTTTATTCCTGCTCTAATAAAAAAATAGCTTGTGAACAGTGCTCCTGTGATTGTAACACTTAGATATCCATGCTGGTCTGAATTCAGAGCAGGCTTTTCTGTCCTTGACCAATTAGGAAGGAGAAACACCTGTTGATGAGTGTGGCGTGGTTCTGTTGAACCACAGCAGGGTTCTTACAGCAACCGGTATAACTTTGTTGTGGGAAATAGCCCACCGTAAGCAGTTCCCACTAACTCTGTAGAGCCTTTCCACTAAAACATTGGTTTGTGGATGATTTAGAGAACTTTTGAGTTGGATAGAAGATTCTTTGAGTAATGCTTCAACATCAGCAGATATAAATCGTACACCATTGTCAGAGATTAACGTCTTGGGAAAACCCTCCCGCATGAAAACTTCTTTCATGAAGTCTAGGATTTCTTTAGAGTCAGCTTTAGCTACAGATTTTACTTCAGACCACTTTGAGTAGTAATCAACTAAAATTATTGCGAAGCAGGTCTGGTGAGGTAAGGTATGGAAGGGACCCAGTACATCAATACCCAATTTTTCCCAGGGATTGTTGGGAAAAGGAATGGGTGTGAGAAGGGAATTGGAGGTGCGTAGAGTCTTGTCACTACTAGCACAAATGGGACAATCATGGATCATGGGGTCAATGTCTTGGTCCATCTGGGGTCACCAGAAATACTCACCTCTCTACGTTTTGTGAGAGTGGCACCCAGATGTCCTTCGTGGGTTTTAGTCAAGGGGGTAATCCTGAGGTCATGAGGGGAACTAGTTTTTTTTTCCTGAAGGCAAGGTCATCTTCTACAGATAATCCTTCACATATGTTCACGTATGATTGGACATTAACATTTACATGTTTCTTTCTTGAAAAACCCTCAGCAATGTACTTCTTGACACATTAAAACGTTTCATCATTACACATATCACTTTACCAATCATCTTCACATATAGAACAGGTGTGTTGTAATTATATTGCAGCTACTAGACAATCTTCGAGTACGTCATCGCTGTTGGATCTGCCAATACACTCTGACATGTTAGAAACTGCAGGCAAACGTGAAAGAGCATCAGCAAGCACCGGGAATGTGTACAATATTAAATTGGAATTGGAGGAGTTTGGAAGAAAGTCTAGCTATGCGTGGTATACTGTTGCGGTAATTGGTGTTAACTAGGATGGCTACCAAGGGTTTATGGTCAGTCTGTAGAGTGAATTTTCTACCCCATAGGTCACATTTGAATTTTTCAATAGCCCACCAACATGCCCGTAATTCTTTTTCAATGACAGAGTAGTGTGTTTCTGTATCTCTTAGTACTCTTGACGTGAATCCTTATGGTGTGTTCTTGAGTGCCTATATATTGGATTAAGACTGCGCCAAGGCCATAACAACTGACATCAACAGTTAGTATTCAAGGTACAGCATTTTTACACTCACCATCCCATGCAAAAACAGTCTTGTGCTTTAACAAGTTGGAGATGGGACGTAATTGTGTGGTGTATTTAGGGATAAAACATTAATAGAATTCACTTAGACCTAAGAAGTGTTGTGTTCGATTTTAGATTCCGAATACATTTCCCTATTCATGCCCTAATATAGGTACATTTCACATTGCCCTTATATAGGCATAAAAGAGCAGTCCTTATTTAGGCATAGCCCATGCTACCCAAATACAGGCATGGCTACTTCCATCCATTCATCTCCGTCACAACAATTTCTTGGAAAACCAGACTCTTAAGCTGAAGGGACTTCCCCTAGCCTGGATATTGATTTATCCAAGAAACTCAGTATTATGCATGAACAACTATTCCTTAGGGGTTCATCCATGACATTCATGTGCCTGACTTCACGTCAAAGCTGGCCTTCCTAAACACCTTCAAGGTATAAATATACCTTCACTTGCTATAGCAAAGCACGGTGTGGTTCGGTGCAGTTCGACTATCTACTTGCACGATGCAGCTCGCTACAGCAAGTGCCGAAGGAAGCCAACTCTCCAGCTGATGCACTGACCAGAAGCTGTCACCCTCTGCCGAGAATCCATCTCCAGTGTTTCTGACTCCCCTTGCGGGGTGTTGGGAAATCGAGTCCGCGAAAGAGATACCAACCTCTCTCATTCTAAGGTATGGAGCTGATTAGAACTTAGAGAAACCTTTGGCAATTCTTAGCAAAACTAAACCTGGGCTAAAAGACAGCACCTACTTCTTCCCTGGTACTAGACCTAGGTTAGGTACATTGGGGTAGGCGTATTTTGGAAGCACCAGTTGAGTATTTTAGCCTGTGTTATTAATGTATGTTTTTTTACATGTCATATCAACAAACAATGCTATATCAGTATTATTTTATATTACTGTTTACACTGTACGCATTACATGTTGCATTCTTTCTAATGATTGTAGCAGTTCACCTCTCTTGCATGAGAAAGAATACTGTTCAATAAACCCCTTTGATTGAAACGCACGTCTCTCTATTTCTATACAACTCTGTAGAAACGAAGGATGCACAATTGACTGAGTGAACGAATTATCTATTGTTTCCACGATTCTGAAGATATGTTTCAATTCTTGGGGAAACAAAGTTGTCATGTTTATGCGGTTGTCAGAAACGAATCCCTTCTTGTTTATTTGAGAAAGTTTCTAGTGACCTCTGAGCTAGCTGACACTCACAATTAAGTTTAGTATACTCGATAGAGACATACTGATCTCAGTCCTATGTCAAATCTATAGTGTGTATTATTCCAATGTGCAGAGCCTATTGGGAATGTAGGAACTACTTTACATGGCGCCCAACGGATTGGTTAGGCACAAATTTAACGCTAGATACTAAAGTAACTCAGTCTTGCTTTTCTCAGAGACCTCTTTTTCCTGAAATACTCCCATAGACGCCTGGAGTGGGTAAAAGGATAAGATCTGCCACAGCTGAGTAGGACAAAAATCTTATGCATTAGTTGTTGGTTTGTTCAACGTTGAAGGATATAGTGTTCCAAAATATTGTGCACCTTATCTTTGTTTCCTTGAAACTTGCTCTGCAATTTTCATTAAACAATATCGAATAACGGCAACAACACCAAAACCGGTGGAGCTGCGGCTGATGCAGCCGATGCAGCCGATGCAGCTTTTAACTTCACAGGTTTCTCAGAAACCGATGAGGATGCTATTTGCATTCCCCTAAATTTAAGGAAAGCCATTACTATAAATCACCAGACAGAGGTATTCTATTCATGGATAGCCTTCCCTGAAGCAAATCCGGTAACACATGTGTTTCACTTCTACAAAGAAGATATTGAAATTGCACTCACATACCAGGAGTGTGAGCTCTGGTTTAAAGGTGCCCTAAAACATTTAAATCACATTACCAGGCTCGGTCCACTAGGTAGACCAGGAGCAACATGGTCGGCCTTAGCCGGTTACACACCTGACCCTGACATTGAAGCAATGTCGGATGATGAATTACTTAGTAATATACAAAGATTCATAGAATTATACAGTTAAACCACAACTGTCTGAAAGTCCTGGAAAGGTCTTTACTAAAAACACTCTTACTCCTTCTGAAAAGAAGTGGGAAAATAGCAAACAAACTTCAAAAGAGAAGCGTTCTCAATCCAGAGGTAGGTCTCCTCAAAAGGAGCCCTCTGAAAAGAGGTATAACCTCAGGAATAGGGATCATTTGAGAAAACCTGACAGATATCAAGATACTGATACATGTTCCTCTTGTACCTTTCAGACTTCGTCACAGACAGCCGAAAGAAGAGGACGGTCAGAAAACAAGGAAGAGCGCATGCCGTCCAAAGATGATCAGCACATTGAGAAAAACAAGAAACCTCAATTCACCAAAAAGAAGGTAGCAGGTCTAAAAATCAGACATGCCGAAGATCTTGAGGCTACAACTCAAGAACGGAGAATGGGCTCAGACAATATTGGACAGCGCAGCAGAAGTCACAATAGCTCGCCAGAACCTGAAGGGTCTTCTGGAGACAGTGGACTTGCATTAAGACATTGAAGTTGAAACTGTAGATACCAGGGTTAGTTCTCCACATAGGTTATATCTATGAAATAACACTCCGGATGGAGGGAGACATACCAAGGAAAATAAAAGCACTCTTTTGGGAGCGACTTTCTAAGGGTTATGACATTCTTCTAGCTGGAAAAAACTGGCCATCCCAATTTGTCAGGGAGTGCCCGCACATGGCAAAGACATCATTATGCCAGCCTTCTCTAATCAAATTCAAATTCATTTAAAATATACTTATGCCAGGAAATGGGCAGTAGCCCAAACTCCTGCATTATACAAAAATCGTGTAGGATGGGATGAGAATTCCCCTCACCATAAAATCCAGTTAAAAAATCAACCAACTGCACAAAGGCAGTATCCAGTTAAGCAAGAAGCTAAAAACAGGTCAGGGAGATATTAGATCAACGTGAATACCAGGGGGTGATTGAAACAAGCACCTCGTCAATTAACAATCCTTTGTTTCCTGACTCCAAACCAGACAATACATATCATCTAGTATTGGATTACAGACATCTAAATTCTTTTTGCAAAACATTTGCAGTACAAAATGCACACAGTACAGCATTAATGATTAACATTGTGCGTAAAAAGTAGAAAACCACATTAGATATGTCTAATGGTTTCTTTTGTTAAAAGATTGCACCAGAAAGTAGGTATTTGACCGCTTTCTCAATAATGGGGACACAGGGTCACTTCTGACGTCTCCCTCAAGGATTCAAGAATAGTGCTGGGTTATTCTCAGCAAGGGTAACAGAGTTACTACAAATTTATGACGATGAAGCATTGTCATATGTCGATGACGTCTATCTGACAGATGATGACTTGGATAGGCACTTGAATAGGGTGAATACCATTATACTTGGATTCGCCTCTGAGGGTAATAAATTCAATTAAAAAAAATCTAGAATTGCCCATCTCAACGTCCTATTTCTAGGATATGAACTTTCGAGTGAAGGCAAAAGCCGGGCAGCGAACTTTCTAGAAAAGTGTGCGGAGCCCCAACAACCAAAAATGCTGAAAAACTTACAGTTGATTCTAGGTTTCCTGAATTTCGGAAGAACTTACATTTTAACTTCGCAGAAAGGGTTAAACCTGTCTACGAATTAATAAAACCTGATTTTAAAACAGTAAATTGGACACAAAAACACACAGAAATTTTGTGTTTATTGCGAACAGACATGTTAGCAACTAAACATTTACAAACACGCGTAAACGTATGCAACTTAGTAATCCGGATCATTCCAGGTCAATGCGGATTCACCTACTTAACTTTTAACGAAGGTGAAAAAGCACCAATCGCACAAAAAGCACACTTGTACACACAAGCAGAAATTAAATTCACTTCTACAGAAAAAATTCTGACAGCTGTTCAAACTGCTGTAGCAAAAGAAAGAGCCCTCGCACAGTGTAAGCACATTATGGTCGTTACACCTGTACTTGCCTTAGAGGCGGTGACAAAAGAAAGCTTTCCAAAGGCTAAAGCATTACATCCACGATGGATACAATGGGTTAATTCTCTTGCTGCAAATGATGTTGAATACGTTTTTGATCCTTATTTGAAAACAAAAGCGTTTTTACAATATGAACAAGAATGTCCTCTGACTACTGAAATTCTGCCTCTAGAACAGTATGAATGTATAATTTATACTGACGGATCAGCTCAACCCGCTACGAAGGGTAAACAAGCCTATAGTGCGGCGTGCACGATAGTTAAAGGTCGTTGACACGATGGCAAATTTAGACCAAGGGTCACTAAAACTCAATCCTTAGGAGATTGTACAGCTCAGCGAACTGAACTACAAGTCTTCAAAATGGCACTTGAGAGTATGGATCACAAATTCCCCACACTCATAGTGTGCTATTTGTATTATTGTGTTCAATCTTACAATGAATACTTGCAAAACTGGATTCAAAACGGTTACAAAGATGGAAAAGGTGGCACAATCAAGCATAAACTGCTTTGGGAACAAGTACTTCAGTTACGAGAAGGACTACAAGACACTCATGTGATACATACGCTGACTCATCAACGTGATGGCGTTCACATTGAAGGGAATTCATTGGCTGAGGAAGCCGCGAAGGCAGCTGTGCAAATGGCTTCTGTAGCTGCAATCACTAGTTCAAAAACGAAAATAGACAGTGAAGTAATGCTAGCTGTCAATGTTTCAAGACAGTGGAAAAACATTACCTAAAGGGTTTCCACTCATATATAACTGATGCGAACAATGTTCCGTTTGCTCGAATCCCTGGAGTGGGGGATAGGGTAAGTCCAAAAATGGAACATAGATTAAGACTAATTTTAGCAGCACATGAAGGGCTCGCCTCTGCTCATGCAGGTGCTTCAGCCACAGGGTCATTATTAAAACACAAATACTGGTGGCCACGCATGAGGAAACAAACCAGAAACTATGTTTTGGAATGTGAAACATGCCAAAAGATGAAAGTATCTACTGTCAAACGTCCTGCACAGACGCCCCTGTTAATTTCAGATAAACCATTAGCTTGCATTTACCTGGACCACTGCGGTCCCTTACAGAGGGATGGTAACTATAAATATATCATGGCCGCAGTGGACTCATGTTCAAGGTTCATTTGGATGTGGCCTCAGCGCTCGGCTGATGCTCGAACTGTTATGAAATATTTGCGCAGTCGGCAAGCTACATTCTGATCAGGGTCCTGCGTTTAGCTCTCAAGCCTACAAGGAGGCCATGGCCAAATTGGGCGTTGCATTGCGGTACTCTAGTCCATTCCATCCTGAGGTAAATTCAGTTGTGGAGAGAAAAAAACGGGACATAAAGCAATCTATTTTGGAAAAAGGGGGGTGGTGATGGACAGAGTTTCTGAATGATGCAGAATACTCTTACCAAGTCAAGAGATCATGGTTTTAATCCATCACCGTTTTTTAGCTCAATGCACCATCCCAGCTCAGAACCTGGCTATATGCAAATTAGTCTGTTCCTGTCCCAGTGCATGATGGGAACAGGGCAAACCAAACTACCAAGCCAATTCTTATACTGGTAAGGAAACAAGCTTCCGGGGACCGGTTTCTGGCATCACAGCCTTCTTCGGCCCGGCTTGCTTGAATCCTGATGGTGCAATGAGCAAGGGACTCACGTCTGAGCATACCCTCCCACACATAGTGTGGATAAACCGATTTTGGAAAAAGGGGGGTGGTGATGGACAGAGTTTCTGAATGATGCAGAATATTCTTACCAAGTCAAGAGATCATGGTTTTAATCCATCACCGTTTTTTAGCTCAATGCACCATCCCAGCTCAGAACCTGGCTATATGCAAATTAGTCTGTTCCTGTCCCAGTGCATGATGGGAACAGGGCAAACCAAACTACCAAGCCAATTCTTATACTGGTAAGGAAACAAGCTTCCGGGGACCGGTTTCTGGCATCACAGCCTTCTTCGGCCCGGCTTGCTTGAATCCTGATGGTGCAATGAGCAAGGGACTCACGTCTGAGCATACCCTCCCACACATAGTGTGGATAGACCGATTTTGGAAAAGCAATCTATAACAGCTAGGCTATTAGGTTTGGGTGATGGTGGGTCAAACATCTACTGAGTGTCCAACGTATTCTTAAGAACTTGCCAAGAAGTTCTCTAGGGGGTATCACACCATATGAGTTCCTTTTTGGGACTAGGATGCTGGTTGCGGACCTTGATTGTCAGACATCAGTGGTGGACCAAAAAGATTTTGAGATCAAAGATCGTTTGGCTGTTTTACAAGACTTAAAAGAAATAAGAACGAAACAAAGCAACGTTTTCCTGAAGCCAACCACCACTGAGGGAAAACCGACCGCCCCAGAAAGGCCTATCTGGATCCCGAAGCTTGGGGATCTAGTCAGAGAAAAGATCGCGGACAAGAAGGAATTTGGGCCTTCTTACAGACAACCAGTACCTGTTCTAGCAATCCACGGATCAAGAACAGTATTACTGACGCCCCTTGCAGGTAAAAAGGAGAACAGGTTCGTGTCCATCGACCTGGTCAAACCACATCATGTGTCCGATAATAAGCAGGAGGCCAAGTGGACTCCGCCAATGTAGCAGATGCCCAGTTCTAGCTACTATCCAAGAGGTTCAAACTGAGAGACTCATCACCTTTGATGAATCTGCAGTACGAAATAAAGCACCAAGCAACAAAGCTATGGTACTTGTACCTCTTGAAACCCAAATAACAGTTCGTCAAGAAACACCTGTCTACAATGAAGTAGCATGTAACTACACAAATGTAACAAGTGATCCTGAGGATCCAGCGATTTCAATTAATCCTGATGCAATCACAACAATTGAGAGAACTGCCTCCGGCTATTTCATTAGCTTGATACATTTTCCGAAGATCCCAGCAAACCTGAAACGACACCAGTAAAAAGAACTTTGAAAGAACAAACAACAGACCTCTTTCATCACATGGAAAAGACTTATCTGGTTTCACCATGGATTGAACTGTGGATTGTGTTGGGTATATTTTTTCTTCTACTTTGGTTGACTCTGGTAATAACTCTGAGAATGCTGATAAATGGAAGATATGTCAAAATGGACACAGCAAGTAAGAACATCAACGTACTTCTCAAGCCACACAAATCATCCCATTGTGAAGAAAGAGACTTCTCATCAGTGAACATCACAGCTGTTTCTGTTCCTGATCGTATAGCTTGGGACAGAACAGATTATGACATTTCTGGCCCATCAGAGCTGTTGAAGATTCCTCACCAGTTCAAGATTTCATTAAGTGACTTTGTTTCATCTAGTACCTTTTCTGATGATTAGGACTACAAGGCTGTTAATAATATGATGTCAGACCTAGAAAGGTCTGCAGTATTCACAAATCATGAATATCTAGAAGGTTCATCAGACTATGAACAAATGTATTGTTATATTCATTATGGTCATCCTTTTTGCACAAATCTGCAAATCCTAAAAAAGTATTAATGTATAACCAATGGGAACATTGTCCTACACCACCAAAGGGTAGCTCAAAAACATTTGCTATGCAATTCCCGTACTTTTCAGGGTTCAATGCATCCAATGCTGAATCATTTTACTTTAAAAATGTAAACAAAACAGGAATGAAAAGTATGTTGACCAATAAAAAACAGATTTATTCTGCAGCCTTTTATGCCAAACTGTCTAAACTAGGTTCCGACTTTTGGAAAGACAACATTGAGACAAAAACTGTCTGGGGCACAAGAGATTGTCAGGTGCAGGGGATAGAAGCTATGTTTAGAGCCTGTATCATCCCTGAGCAAATTATGTTTTTGAATGACACTGTCTAACAGACGTCTTGTCTTGGGTTAGCCAAGATCAAAGACATGAACAATCCGTCCATACCTACACCTACACCTGATCGCAGTAACACTTCAGAGGGGGAGATCAACGTACGTACTATTTTGCATCACAATAGAACAGATCCAGATTGGAATAAATGGTTAATCTGGCCCACAGACACAAACAACTGTCAAGATAGATTCCTGAACAAAACACAGGGTTTCACAATCAATAGGCCAGACCCAAGACATGTTCTAAGACAGCATCCAGGAATAGTAACAACATACAGTGTAGGGAAGCTCTGCCTTGATTGGCTAAATAGATCCACTCTTAAGGATGTAAAGCAACACTTATCTTTACTTAAAGATGGCGCTGATCTTAGAGAATTCTTGCTAGGACCAAGAAAACTGTGCCATAAACATTTTATATATGCCGGTAGCTATGCCACTTATAATGATGCATGGAAGATTATACAAGCAGAAACTGCAGAAAGAATACGAGAAATTGATGGTATTAATTTAAAGAAAACTTTCTCTGTGGTTGACAATGGGTTAACGACTCTGCCGTCCAGGATATATTCATTCGACAGCATAGTGTCTTCTGCCATAGACATCATGGAACAGGACTTGGTCATGCTGCAACATGGTCAGTCGCAACTACGTTCTATCATGCTATTAGGCTGGATGTTGCAAAATCTTCATTCAGGCTATGTGCCTTGGCGTTTAATCAATACTACGTCACTGTTTTCAGAATTTAATCTCACTGATAAACAGACAAATTGGCAAAAAGGGGAGCAGACTATACGGTGCTGAGCATTGAAAAACTGGAAAGATTGCCATTTACGGTAGCAGAAAAGCCAGCTACTGAATGGATAATACATGGAACAATCACTCTGCCTGTTACAATTTTCCATTTTCAATATTGCTTAAAAGATATACCAGCAGGCACATATGAAAGGTTGGGTAAAGAATACATCAAGACATCCTGGGAATTACCATACACACATAGATGTCGGAGTGGGGGACATGAAGTGTTTATTAGCGGGAAAAACTGTGAAAATGCACTAAGCAGTTCTCTCCTTTGTCAGGGTATAAACTTACACAGGGCCTGTGATGGTTCCTCTAACAATTTATCATGCCACCTGCAAGGTTCACCAGCTGTGGTGATTGATCCAATTTTTGGACAACTTTCGAATGGGAGTTACCTCATGTTGAACGATCACAGCTGCTGTGGCATGTTGCCAGGTATACCATTTCTAGTAACTGAGTCAGCCAGGGTCACTTGCTGTATGCAAGTATTGTTTCCTAAAACCAAGACAGATAGGGAGTCGCCTTTATGGCCTTCACTGAACATCTCTTCTATACGAATTGATACTCTAAGCAGAATGAAAGCCATTCTTTTGTAAAAAACGGTGCCACTGACCTCGGCCAAGAGACCTATGATCTGCAAGTCGCAAGAACTTCTGTCGAGATACATGCCCTGTTAACTACAAACAGCCCTATACATTTCTCAGAAATGTTAAGTCGTATCTTAAACATGTCTGATACGAGCGGTATTGTACATCTATTTAAGAACGTATTTTCCGGACTGTTAGCACCTTTTCAAGCAGTCCTAGGAATATTTCCAAACTTCGTGCACTCTGTGTTTGGTGGACTGCCCCTTCTTTTAGGACTCATTGCATGGATACTATTTTTGCTCCTACTGCTACGATATGGCAAGCCAAATCACCAGCGCCACTCCAAGCACCATAGAAAGAGCTCTATTGGAGATGAAGTGAGTGCATCGTACAACTTTTGGGATTAACTCGTCTATGAGAATTAAACACCACATGGTTTCTGTCATTCAGACCCATCTGCCAAGATTGCATCTTACCTGTTCTACGCTGCGTGCTGTGCGGAGAATAATGCGTGCTAGACATAAACTCCCATCAGTCATGCCAACGGATGTTGATACTTTGCTGGACCCGGTAACGGCCCATGCGCAGTGTTGTTCCCAGTGGCTACCAATTCTGATGATGGCATTCATTGAGATCTCACAGACGCAAAATGCTGATGCTAAGGTACGAGAGGAAACTTCAGGCACACAGGTACCATCCAATTTGAACATTGCTAATGCAACCAATGCTGAAGGTGATGCTTCACATCTATGTGCGTTTAATCTTCTGAATGAGGTAATCCAACTATCAACTACAATGATAGACAATTTTTTTACAGACATAGAAGATTTCATGTTTTCTTCAAGCGCTAACAGTGACTTTTGAATTTGGCACACAGTGTTCTGAGAGACTTTGAAGTTGACCTTCTTTTTTTGAAAACAAAGAACTTTTTCCTATGATTAGTTTTTTTTCTCCAAATTTGTATTTTTCATTTTTGGCACAAGTAATCTGCCTAAAGTAGAACTATTTATAGAGAACAAGAATTCTTTTAATACTTCCAGAGACAATATTTGACCTTGTCCACATACAAACAGTTTTATGTATTCTGACATGAAATGGTTTTGGACTTTTTTCTTCTGTATTTACGAGCCATTTCATAAATGTTTATTTTCATGATTCATTCATTTAGCATTCAAATGTAATGAGGCAGTGACTGTGAGCCTCCAAAGCCATACGTTCTGGAAGGAGGTTTTTGCCACTAGAGTGCGCTAGAGAGCTGTGCGAAGACACCAGAGTCGCCATTCGAATCGGGCTGCAGCGGCGAGAGGACTGTCGGTTGTGTGCTGCGAGCAGCTGTTCTCTGCTCTGTCAAGCTGTTTAGCCGTCCAGCCGTCGCATTGAACCCCCCCCCCCCACCTAAGCTCACGGAAGCTGAGGCTGAAGCTCGTGGAAGCTCCCCGTCTGGCCCCGTCAGGCCCCTCCTGTTTGGCCATCTTCATCTGTGCCTGTGCGCTTGAGTGTGGAGCGCCCGGCTGGTCTGGGGGGTCCGCGTCCTGCTCCACTCTGCCCTGCGTTGCTCACAGCGGAGTTGCGGCGGTGGAGTTGCAGCTCACGGTAGGCGGGCAGTGGCAGAGTGCTAGTCCACGGAAGGCGGGAGTGAGGAGCTCAGGAGAGGCCGGCTTGCGAGCGAGCAGTGAGCCGGTGTGTTGATGAGCTGGTGGACATCCCCGTGGACCCGAGAAGGTGCCGAGAAGGAGCTAAGAAGGAGTGAGTAGGGGGTGAGCGGCGGAGTGGCAGACGTGGCAGAGGTTGCTGCAGAGGCTGTGGAGGTTGTCGTGGCTGTGGCTGTAGCTGTGCTGGTCTGTGGCCGTGGAACCTGGGTGGCCTGGTTGGTTACGTCGCCCTCTCAGCAGCACTTGATGCCACCCCCCCCCCCCCCCCTGCATAAAAGGGGAAAAACTGCTTCTGGCCCTGTTCAAGGGCTCCCGTTCTTGGAAATGCCTCAAAAAGACCTGGATAAGCATCTGCTGGTGGTTAATAGTAATTAAGTGCACTGAGTATAAGCGTGCCTGCCAGCTGTTTTTACTATCTGGAAAGTGGCATTGGAACTGCTGAAAGAGCCCTTCCGTCGTGAGACGTCCCGCAGGTAGAAAAGGGGCTTTAGCAGGGGGCACCGCTTAATCACAAATACTGTCTGCGTAGGTTGGATTAAGGCAGGAAGTTGTCTGGTGCATTAACACAATCAGGACTCATTATGAGGTCCGGTAAAGTGAGGAAGGCACTAGGTGACAAGATACCAGCCTCAAGAGGTGTACTTAAACGGAAAAGACTTGACAAAATGAATGCTAACAAGGCGAACAGCCCATTGCAAAACCCATTAATATCACCAATTGCCTCCCTATTTGAGAAGTCCATCCTAAACAAAAACTCGTCAATTTCACGATTCCAGTTTCTGAAAGACCTTGGGGCAGCATTGTTCTCCTCAACGGAGGGAGTCTTGGGCTTATCATCTCCTATTGCCCCCAATATTATGACTTCCCCGAGGGAATATGTGACGGTTAAGCCGAATGAAGCTATTTCAACATCCACATCTACAGCTGCCCCTGGGAGCCAAAGTCCTCAAACAAGCGATACTCGTGAACCCTTTAAACAAACCGAACAATTGGAAACCACTGAAAATATAATAGGCCCTTGGGGGAAAAATGTGGAATATTAACAGCAGCATTAGTACACACTATCGCCGAGGACACATCTATGATATCATCAAAACCGCAGATTCCAAAAACTCCAACAACTCACAATCCAAGTTCAGTTACAACAGATCTAACAGTAAATCTGGATCACGATTGCACGGCATCAATGGAACCGAGCCCCGATGAGATGGCCCCTTTCCGTCCTACCACAAGCCGATCAATTGACAAAAGTAAAGGGAAGGATGGCTTGGCTGAGTCTTACCCAGGCAATGGAGAGGCAGCCGCAATGGAGAGTCCCAAAGAGGCCAAGCAATTGGCCAGTGTATGCCTTATAGAGCACTTACAAAGGCCAACGGGCCCCAGGAAGGACCATTTACCATCAATTAATACAAGTTACAATGAACCATCAAAAGAGGAACTCATGTCTAAGGTCCTTAAGGATGCGGAGTCTGTGAATATGGTTGCTCCTCTTTTAAAGGCATTTCAAACGTCAGTAACAACTTTGATAATGCAATCTGACAAGTTGGACATTCAAATTGATTTAATGAACATTATTGCTTCCTATATTGCAGGGATAAATACAAAGCTGGACAATTTGAATAGTCTAATAAATAGAGCACAAGCACATACATTTCAACCTCAATCCTCCTGCACCTGTGGACCAGTCCTGGACAAATTGAGTTCTCTTCCTACTATTTTAGAACAGATTCTTACTTTAAACCAAAGATTTATTAATGCACATTTGAAGTCGGATGTTCTGATCAGTCCTAAACCTGATCAAAACTCACGGGATGATAAAAATCCCTCAATTGCGTTATCCACCAAAGAAGATAACCTGGCACTTGGAAAGACTAAAACGAGTGAAGTCACCAATACAACAGCTGAGAATGAGACAAGAAATGATGAGCCTTTAAAGCAAATTTTAACAAAGAGACAAAGGAAAAAAGAGCGGAAAGCCAGAAATAAGAAAAGCGAGGCAGCCCCAAACTTAGGTAATGGAATATATCCAATTTTTTTTAAACCCAAACCAATTTATTTATTTATTTATTTATTAAAAAGTTTTGTATAGCGCGAACAAGACCCGTGGGTATCAGAGCGCTTAACATAGAAGGCGTAGGAGAAAGACATATATATCAGACAGTTATACGGACAACAAATATGAGGTAGATGATAAATATACAATATCACGTGTGCAGTTAGCGTTGATAGTCAATGGTGGGTATACTTCTATCATAAGTAAAATGTGTAAGCAAGTATGATAGTTAGGTCATTATCAGTTCGTGAATGTTCTATTCTAGGTAGTGTATTTCTTCATCAGAAAGCTCTTCACTTCTCGCTTAAATGATGCCACATTTTGGATCTTCCTGATGTTAGGAGGGAGTGAGTTCCATATTCTGGGGGCAGCTCCTGAAAACGCTCTGTCATAGGTTTTTTTCTTGTGGAAAAAGGCTGGCCGTAGAAGCAATTCCTCAGTACTCCTCGCTGGTCGATTACCTCCCGATAGCTGGATTTTCTTCGCTAGGTATCTTGGGGTGTTGTGGTGTAGCGCTTTATGGGTGATACATGCTATCTTCATTTGGATTCTTGCTTCATAGGGTAGCCAGCCTAAAGCTTTCAAGTGTGGTGATATATGATCGTATTTCCTAGATCCGGTGATAATTCTTGCCGCAGCGTTTAGGCATGCTTTCAATGGCGCTGTGGACATTTTTGGTAATCCAGCTAAGGTGGTGCAGCCATATTCAATCCTCGAGATAACTAAGGATTGGATTGCCAATTTGAGATCCGCCTCTGAGATGAATGGTTTCAGTTTTCTTAAGTAATTCAGGTGGAATCGGGCATTTTTAGCCATTGAGTTGATGTGGGCTTTCATGTCCAGATTCTCGTCCAGTGTGATTCCTAGCGATTTCGCTGACTTGATTAGTGTTGGGGTGCAGTTTAGCGCAGTCACCACTTTCGTCCATTCCTTTATTTCCGTATGGCTCCTTGCTGGTGAGATTAGTAGGAACTCCGTTTTGTTAGCGTTAAGCTTCAGTTGGTTGGTAGTTAACCATTGTAGAGCCCTTTTTAGAGCCTTGTTCACTAGTTCCATGTCTTTTAGGGAAGCGATCTTTAAGTATATTTGCGTGTCGTCTGAATACATGTGATAGGATATCTGTGATTTTTGGAGAATTTCTGTAAGCAGTTCGACATAAAGGTTAAACAGATCTGGGGATAACGTTGATCCTTGAGGGACTCCGATTGAAATAGGGCATGGAGGTGAGATTGACTGGTTGACCAGGAATCGCTGTGTCCTGTTCTGTAGAAAAGAGATAAACCATTTCAGCACAGTTCCTGACAGTCCCATCCTGTCCCGTAACCTGGACAATAATGCTTCGTGATTTACCGTGTCGAAGGCCGAGGACAGATCAAGGAGAATCAGGAGGCATGCTTTGTTTTGGTCAAGTGCCTGTAGAGCATCATCAACAATATGGAGGATCGCTGTTTCAGTGCTGTGCCCTGCTCTGAATCCTGATTGGCATTCATCAAGCAATGAGAACTTGGTGATGTGTTGGCTTAGTTGGTTCTGTACGCATTTCTCAATTAGTTTGGCCAGTAGCGGGATGTTGGTCACTGGGCGAAAGTTGTTTGGGTCTGATCTATCTGCTGAGGGTTTTTTGATTATGGGAGCAACTTGACCTGTTTTTAGGCAGTCAGGGAGGATCCCTTGTGATAGTGAGGCATTTATAATTTCGGTCCATATTGGAACCAAAACGTGATTGATTTCTTTTACACATTTTGCAGGAAGGGGATCTTGGTAGTGGTTGTTTGGTTTTATTTCAGAAAGCGTTTTGGCGATACTGTGCTGGTCATATAGTTCGAACGTATCCCAACTTGCCTCATTTTTTGTCATGTACTCTCCGTTGTAGCTGCGGTATCTCTCGTAGGCATTGGTTCAATGGGAAGGTTTGCCACAGCGTTTTTGAGCTCTACTTCTAGCGATTTCGCCTTTTCTGTGAAAAATGTAGAAATTTCTTCACAATTTAGGGGTGTTTTTGAGTTCTCATGGACAGATTTGGCTAGTTTGTTTGATTGTTGCTTTAGGATTTCAAAGAGTTTTCGTGGTCTGTTTTTGGCACTATCCAGTTCTGACCGTATGAATTCCTGTTTTGAGTTGATGATCTTTTTATTATATTGGCCTCTAATTTTTCTGAGTGCTTTCAGCTCTGGGGATGAAGGGTGTTGTCTCCATTTTCTTTCGGCCATTCTCAATTTGCGCCTTTCCTCATTTAGTGATTCATTAAACCATGGATTTTTTGTCTTCTCCGAGATTTTTTTCAGTTTTAATGGCATGGTGTTATTGACAATATTTTCGACAGTTGTTATGTAGTGGTCGGTCAGCTCGTTCACGTTCTGCAGGTTGTTATGAGGTTTTAGGTCTCTTTCACAGCTTTCAACTAGTAGCTCTAAGTTTGCATCTCTTGTGTCTCTAACCCATTTTTTGGTCTTGAGGGGTTGTCTGGTCATGCCTTTTTCCATTATAGGTATCATGAATGTTATGGCATGATGATCCGACCAGTCACATGGTGTTATAGAGAGGATTGATGTGTCTTTGTTTCGTGAGATAATCCAGTCTAACGTCGCTCCTTTCGAATGAGTGGGTTGTGTGCATAGTTGAGTAAGGTTCATTTCATCAAGGAAATCTTTCAGCGATTTGACCAGTTTGTCGTTGTGGTCCTCCCAATGTAAGTTGAAATCGCCAAGAAATATGTTCTTGACGCCGTCATTAGAGTTGGTCGTTATGATCTCCATTAGCTCCTCTGTAAACTTTTCGCTGTCTCCTGGTGGATGGTAAAAAGAATGCAGGTTGCATCTTTGGTTGTTTGTTGTTCTTAAATTAAGACCTAGGTATTCGCTGGATTCTAGAGGGTCGGCTTGGATTTGTTTGACCTCAATATCAGATCTGTGAATGCAGGCTATGCCTCCTCCTAACTTTATGGGTCTAGCAAGTCTCAAAATGTTGTATTGGGGTGGTACTAGGAGATCCATGGTAGGGGATGAGGATTCCATAAGCCATGTTTCTGTAAGGACTGCTATATCAATGTCCTTGTTGATGATGATGTCAGCTATATCCGATGCATGTTTGGTTGCCGACCGACAGTTGAGTAGTAGACATGTCAGAGGTTTTTCTTTGTTGCTGAGGTCTCCATTCTTATTCTCTGTTGCTGTAAGTTGTACCTGTTGTAGATTGTAAGGGTTAGATGTTCTATCATTCTTTCTCGATGTTCTGTTTGAGTCGAGTGGTACTGTTTTGATTCTTTCCTCTCTCTCGTGGTCCGGTATTTCATACGATCGGGTTAAGGCCAGAGTTTCCTCCTTTGATAATGGTTTTGTCCTATTCGGTCTGTTGTCATTATGTTTCAACTGCCAGATCATTTCGTTACTCTTTCTTTGTGAGCATTGTACAACGTTTTGGATGTGCGTGACCTTGGAGTGAATGCTCGTCGTCATCTCCTCGATTTTTTCAATTGCCTGTGAGGTGTTTATAGTGATTTGTGCCATCTTGTTTACTAGTTTCTGGAGCATATTAATATCTTTCCTGTTCTGATGTGATTTCTTAGGATAGACAGATCTGTTAATCCGGAATTTGTATTTTGTTCTTCTCTTTTTTGGATCTGTTCTTTGTTCCGTATCCCTTTCCTTTGTAACCCATGTTTGATTGTCCCTTCCGTTTCTATTGGAGATGTCGTCATTGCTCGCTCCGTTCTGTGTTGTTGTGAGTGCGTTTGTGGGTGAGAGTCTGCATGATGTTGGTATTGTACTCAAGGGAGGTGTAGGGGGGCTGATATCTTCTCCCTCGTCCACTTCTTGGTTGTCATGGGGCATTATTCTCAAGTCCGATGTATGCTCTAGCAGGGAGGTCTCTTCGTTCATGAGCGAGGACGGCTCTTCTCTTTGGAGCCGGTTTTGTTCCTTGTTTGCCTGATTGATAAACCTCTCCGTTCTTTCTGTCGCGTTCTCAGGCTTGGACATTACTATCTCAGGTCTATCTTCTCGTTTAGAGCTTTGAGCATGGTGTCTCCTGTTTCTAATGGCTCCTCTGGTGTTATCATTAGTGACGGGAGTGTCTCCTGGTGAGGTCTGGTGTAGTTGGTGTCTTGGGTCTTCTAATGAGTCTTTCATTATTTGGAATATCTTGGCAAATTTCTCCAGTTCTCGGTTTGCTGCTTGTATCAGCACAATACCCGATTTGTATATGGTGATACTTAGTTCTGCTCTGCATCTGTATGATGGTGAGGTCATCATTTTTGTGCCATGAGGGATGTTTGTAGTCGTTTTTATGGCAAGCATCCTTGAGAAGGTATTGCGCCATTTTGTTGTTTTGTTCGTGTAGAATATTAGGTCATTCATTGATGTGCCTTTAGTTATATTGAAATATAGGTCCGTAAATAGTATGTCCTGATTTTTTCTCAGGGTGTTGTGTTTAAACTTTTTAGCTGCATTCTTGGATAGATTAGGTGGGTATTTTATAATCTGAGCTTTCGAGCCTACCGTCTCTAGGTATCGCCCGCTCATATTGGCTCTGCGTAGCAAGTCTTCAAGTGAGTCTTTCCTCAGCTTGCCTCCGGGTAGAAAGGCTGCTGATGATGCTTTGTTCCAATTCTGTGCTTACTCTCCGAATCTAGGCGTGTATAGATAAAAAAAAAAAAAATTGCTGTGTAGTGGTGGATATAATTTCCTCTTTCACCACAGTTTACTTCTGTTATCTTTTTGTTGTTGTAATTCCTGATGGTAGCCGTTGGAGAACTCTTAGCTCTCTCGTTATCTCTTAGTTGCAGTGTCTCTGGGTTGTGTAATATAGCAAACAGACAGTGTAAGATGGCTGCTGTCAAGCTGGTTCTTCATTGAGCAGAGAAGACTTTCTCTCTTTCCACTTCTTCGAGTAAGTCCCTCTTCCCTGGTCGACTGTTTTTATTAATGATCTTTTAAAAATGCTTGGACCAGTGAAAGTCATTCTGACACGTTGGTAAGTGATGACATGTCTAATAGAGGAAAGTTGATGACCAAAAAAGCCCCCAAAAGCTTCCAACTATCGGGCACTATGACTAGTCCCTTACACACTGCAAAAAATCAGTGAATTGAGATGTCAAGCATTAATCACTTGTCCATTCCAACTCCTGACGAAAGGTGCAATATAATCGGCGAACAGTGTACGCAGTCAGCAGATAATTATAAGATCAAGTCCTCTGAAGATTTAGTCCAAGGCTCGGATAATGATAACAAGGAGGGGCAATGGCAATCAAGTGGCATTATATTGAAATGAATGCCACCATCATTGCAAGTGAATGATCAGCCAGTAAGTAAAAATACTGCTCCAGATAGTACAATTAGCCATGCACAAATGTCATTGTGTAGCAAAGACGGGGTAAAGGCAATTTCATTCTCTTCGACACAAACAATATCAGATCCGAACATTTCAGTAAGTATGGATACTCTTTACCGTGAGCGTCAAGGATTCACCTCAGAAACATTAAGTATTCCGACACAGAGGAGGAGCTTGGCGGGCATCCGAGATGGCCGCGTGAGCACAGCGCTCCCCGGACCCCCGCCACTCCCGGCATGATATCCTGAACTTATCCTGACTTTTTACGAGGATTTGTATAGAGGACACTGGGCTGATTGCCCTGGACTTTTTGGAATTCGATTTGGACCCGGGGTTCCGGAGTTACGTCTGTTCGAACCTTTGGGCTCCACTCTCGAGGTACGCCCGGGACTGGGTGAGGCTCAGTGGCCGTCTTGAAGTTGAACAACAACGGCAGGGGGATTCGACCTGTGGGTCCCCCTCTTAAGTTTCGGTTTCGTTTCTGCCTCAGACTGAGACATCTGGCAGAGGAGCCTGGCCTGGGCTGCAGTCGGGGCACGGAACGGCTGTCGGGCCTTTGGCTAGCTTGTTCTCCTATCTGTTGCCCCTTCTACTAGTGGTGCCCTAGCTGCGGTTCTTTGGTCCCGAGGCCCTACTTTCCTGTGGCCATTCCATCCAGCCTGGTTAATCACCTGGTGACGCAGTTCTGATATGGCGGGCAGAGGGGACCGAGAGACTCGGAAGACCAAGACGCCCCTGCGTGGGGGCCCGGTCCAGTCTAACGTGATGGACCGCTATACCCATGCCAAGGGGTCCCCCGGAGCCGCCCTGCCCGGAGCCAGTAATGCTGATCTCACTGTGAACGCGTCAACGGAGCCTTCTTTGCAGGACATCATGGGCGCCATTTCTGCTATGAAGGAGACGATAGGCCAACAATATGAAGCTTTGGCCCTCAAAATCGACACCGTGGCCATTGATGTCAACTTGATTCGTGCTGACCTGTCGAAAACCAATGAGAAGGTGAAGTCACTGGATCTTAAGTCATCCAGTCTCACGGAGGACGTTTCGGAGATACAGACGGAGGTCGGCAACCTTCGCAGGGTGAACGACTTCATGACCCGGCGCTTGGAGGACTTTGAGAACAGGGCACGTCGCTGTAATGTACGCGTGGTCGGAGTTCCGGAGAATCCAGAACCTCACTCTGTTGATCTCCTTGTTGAGGACTTGATCCAGAACCACCTCTCTCCGTCTGGTCTGACGAAGTTTTTCGCTGTGGAACGTGCCCATCGTGTTCCGGGGGGCAAGGGTAAACCAGGTGCCCCGCCGAGGCCTATTGTTGCGAAACTTTTCCATTATAGGGATCGGGACGCTATCCTGCAAGCATCGCGTGTGAAGGGCCCGGTGGCCTTTGAGAACGCCACGGTGAACTTTTATCCGGACTTTTCTCAACAGGTCCAGAGACAGCGTATGGGCTTCCGTGATGTCAAGAAACGTCTCCGAGACATGGGGCTTCGCTACGCCATGCTTTTTCCGACCAGGCTGCGCGTTGAGTACAACGACCGAACCTTTTTCTTTGATCGGCCTGATTCTGTAAATGACTGGATGGACTCTCTGCCTGATCGATCTCCTGAGACTGAGTCCGCCGCCCACCCGGGTGGTGCTGAGGGTGGTGTGGAGAGCTGAACAATCCGCCTACGCCTGGGCCCTCGAATAGAGTAAATTTTTCAGGGATTTGATGCCTCAGTGCCTCTGCTGTTTGTGTATTCTCCTCATGATCTGTCTTACTCGGGGTGGCGGGTGGGCCGGAGCCTTTCCTCCTCCGGGGTTCTTTTTGTAGAATGGGGGTTCTTGGGCGACAGGCACACTGCATGTTGGGGTGGCTATTTAGCATTTTGCAGGGGTGCAGGGTGGGGGGTGTTTTCTTGATTGTTGGGGGTGGGTGGTTGGGATGTTCGATGTTTTTGTGTTATGTTTTCAAGGCGAATCAATCTGGCTTCTGCTCCTTTATAAGTCGTGCTCATTGCGGGGGGGTTTCGGGGTTGCTGTGTGGGATGGGGGGTAGCGGGTTGAGGCTTGTTTCGTGGAATGTTAATGGTCTGGGAGATCGCATTAAGCGGAGTGTGGTGTTAAAATGTCTACGCCGTTTATCTCCCGATATTGTTTTCTTGCAGGAAACTCATTTGGTGGGCAATACTTGTCGTGCGATGAATAGATGGGGGTATCGCCTTGCTGCACATTCAGGGTTTACCACGGGTTCCAGGGGGGTGGGTATCCTTGTTTGGGCTTCCCTTCCCCTAGCTATTGATGATGTGATCCTTGATGATCGGGGCCGTTATGCTGTCCTCGTGGGTCACTACGAAGGTCGTACCCTCTCCTTGTTTACTGTTTATGTGCCCCCCCCGGCCTACAGACTTCTACCTTTGCCGATTTGGGCCGTGTGTTGTTGGACCTTCCTGATAGTACTCTTTTTCTTGCAGGCGATTTTAATTCTGTGATCTCCGGTCTACAAGATCGCTACCCCCCCTAGGGATACTCCTTTAGCCCAACAGTGGTTTGGTGGGTTTTTGGACACGTTTGGTTTGGTGGATTGCTGGAGGCTCCTGCATCCTACCCAGCTTCAATACACCTTCCATTCGGGGGCCCACGGGAGTCTATCTAGACTGGATTATTTCCTGATGCCCGCGGCGCAGACGCCGGCGGTGCGTGAGATCAGACACCTCCCCCGGGGCATCTCCGATCATTCTCCGCTCTGGCTTTGTTTTGAGTTAGGGTTGGAGGCGGTGGGCCGAGTGGCTCCAATTAACCCCTGGTATATTGCCTCCCCTGAGACCCGGAACCTTTTGACTAAGTCTTTAGATGCCTACTTTTTGGACAACGAGGGGTCGGTTTCCTCTGCGGTATCCCTGTGGGAGGCCTTTAAAACAGTGATTCGTGGGCAGGCCCTTTCTCTAATTGCTGAATCCAAGAAGGCTAGGAATCGGGAGGTGGTGGCCCTTGAGATAGAGATTGCTGAGAGGGAGGCCGACTTAGAGTCTGAGATCACCTCTGATAAACTCCACGCCCAGGGTCTGAAACAATTTGCTTATAAATCCTTGGTCACAGATGCTGCTAAACTGATGTTCCGGGAACAACAGGGTCGTCTGTATGATGTGGGGGACAAAGCGGGTAAATTGTTGGCATGGTTGGATAAGAAAGAGAGAGCGAATCGTGTGGTGCCTGTGATTCAGTCGTCGAATGGTGTCGGAGTGACTGACCCGGTTGGAATAGTTGAATGTTTTGCTGAGTATTTTCGTGTGGTGTATACCCCTGTGTCTGGACGAGATGTGGCTGACTCTCGCCTTTTGTTGCGCGATATAGCTTTGCCCAGTGTTTCCGATCTGGACCGTGTCTCGTTGGAGTCCCCTTTTACTACGGATGAAATAGCGACTGCCATTCGCCTGCTCCGTTCGGGCAAGGCATTGGGCCCGAATGGGTTGCCAATTGAGCTGTACAAGCTACGCCCTGACAAGGTAGCGCCCTATCTTCGTGACATGTTTTTGGAGTCCCGGGAACGGGGTATTCTCCCGTATGACCAGCGTCTTGCCACGATAGTCGTAATTCCCAAGGACGGGAAACCGCGGGACCTTTGTTCGTCTTATAGGCCCATTTCCCTGTTAAATGTTGAGCCTAAGGTCCTGGCTAAGCTCCTGGCAACCCGCCTGCTGACGGTCATTAGCGACTTGGTTCATCCGGATCAGTCCGGATTTATCCCGCATCGCAACACGGCTCTTAACCTACGTCGTCTTCATGGCGCTGTGGCGAGGGCGGGGCTTCTGTCGGAGCCGGCCATTTTGGCCTCGTTAGACGCCTCGATGGCTTTTGACACGGTTGAGTGGCCCTATCTTTGGGCAGCTCTCGAAAAATTTGGTTTTGGACCTGAATTTATTGGATGGGTGAAATTGTTGTATGTGGAACCCTTAGCGCAAGTGGTGGTGAACGGTAGAGTTTCTGTCCCCTTTAGCCTTGGTAGAGGGACCCGTCAGGGTTGCCCCCTGTCTCCATTGCTTTTCGCGCTGGCCTTGGAACCGTTAGCTGCGTGGCTTCGATGGGAACCCTCCCTCAAAGGGATCCGTTGGTCACCGGACTTTGAAGACCGCGTCTCTCTTTACGCGGACGACATTCTTCTTTATCTGACATCCCCGCGTAAATCTTTGAACGTCTTATTTGATGTTCTTACTTCGTTCAGTGCTAACTCGGGCCTTGTTATTAACTGGGCTAAGTCCTGTGTGTATGTTCTCTCGGGTGTTTTGCCCTCTTTGCCGGCCAGATTCCCTATCCAGGTGGTCCAGTCTGGCTTCAAGTATTTAGGGATTTTTATTACCCGGGATTCCTCCCTCCGGTTTGAGCGTAATCTCCTCCCCCCGCTTCTTAGATTGCGACTGGATGTGGCCCGTTGGCGTAAGCTGCCCCTGTCTCCTCTGGGTAGGGCTGCTCTCTTTAAAATGATGTCTTTGCCGCGGTTCCTCTACGCCCTTCAGAACTCTTTCGACGATGTTCCTGCTACTTATTTCAGAGAAATCGAGAGTCTGCAAAGACAATTGATTTGGGATGGGCGTCCACGTATAGCCCTTGCGAAACTTACTATCCCTTGGTACGACGGGGGCATGGCACTCCCCGATATCAAGAGGTACTACTGGGCAGCCCAGCTATCGGCCATTAACCATGCGATGTACTCGCCGGGTCGCGATCCGGCGTTTGAGATGGATAAGCTCCAGTTGCCGGGAGGGGACTTTAATAGAGCGCTATACTCCAGATCGGCCGGGCGCCATCTTGTGGGCCCGACCAGGGCAGCGGTCAACGTGTGGCGCGCAGAGAATGTGAGTTTGGGATGGGAGAATCGGCTGACGCTGGCGACTCCGCTTTATGCTTCTGAACGTTTGGGATGTCTCTGGTCTTCTAAGGGCTTTGATCGCTGGGATTTGATTGGGATTTGTAAAGTGGGTGACGTTTGTGTGAATGGTCGCGTGAAATCATTCCAGGCCCTTAAGGCAGAATACGACTTGAGTGATAGAGAGTGTTTCCGGTATCTGCAAGTCCGACATGCCTTGGCCTCGGTTCTGACTCCTGATGTGGCCCTGCCCGAGTCTTCCCCCCTTGAAGATCGTATACTAGATGGACACTTGCCCGACAGCACCATCTCTCTCATCTACAAGAAGCTGATTCGTAATCGCGCTGATTTGTTGGTCCGACTCCGAGAAATGTGGGTAGGTGATGGATTGGAACTAGATGACGAGGACTGGCAGTCGGCACTCTCCTCCCCGAAGGAGGTCGCCATTCCCGCCCGTCTTCGTTTGGTACAACTTAAGATCCTCCACCGGGTGTATGTGACTGGTCCGCGTCTGGTCGTGATGGGTTTTTCCCCGGATGGCTTGTGTAAGCGTGGCTGTGGGATGAGCGCTACCTGTATGCACATACTTTGGGAGTGTCCTGTGGTGGCAGCTTATTGGATGGATGTGCTTGCGTTGATGACTGTGGTGACTGGTGTTGACCTGCGGCCTGAGGCCCGTCGGTGTCTGCTGAATGTGTGGGAACCCTCCGATTACTCTGTGGCCCAGACTAGATGGGCGACCCTGGGTTACATGGTCGCGAAGCGTGACATTGCGCAACTCTGGGGCGCATCCCGACCTCCTGATGTTTCAGTGTGGGAGGGCAACATGGACTGGTCCATGTTCCGTGAGAAGACAGTCTACGTGGCTAGGGGCAGGCCGGGGGCGTGGACGAAAATTTGGGGTCAATGGAATGCGTACCGTGGAGACATTTGTACCCCTCCCTTGGTGGCCACCTCCGATGTTACCCTGTCTCCTTAGGCTGACGTTCCCGAAATGTTTCGCTCTGTTCTAGGATTTTCCTGTCCTCCCTGCTCCCCCCCCCCCTCACGGCCTTCCTGACTTTCGTTGATGTATTTTTGTTCTCCTGTTTCCTGACCTCCCCCTCTGCTATTTGGGCTGACTTGAGTATTGCACTCGCCTTATGTTCGTGTTGGTTATTTTCATGTTTTATATAGAAAATTGTTGTATCCTGTTCTATGTCTGTAGCAATTTCGTTCTACGATTTGGCCTGACCTAGGAAATGATTGTTTATTTCATGTGTCGTACTATGCGACTTAGCGGCCAGCCCGTGTGGTTGTGGGCCCGTCTATGTAATTTTATGTGATTGCTCAATAAAAGTTTTTAACCCAAAAAAAAAAAAAAAAAAAAAAAAAAGTATTCCGACACAGGGACCTTTGAAATTTTGTGTAATTAATACAGATGTGGTACAAGTAAAGGAGGAATCTGGCATTGCGACACGGACAAATAGTTCTGAAAACGTCAAAGAGCTGCACCAAATTATTTGGACTCCAGAGTACAAGACACAGGGAGGCCATGACATATTGAATAGGAGCAATATCCTGAAGCTTATGGCTGAATTTGAGGAGCTAAAAGAAATGAAATCATCTGACCTTGAACAGGTACTATTTCTTAAAGGCCCTAACGACACATTAAATGAACAAACACTGACAATCTGGAAAACGCCAGCAATAGCTAAAGCAATCATGGGGAGATCAGATATTTTTCAAACCTGGGGCATCCAAATATCACATCCTACTTCCTCACGTTATCCGCCTCCTCTGCAGAAGCCGGGCAATGTTCAAATTATCAGGAAAATCAATAAGGCACATTTAAACCTACAAAAAGCCAGTCTACTCAATTCTACATAATGCAAAGGGTAGAAGTGAAGCCCCACTCGCATGTGTAGGAACGGAACTTGGTAATGGGGTGACGCAACATACTAAGGATAACTGGAAATGGCTTCCTAGTATGTTAAATGAAAAACGGAAGATCTGACCGTTTAAAGGTAAACCGAATCAAAATACCAACAAGGACATACATGTGTTATCTTGGAACATTGCAGGCGCAAAAAGATTATTGGTGGGAGGATTACCATTGGATGAATGGGGTGGATGTGACATAATCGCGCTACCGGAAACATGGCTACGAGAAGAAATTGCACTTGTCGGCTTTATACATCTATAGTGTAGCGGCTGAAAAATGTAAGACCTATGGCCGTGCCATCGGAGGCCTCTCAGTATATGTGTCAACATCTTTAAAAATTAACTCGAAACAACTACAATCTCCAGATCCAAGTATCCAACTAATTAAACTAACAGATCAAAATACTAGCAATACTAAGTCAACAATCTTGATCAATTACTATACGCAACCCAAATCTCAGGTGAAAAAGACAAAGAATGCGATATTGTGCAATGCTATCACGGACTTACGCACTACTGACCCATTGTCTAATATTATAATTACTGGTGATTTCAATTCCAACCTGATTCTAACTCCAGAGGAAGATGATATATTAACAGCTGATAACATCCATTGGGGTGTTCCTCAACAGACACAAGGCGGAGTAAGAACTCGGAGGGATTCTTTAGCAATCCAATTAGTGACAGAACTAGAGTTTCTCGGTATGCGTGTCCTGAATGGGAGGACTCCGGAAGACCAACCCCCCAGTAAAACGTATCATGGTCCACATGCTCAATCAACCTTGGACTTTACAATTGTTAGTCTTTCATTAATCCCTTTAGTAATTATCTTTTATATTGAATACACCCCGATGAGCGATCATGCAATGCAACATACCAAATTCAACCTTAACACGGAAAGATTGCAATCATCGTATATATTAGAAGGACATTTATGTTCAGCTAATCTAAAACGTACAAACTGGTCCAACTCAAATGAAGTGGAGTGGTTCACGATAATGAAGGCCACATTGAATGTTCCAGGGAATGTAGCAATAAATGCGATCCAAACATGGTCTCTCTTTTTGGAGAAACTAAAACAACAAATGAAGCTACCTGTCATGAAAACCAACACTGACGGTTCGCAGAGAAAACTTTCGAAAGAGCTACAAGATCTACGAAGGTTTCTTCGAAGTACTCGCAAGAAGTTGCAGTCTGCGGACAATGGTGCATGTCAGTTGGTCACCTTTCGTGCGCCAAGAAATATATACAAAAAAAAGTTCTGGGAACTTAAAAAGATGGCTAATGAGAGCTTTTGGTCCAAACTGATTTTTAGTTCAAAACTCCAGAACTCAAACACATTTTGGAAAATTATAAATCAGTTAACAAGACCTTGTAATGCACTTACATCGAATGTGCAGGAATCTGAGTGGGCTACGTTTCTTGCAACAAAATTTACTGATACCTCCATAAAAATTCCAGGTAGTGATCTTTTCCCAAAAAATCATAATATAATGTTCACAGTTAAAGAACAAGGGAGTCAGCCCTCGACTAGTAATCTTAGCAATGCATTAAGTTCTGGTCTCTCGAATAATCCATATTCGGCAGAAGAGATAATAAAAATAATCAAAAAAGGGAAATCGAATGGGGCACCAGGCCCGAATGGCATTCCTCAAGCAGCGTATAAATATGCACCAAAATTCTGGGGTCCACGACTGGCAAAATTATTTGCAGACGTGCAAATTTGCAACCAAGTACCAGAAAGCTGGCAAGGATCTATATTTATGCCAATCTACAAAGGTGGTGAAAGATCAAATCCGATCAATTATTGTTTAATAGCGCTGCAGGACGTTGAGGCAAAATACTTTGCATCGCTTCTTTTAAACGACTTGGTAACTTGGACAGGTGAAAGAGAGCTGATCCCCATTAATCAAACAGGGTTTAGAAAGGGGATCGGAACAACATCAAATATTTTATCCATCAGCATGATAGCGGAAAAATGCATTAGCAGTGAACAGGACCTGAATTTTTGTTTTATTGATCTTCAAGCCGCTTTCGACAGTGTAGATCGAAACTTATTATGGTCGAAATTAAGATCATGGGCCATACCAGAGAGCATTTTAAGGGGCCTGCTGCTATTCTATTCCGATACCTGGTCTCAAGTCAAAATAGGGGATGGTTCCCGGCTATCGAGAAAAGTCTTTACAACAATTGGCCTTAAACAAGGGTGTGTTCTTGCGCCTCTTCTATTCAATCTTTTTATCTCAGATCTTTCCGGGAAATTGAATACTTGTAATGCACATCCTCCGAAACTAGGCGACTTACAGCTTACACATCTGGCATATGCTGACGATACTGTACTCACGAGTCTAACGAAGGTGGGACTAACTAGATTAGTAACAGAACTCTCACTTTTCCTGTTAGCAAACAAGTTGGCTCTAAACGTTACAAAAACTAAAACAATGTTAATAACCAACCGCCGTGTATCCCAACACTATATTTGGCTAGAAGGAAAACCGTTGGAGAAAGTCTCAAACTATAAATATCTGGGCTTCTATATAGATGATAAGCTTGACTTAATAGACCAGAAGAAATATCTGACGCAAAGAGCAGGAGCCTTAATGTTCGGGCTAAGCACTCTGTGGAAGAAATTGGAAGGTCCATCATTAAAACCACTATTAATCGTGATGGCGAATAAGGTTCTTCCAACCCTGACATATGCAAGTGTGGCAATGCATGGAAAGGATGCGGACCTATTAAACAGCTTAATAACCAAAATTTATAAAAAGGTACTTCGACTACCCATCATGTCTTCACCTGCGCGAATGCGCCTCGAATTTGGCTTAAAAAACGAAACACTGGTCAGACTATATTCATATATCAAGGTGTGGTACCAGATTAAGCAAACAGAAATTGACAATAATCTTAACACCTTCCTATGGCAAGAGTTGAAAACACACAAAAAATCAAAAGCAAATCAATTCCTTACGCATGCGTTAGAGGTCACATGCTCGGCAAATCTTTGGGATAAAAATATGCCATTTGCCGCATTAAAACAGGCACTAAACAAAGTGGCCAAACTTCATTCTTTGGTTACGGACAAAGACATTTTTTCCCATCGTTCCCACTCTTGGGCTGTGATCAACGGTTATAAGTCACTAACCTCAGCACCTTACTTGGAAACAACTAATTCTATCTTTATCAAGAAAAAGCTGATGGCACTGAGATTTAGCAAATTTCCGACTTTAGCTGATGAGCCCGCTTGGAAACAGCATGAAGCTGTCACATGTCGACTTTGTGGTAGTCCCAAAGAAGATCTAATTCATATAATTTGTCATTGCAAGATGTTGACCAAGGAACGGACATACTTTTTAAAGCATATTTTTCGGATTGAGAGACTACGAACATGTAGATCTGCTATTATTAGAGGCGTGGACTCAACTGCCCCTCGAATACACTGCAAGCTGGTAAAGTTCCTGCAGGCATTCGAGAAACGCCTTAAAACCACAGGAAGTCTATAATTGCTAATGGTTTATCTTCTTGCCTCATTTCCTTTTATCATGATTTGAACAATAGGAGGAAAATAATCTAGTTTTTATTCTTGTTCTTACTAAATTTCTTTTATGTGATTGTTCCTTTTTCTTTCTTCTTTTTAATGATCATCTTAAAAGTTTTTTAATATTGGTCGTGTGATGTACATCACATTGTTATGGTTTTAATCAACTAAACAATAAAGGTCACATTTAAAAAACAAAAAAATCATTCAAATGTAATTATATGCTTAGAATGAAAGATTGCTTTAATGCATACAGCACCAATGCATCTTTTATGTGTACAACCAGTTCAAATGCATTTTTATGTATTTGGGGTGGGTTTCACACTTCATGTGTAGCAATGTTTTGGATATGTATAACATGTTTTTCATTGAGTAACGTAATATAGGAAAGTGGAGCAGGTGTTGTGTTTGATTTTATATTCTGAATGAATTTCCCGATTCATGCCCTTTTATAGGTACATTTCACATTGCCCTTATATAGGCATAAAAGACCAGTCCTTATTTAGGCATAGCCCATGCTACCCAAATACAGGCTTGCTACTTCATCCGTTCATCTACGTCACAATGATTTCTTGTAAAATCAGACTCTTAAGTAGAAGGGACTTCCCCTAGCCTGGATATTGATTTCTCCAAGAAACTCATTATTATGCATGAACAACTATTCCTTAGGAGTTCATCCATGACGTTCATATGCCTGACTTTACGTCAAAGCTGGCATTCCTAAACACCTTCAAGGTATAACCTGAAGCTGTCATCCTCTGCCGAGAATCCAGCTCCAGTGTTTCTGACTCCCCTTGCGGGGTGTTGGGAAATCGAGTCCATGAAAGAGATACCAACCTCTCTCATTCTAAGGTATGGAGCTGATTAGAACCGAGAGAAACCTTTGGTAATTCTTGGCAAAACTAAACCTGTGCTAAAAGACAGCACCTACTTCTTCCTTGGTTCTAGACCTAGGTTAGGTACATTGGGGGAGGCGTATTTTGGAAGCACCAGTTGAGTATTTTAGCTATTACAGTATTATTTTATATTACTGTTTACGCTGTACGCATTATACTTTGCATTCTGTCTAACGATTGTAGCAGTTCACCTCTCTTGCATGAGAAAGAACACTGTTCAATAAACCCCTTTCTTTGAAATGCCCGTCTCTCTATTTCTATGCAACTCTGTAGAAACGAAGCATGCACAATTGACTGAGTGAACTAGTTATCTATTGTTTCCACGACTCCGAAGATATGTTTCGATTCTTGGGGAAACAAAGTTGTCATGTTAATGCGGTTGTCAGAAACGAATCCATTCCTGTTTATTCAAGAAAGTTTCTAGTGACCTCTGAGCTAGCTGGCACTCACAATTAAGTTTAGTATGCTCGATAGAGATATACTGACCTCAGTCCTATGTCAAATCTATAGTGTATATTATTCCAATGCGCAGAGCCTATGGGAATATAGGAACTACACTACAGATGGATTTGATGCCTGTTTTGTCAATGGGTGGGGATGCATCTTAGAAGGCTCTAATCAACCCTGATCTCGGTGTGACACCTGCACTCGAGATCGAGTGACCTAGGTATTCTACTGAATTCTTGGAGAACTCACACTTTTCATGCTTGAGAACAATCCCATGCTCTTGGAAAATGGACAGCACTTGGTGTAAGGTTTCATTGTGTGTGTTTTTGTCGATGGCATGTACAAGTCCGTCATCTTGAAAGATGGCAACATTTTTAATGCCTTTGAGTAGATTAACCATGAGGTGCTGAAGAACTGATGCTACCGAAGACAGTCCAAACGGCATTCGTCAGAACTGGAACATGCCGGATAGGGAATTAATTGCAGTGAGATGGCGTGATTTTCTGTCAAGCTCAATTGATGATATGCTGAAGTGAGGTCAAGTTTGCTGAAGAACTTTGCACCTGCAACCATGGCCAACATTTCGGTGATATTGGGAAGTGGGTGTCAGTCTACCCATATCTCTTTATTTAGGCTGCGCAAGTCTGCAAATTCTGAGTTCGTTGTTCTTTTTGCGCACTATGACAAGTGGAAACAACTAATCTGACGATTCAACAGGTTCAATTACTCCTCTGTTGCATAATGTTGTAAGATCTTTCTCCATGTCTTCTCTGACGCTGAAAGGCACACTCCTTAACTTGTGTTTTACAGGTATGGCACCTTCCTTCACTTTAATCTTATGCTTGAAGATTTTCATTTTTCCAAGATCCCCAGAGAAGACATTGGGACAGTTATTCAAAAGCTCTTCAACCTGGGAGAAATCACGTATGGCCAACACATGTTCTTTGGCACCTGGACACAACATCATGTCAAACAAAGCTTTGTGAAACCACCTTAGTATATTTAAACCTTGAACAGCTTCATAAATTTTCCTTTGAATGCGCCTGCCTTTAAATTCCAAGATATCCTTGAAATATCCAAATAGATCAATTTTACGCCCTTCGTGGCACACAGGTGCACGATCAGGTGGGCATCAACTGTCTTTCGCCCCAGTTGGCGGTGAATAATGATTTAGATATCATGGTGATGAGTCCACGAGAAGTCGCAATTTCTTTTCCCCTACCAGTATGTTAGCATTGGGATCTACACAATCAGAGGGATCACCAGTTCTAACCTCATTCTCACTGACGACAAGAATCATGTCTTTCATCTCAGACAAGGGGTCTTCATTGTCACTGTCAGTGGTGTCTTTGACATACCCTACTCTGATGTTTTACCTTTTATGCCCCTTTTATGACCTTGACATACTTTAGCAAAGTGGCCAACATTGACACAGGACCAGCAGACTACGTTTTTTCAGGGCTCGGTCTGCTGTTTTTGTTGTGTGTTGAGTTACCTCACCGGAAGCAAATGTTAGATCTTTAAAAAAAACTGTTTTAAGAAGTTTCTCTCTTTTTTTGTAGTTCTTAATGCATACTGGAGAGACAACTTCCACTGTTTTGTTTTCTAATTCTTTCGCTGAGACTTGAACAGTTTCAATGCTCTTGGCGATGCGGATAGACTCATCAAGGGTAGGATTCCCTAAAGACAATAGTTTTTGTCTAAATGTTCTATCTGTGCAATGGCTTATAAATTGGTCACGTACCAATTGCTCACTAATATTTCAAATTCACAATCAGCTATCAGTTCTCTGAGAGAACTGATACATGTGTCAACATCCTCATCATTTGTTTTACTCTGTTAAAGAATTTGTGTTTTACTACTACAATACATGGTTGAACAACATATCAACAGGCTAATTTTTTAATAGTGCTCTGATACTCGTCAAGATCTTCCTTTCAGGTCTAAACCTATGTGGCCCTATAGCGCCTAAATATGTTTCAAATGTGTCGAGCCAGTGATGCCAGCTAATTGGTGGTTTACCTGGAGAGTCAAGGTGGTGGGTTAACAGCTTGCATAATGTATGTGTATATAATCCTTAATTGCCTACAAAGTAAGCTATACACTTAAAATGCAACAACACAATAATACTCAAAAATTATGAATTGTCAATGCAAAATAAACACCACATGCTATGAGGAGGAGGAGAGAGGAATAAAAAAAACAGTCAATATGGTGTGCGTGTCACCGCTCTGTGACAGAAGCTCAACAAAGTCTAGTTATAAGAGAAAAAGAAATAGATATTTTACCAATGACCTTTAAAAAGAAGGAGAAGTGAAATATAGGATATTGTACACTTACTGTGAATATTGATTTAGAGCGTAGAATCGGGTCCTATAGGTCATCATCAAATATAAGGACTGTTGAAAATATTGCCACAGGGCAAAGAATGAAACTGTATAAAGGGAAACTTGGAAAATACTATAGAGTCAAAATCGAGTCCCAAAAGCTTTGGAGAGCGGAACTCCCCAACTGTATGACTATTTTATGTTAATTCTGACGTTTTCACTTGGTAAATGTGTTCATCATGCGAGGCCACGCTGATCCGGAGCGTAGCTGGAGCGAGATGTTCCTTTTTTTTTTTTACACAAAGAAAATAGAAGTCAGCTGGGATGTTCTGCATAAACAAACTCTCTCCTGAAGGACGATGTTCCACATCACAGGGCATAGATGTTATTTCAAACTCCTCCTCAATGCTGTGACCTTCGAGGGAACGCGAGGAGAGTCCGCCTCATGGGGAGGAGCAAGGGCGGTGGGTTCCGTCTCAGGAGATGAAGATCCATGAAGGAAACAGCACCACAAGTTATGGTATCCCGCCTCTTCATGGGATCCTGTACTGCCCCTTATGAATTATAATAGTCTTCTCCGTCTCCTGTTACGCCCATACCAGGCAAGTCAGGCATACAGAAAGGAGTGGTTGTAGCCAGTCACTCACGTTCTGCGGGACTCCACCTCTTCATCCACACCGCAGTTCTTCGTGGTTGAGTCGTCGTGTGTGTCGGGTGTGGGTGGTGAAGCTGTGCATCTATCCTCTCATGAGGGTTTACATTTTTTTTAGTCCACGTCAAGTTGCATCGTAGGTACGACGAATACCTATTTGGATCGAGTGTGTCTACTATGAACTTCAGAGTGAGGGTGAGGTGTTCTGCGTGGATTCCGTGTGGGATCAGCTTGATGTCAAGCTTGTTGTCACAAATGATGTAGTGAAGACAGGATACGTAAGATGAGGTAAGCAGGCTTTATTCAGTTAACATGCTGAAATCCCACAGACAGCCCTCTGCCATGCATACAAGCACAGCGCAAATCACCAACTGTCTCAAAGTAACTGCCACCTTACAGGGCTAGGCGCGAGCCAATGGGCAACGCGAGTCGTCACACAACAGAATGTCGACCCGTTGACAGCAGGCGAGGACAGAATACTACATACTTGTGTGTCTGTGGTTCCCAAGACATGTTGGCAAACACCAAATGGAAATATTTAGGGTGGACAGCTTGTCCTGCATTCATGAAACCAAGGCATAAAACCTGCTCTGCATGCGGATCCATTTGGGATTCTTGGTACCTTGACACTTGAATACGCCCTGCGGTCCATGTCCTGGTGCCATTTTAGACACCAAAGTACCACAAATCTTTAAAACGATCAGTGGATACAGCAACCCTTTTAATTATTTTGTAATATTCAAACCATAGATAAGGCGCTTTGTGGATTTCAGCACTGAGGCCTGGGGGTCATGGTGTGCTCACCTGACTATATATGTGGCTTTCGAAAAATTTCTCAAGATGAGGCAACTGTGCCCTGCGTCCTGAAAAGACAGAAGCAAGATATCATTTTTGCCTCCAGCCAGCCAGTCAGAGCACTCTGATTTCCGATTTCAACTTTGAAACCATGGATCCAAAAGAGACAACAGGAGGAAGACTGTGCACAACCCTGAGTGGGATTCATAGGCAGTTACACTTTGTGATATGAAAACTCCTTTCTGGTTCCCTTTTGATACCTTTATTGGATTTTGTTTTTCTCTGAAATCCTCAGAAATTCCTGTATATGTAAGAGTAACTTCATGATACTTGTTGCCACTGAGTAAGCAGATTTTAATTACTGTGATCATTTGTGTGTCTCCAGCGAGAGACATGCAGGCACATGCATCAAAGCATTTTGCGATCGCAAACGGTGTGAATCGCAAAAATCGGCCGTTTGCGATCGCAAAAATTGCTTTTGGAATTCATGAAACAAGTAGCCCCTCGCAATTTAAGAAATCGCATAATTTGCGATTTCTTAAATTGCGATTGCATTTAAGGAATAGCAATTTGCGATTCCTTAAATGCAATGCAAGAAAGTAAAAAGATTTGCGATTTCGCAATTAAGAATCACAATTTACCATCACATGTAAGGTGATGGCAAATTGCGATTTTGTTTTGAAAAAAAGCATCAAAGTGCATTTTTTAAAGTCTCATGTTACGCACACACATGCCCCTGGGGCATGTGTGTGTGTAACATGGGCGCACATATCAATTTCAGGGGTGCAACAGGGTGTCTTTTGGACACCCCTGCACCCTTGAAATCGCAATCTCCATTTGCGAATCGCTAATTGCGATTCGCAAAATGAAAATGTCTTCCCATTCATTCCTATGGGCCTCTAGGCCCATAGGAATGAATGGGGAGGGATTCCTTAATTGCGACTCGCAATTTGCGACTCGCAATTAAGGAATGTTTAGAAATTGCAAATTTTTCTGCAATTTCTACATGCATAGGCATTTGCGAATTCTTAATTGCGCTTCCTTAAAAATCGCAATTAAGAAATCGCAAATGACTACAATGATGCATGTACCTGTAAGGAGCATATGTAGCAAGCCCTTTTCCTGTTCACAAATGGGCCGATTCTCAGAATCGGCCCGTTTGCGAATGGGAAAAGGCCTTTTGGGATGTATCATCCAAAAAGTGTATCGCAAATTAGAGAATCGCTAAATTTGCGATTCTCTATTTTGCGATTACATTTAAGGAATCGCAAATTCCGATTCCTTGTGGAGAAGTGTGGCTCACTGGTTAGAGGCGGCAGACCCGTAAGCAGAGAACGGCCCGGGACCAGGGTTCGATTCCCGACGCGGCAGGGTCGTGGACCAGGGTCAGCGGACTCGATAATTCTCGCCTCGGTGCCTACTCTAGTCAGAAACCACACTCGGCAACTCTGGGCATCAGCTTGCCTCATCTTCACAACGGCCCCCCCAGACCGCCGGGGATGCTTGGTCGCACCTTAGAGATACCCATCAGGGACCTTCTCTCAGGGTGAGCCAGGACGGGTTCCCCAGCGGTCGAAGCGTGGAGATACTCCTCCGGGAGTCGATTCCTAGCGCTATATAAACCCACAATTAAATTAAATTAAATTATGAAGCACCTATGTTGTGCGATTTCTCCTTAAGAAATCGCAAATTACCACCAACTTCAAATTAGTGGTAATTTGCGATTTCTTTGAAGAATGCAATTTTTTGCATTTTTCAAAGTGCCATGTGGTGCACATGTATGTGCGCCACAAGCGCACAAATGCTCATTTCAGGGGTGCATCAGGGTGTCCTTTAGACACCCTGGCACCCTTGAAATTGCATTCTTAATTTGTGATTCTCAAATTGCAAATCGCAAATTGAGAATGTCTTCCCATTCATTCCTATGGGCCTCCTGGCCCATAGGAATGATTGGGAAGGTATTCCTTTATTGCGATTCTCAATTTGCTAATCGCAATTAAGGAATGCCAAGAAATCGCTAACTATTTGCAAATTTTTAAGTACATCTTGTTTGCGATTCTCAAATAGAGATTCTCAAAAAAACGCTATTTGAGACTCGCAAATAGAGTATTTGATACTTATGCCCCAAGGACATTAATCCCGGGAGAAGAACATTGCTTACAGTAAAATACATTGAAGCACAACTCATAGTATCACGTAATTAAACTATTATCCATGGTCACTTTTATCAATGTTTAGAGTTTTAATTTCTAACAGCTAAAGTAGATTTCAGGTATCCTGCTTCCATCCCATGTGCAATGCATTCATGTATGCAATTGGTAGATAGTGTGGTCGTACAGCGCAAGCGTGGGTCCCCCGTCTGTCCTTTGAAGTGTGTGGAAGACTATTTGGCGCTAAGAGCGGCCGCTTGGGGGGGGAGCTTGCTCCGACACACAAGGATGGCACCCCACTGACGAGATTTCAGTTTCAGAGGGTGCTGGCACTGGCAATCGCTGACGCGGGCATGGACCCGTGCGATTTTGGGACCCACTCTTTCAGGATAGGGGCTGCTACTGAGGCTACAGCCAGGGGTCAGAGTGCCGAGGAAGTGAAACAATTGGGCCGTTGGTCCTCGAATTGCTTCAAGAGGTATGTGCGCTTGCACATGTTGTAAGTGATCAATTGACATGCACTCACGTTTTCTGTCTTTTGTTTACTTTGCAGTTTCGCCAGCCTGCCATGCAGGGCGGAATTGGAGGTCGACCCTGCATCAAGAGACCAGCGGTCAGAGATCACCGACTGGAGTGAGGATGGTATGGGTCGTGGGCCACTCATACGTGAGGCGTGCCGGTGACGTATTCAAAGAAGGTGACGCGATTCACGCACCTGGGTAATACGGGCTCAGAGTGGCTTTCCATGGGAAAGGTGGGCTCGTTTTTGACAAATTTGAGTCATTTTTCGAGGGACTTTTAGGGCGGCATAGGTCACCGCCATCTATAGTCATAGTACACCTGGGAGGCAACGATTTGGTGACACTGGGGAGACGAGTGTTACTTGAACGAATCTTGTCGGCTGTTAGCTGGTTGGCTAAAAGAGTCCCGGGGTGCACGATTGCCTGGTCCCACATGATTCCTAGAAGGAGGTGGCAGGGGGGCCTTTCGGTGTCAGCTCTGAACCATTCAGTTAAAACGGGTCAATAATAAGATTGGTAGACTGTTCCGTTCTGCACAGTTGCATGTCATTCCTCATGGGTGTATCCGGGGTGACCAAAAATATCTGAACGATGGGGTTCACCTATCCAGGGAGGGGAATGATTTACTCATAGGAGACTTTGTTGCATGGCTAAGAGGTTTGAGGAAGCATGACCTATAGGAGGAGTTGGGGGGGACCGGATCGTCGGTCAACTATCCGGTCTGTGGCGGTAAGGTCATGATCGGTGAGCAGTAATTTAAAGGTCCCTAGAGTGGGGCGCCACCCACAATGGATGGGAGCGCCTGGGGGAAGACGGCCATTGGCCCCTTCCACGGGGAGGCAGCACCCACTAAGGATGGGGCGCCTAGGGGGAGATGGCCATGGGCCCCTCCCAGGGGGGGAGGCGGTTATATGCCCCTCCTTACTAATTTCCCGGGGGCCGGATATCCGCGACGGCGGATAGAGAGTGTGGGGTTGGGGGGGAGAGTCCACGCTGTCCTTCCTACAGAGACCTCATACGGGAACTCGGACGACCCTTAAGATGGCGTCGAGTAGAAAGGGGGCCCCCACCACGACAAGGGAAGTTACAGTTGGCAATGAGGGTAGAGCCCTCTGCGCATGCGCCGCTCACACAGTGAGGGCGGGAGTTGGTAGTAGGGATCTGACACCGGTTAAGACCTTGCCGTTGGCCCTTAATGCTAGGATGTACAATTTGAATTAGAGTGTATGCATTTTCAGGATGTTAGCCAAAAGTACATGACTGCATCGAAATGTAATAAATGACAAATTGTACATAATGCATAATGATGAAACTCTTATTTAATGTTTTAAATTTTGTTTCATATTTTAATAAATACGGCCGGGAGGGTGACTCCCTCCCGTCTTCCAAAAGTTCAACAATTGTCCGACTTCCCATCCTTGGGGATATGTGTTGGGAGGGGGTGGCGGGCATCCCGGCCATATAGTATAATGTAGTGTTTTCATTTTTTCT
Source organism: Lissotriton helveticus (assembly GCF_964261635.1). NCBI lineage: Eukaryota > Metazoa > Chordata > Amphibia > Caudata > Salamandridae > Lissotriton > Lissotriton helveticus. Next base: position 1,461,391,045 of record NC_136067.1, on the reverse strand, counting down.
CCTCATTCTGTTCCCTATAGCCTGAAATATAATTTTCTCATAATATATTTTCTTTCAAAAGCACTTTATTTCCGTTGAAAACCTTACAAAGCAGTACATGAATAAAATAAAATAGGGGTAGATTTTCAAAGAGGTCACGCAATGAAGCACAGCAGCAAAAAATGCTGTGCTGCATTGCGGCACACAGGGGGAGCATGAGAGCACGTAATCTACAGTAACATGGCTCTCTCCTCCCCTCTCCCTAGCGCCGGTGCTGATTTCAGCTGCTGTGCGCCAGGCACACACCTTAGTGCCATAGCGCTAAGATGCATGCCTGAGTCTAGCACAGGTTTTCTACAGGAAGGGTATCCTTCCTGTACAAAATACAATGCCTAGAAAAGTTCAAGCACTTTTCCCACTGTGTGTGTGAGCTGCACAGTGCAGCACGAATGCAAAGTAGGAAAAGAAAGGAGAAATGAAAACAATTCTCCTCTCAATGCCTCCTTTCAAATGGCGTTAACTTTTGGCGCTAAACCCTGTCTATAATTGAATGTAGATAGGGTTTGGCATCAAAGGGCAGGGGGAGTTGCATGGGAATGCCCAAGTATCACCCATTTAATGCACCATTGGTGCTAAGTAACACAAACCAATGCTTCAAACTGCTTTGCATTACTTGTAGGATACTTTCCAATTCAAAACAAGTTTTGTGCTGGAAAGTAAATTGGCTAAAAACATTTTGTGATGGTTAGTGTCACTTTTGTGAGTCTAACCCAGCAAAAAATGTTTGAAAATCTCCCCCGCAGTGTCACACAATTCATTTCTGAAATATCGACGTTGGACATCATTGTTTAAGGAGGACAGAAGGGAAAAGTAACTCAACAGAGAATTTGCAACAAGCACAGACCAGTGACAAAAACCTAAAGAACTATCCGCCATGCCATCCGACTATGCTAAACCCCTTCCAGTAAAGCTTTTAAACCCGATATCATGGAGAATATACTTGTCATCCCCAGACATAAATGCATAACGATTAATCAGTAATAATGCAGCAAATAAATACCGCACAAAAGACATGAATGACATGCAATCAAAAATATCAGATAATGCATTCAAGAAAGGAACTAATATGTGCATTTCAGAAAATAAAATAAATACGTTCAGTAAAGCATCTAATCAAATACCCCAACCTGTGCTAAACTAATTAAAACTCTGTGACTTTGATATTTGTAATTATATTCACAATATGCAAAAATCAGCTTGGGCCAAAAAAACATAAGAGGCAAAGTAGCAGCTGAAAGCAACAAAGCGCTTGTTGGAAAGTGCGGAAACCTAGAGTAGACACAAATGTCTAATCCATTTGCATCGGGATTTGACCTAAGTTGGACATAAAAGTGGGACATGTACAATGTTTTCAACATTATTAGTTGCGGCTCGCATAAAGTCACATTATCAGAGCCCTTATCCCACTTAGGTGTATGCGTGTTGATTTTAAGTACTCCAAAATGCAACTTCATGAACATGGACCTAGCCAATGGTGTTCGAATACAGTCTAAATATGCTTAATTTCTAGAAGACGGTTTATGAAAGATGAACCTTTTAGTGAAGGAGCCTAGAGAAATGTGCCTGTGTGCACAATATGAATATATTCTCAAAATGCTGCTTTAACAACTCCTTTGGAATTCTGAGTGAATTTACAGGGGTTGTCTTGTACATCACTAAGACCCAATTTCCAGAGCCAATGGCAAATATAATGGAATCATGGATGGTTGCTGCTAACGACCACTGACAGAGTCTCCTTTAAGGGTTCCCTTTATACATGCAAGTCCTCAGTAGCGCACAGACTAGTCCAAAATAAAAGAAGTCACAGGGCAGCACAGAGCTCAGTACGTTTGGGAGGAATGTCCACAAACAAGGGAATTAAGGGGGTTCTCTGAGGGAGATTAAATAACAATGTACATAATTTATTTATAATGAAAAAAGTGTAGGACCCAGAACACACCTTTGTCTAACCCCCCTCCTAACAGGAATATTTTCTGACAGTTCAGCATTACTGCCTCATCTGACCTGGGAGTAATTCCCCTCACGGAGCCTCACAATGATGTTGAGAATGGAAGGTGAACCTCCCATGGTACGAAATGTTCCCCATTGGTGAGAACTTGGAACAAGATCAAATGCAGCTCTTAAGTCCATAAGGCAATAAATAGATGTTCATTAGTTAGTTTTATGTACTTCCATAAGATTAGTGTCAAGCAGAAGACCTGATTAACTGTCCCTATTCCTGCTCTAAAACCACCTTAAAAGGGCAACAAGATGTTGTTTTGCAGCATCCAGTCATCCAACTTATTAAGGACCTGGTGAGCGAAGACCTTTTGTAGATTATCCAGAAGGCTTATAGGCCTATATTTAGAGGGACGTCCTTTGTCCCCTTTCTTATAAACTGGTATTACTTTGGCCCCTAGTCAGGTGGATGGGACTTGGGCTCCTGCACCAAAAGAGTTGGGCAACATGTTGATGTAAGGCATCCAAATTGTAGTTTCCAATTGGAATAGATCTCCCGATATTTTATCAGGCCTAGTAGCCTTACCTGGTTTTAAGATCTCTATGGCAGCTAGGATTTCTGTCATGGAAAAAAAAATGCCTTGGGGGTCAGTAACCAACTGTGATTCTACCACATAGTATAGTTCTGCAAAATGGTGCTCCCATTTGGACGGTTCAATGTGGTGTATAGTAGTGGTTAAAACCTATAGTGCTCTCGTGGGCAATAATATGCCAAAATGGTATCCCTGCACTTAGAGGCCTCAAGTAAGTCTGACCAGTCACCTTCCTCCCAATAAGCTTTACAAGTGTGCAGGGTTTTCTGATAGTTGGCTCAAGCAAATTAAATCCTGCAGGACTGCCTTGTTTAACAGCTATAATTATTTTGGATTTGGCCATAGGACACTTCTGGGTGAACCACGGAGAGGAGTCAATATTTCTGGAGTTCTTTTAACAGACTAATATCCAAAAATGGTCCTTTAATTCAGCAAAAATAGCTTGTGAAGCTTAACTGAAGGAATCTGGTTGACCGTGCAATTGATGTAAGGTTCAACAAGGTTGCAAAAACTCCTATACATAAAATGTACTGAGTTCATATTTTTAACAATTCTGGGTCACTGGATGAACATGTGATTGTTCTCTACCTGAATTGCAGGGTTGAATTCAATTATCCTACTAACATGGGATACCTGAAAAGTTCTGAGCAAGGCTTCTGTTTAATTCAAAATGCACAAACTCCAGATCGTGTTGATCAACGGCATTCTTAGAGATGTAAGAATGATAAACAGCTCATGCATCCAGGAAAAAGCCTAGGTATCTCACTTGATTGAGTTCTTCGGCAAACAGAAGTGCCTCTCCATGCCAGGCGCAAATTTCTACGATGAGACAAACTGGATAGACATAACGAGGACATCTGAGACTCCACCCCAATCTGTGGTACGGTACTGCACCCCTGCTGAAGTGGCAATGATAATCATGGCAGGTCGACAAGACAGGGCTCCAGGTCCAAAAGGCATCCCTCAAGAAATTTACAAGCTCAGTACGGAGCATCGGGCCAGTATGCTATAGGCTTTGTATAATGAGGTGAGATTACCAGGACTAATCCCCAGTAGTTGGAGAGGCTCAATAATTAATCCAATTTTTAAGTGGGGGGGGGGGAATTGACCAAATCCATCGAACTATAGACTAAACACCCTTATAGATTCAGAGGCCAAATACTACACCTCCTTAATATTGGAAGACCTGGTGGAATGGTCTGACTCCAACAACAAGATTCCTCTTAATCAGACTGGGTTTCAAAATTTTATGGAACCACTATCAACAGCCTAGTAGTATCTTCCATTGCCGACAAATGTAAGTGACTAAAGAAAAATCTGTTTTTATGTTTTATAGACCTGGAATCCACCTTAAATCGAGTTGATAGAGCCCTACTGTGGGCAAAACGAAGGCTGTGGGTGCTCCATGAAAGAACTCTACTGTACATTGACACCTGGATTCAAATGAAGTTGGTGGATGAGACGCGATAGTCCAGGCGTATACACACAACCATCAGCCTAAAGCAAGGCTGTGTCCTGGCACCCGACTTTTTCAATTTATTCATAACCGACTCATCAATGGGCTTTGATCAAGTAAACTCTCACCCGCCCAGGCTAGGCACACTGCCTATGTCACACTTGACATACACAGATGACATTGTGCTGCTGAGCCATACAAGAGTAGGACTACCAAGGTCACTGGATGAAGTCTCGGCTTTCGCAATGACAAACAAACTAGAAATAAACACAGCTAAAACAAAAACGTTGACTATGGGAAATGGCACTGGCACCTCACTAAGGTCAAATCAAACGCCGTAACCCGAGTGGATGTTAGTAGCTATAAATACCTGGGCTTCATCATATAAAAAAAAGCTAAATTTTATGATGCATAGGAAATATTTGGTGAAAAAATAGTAGGGCACTGATGCATGCCTTTTATGCACTTGCCAAAAAGCTGGACACCCCTTTTTCTAAACCACTATTTGACATTATTACGGCAAAATCACTACCATCACTGTCTTTTTGTAAGTGCTGTCATGCACGGGAAAGATTCTCCCACTCTGGAGAAAATACAGACAAATACTTACAAACGAGTTCTTGGGCTCTCCCAGAGTGCATCCCCTGCCCTAGTTCGACTGGAATTCTGTCTAATAAAAAAAACATTACAATAAGATACACAACCATCAAAATATGGCACAAAATACGGAGTAATCATAATGGCCCATTAGCTGTGCATTACGGCAGTCATTGGATAATGACAAAAACTTAATATACAGTAGATACTTTAGGTCCTCACTCCTAGAAACAAATACCACCAACCTATGGGACCTAAATTTACCATATTCCACATTCTGCCGAGCCATCAACAAAGTAGTTCAATTACATTCTCTCATTGAAGACAAGCATAAAATAACCTCACAGCCACATGCCTGGATGGTATTCCAATCCTATAAAAGTTTCAAACCAGCAGAATACCTCAGCACGACTCATCCAGCATATCATGGCTCTTAGATTAAAAGTTCTGCCATCCTTGGCTGACCAAACCACATGGGGATACAAATGCTCTAGATTGTGCAGACTCTGTGATGCTCCAAATGAAGACATAATCCACCTATTCTCCCTTAGCCCAGCCTTAAAGCAACCCCTAGCTCATTTGCTGAAACATGCATTCAGCCAACAGGAGATCCGAACATGCCGGATGGCAATAATTAAGAGTCTTGCTCCCACAGATCCCAAGATCAATTGCAAATAGTTGAAGTTCCTGATACTGCACGAGCAACAAATCAACTCTGTCTGACTTCCCAGAACAAAATGCAACCTCTGAGTTTCCTAGGTTATTCCATTACAGAAACACTGTTTCTGGAAATATAAAACCAACAGAGGTACAACTAGCTTATCTTAGCCAAAGGATCATCACTTGAAATTCAGTAACAACTTTAAACAACTCACTGGGGATAATGTGTTCACTTACAATCATGTATGCAAGTCATCACTCACTTGGCAGCCGAAGGTTCATCTTTTGCCCATATATTAGGCAGCCTGAGAACAATGATACTATTATGAATACTAGTCCAGCAAACATTTTTAGAGATAGCAGGGCACCCAGGCTGCCTTAGTGGCACAAACAACGCAACATATAAACAGTATCCACAATGGCACCTTACCTAGTCTATTGATTTTAGAACACTCTGCATGTTATAAATAATTTTAAATACTACATATAATTTCAACTTTACTCATCGTTCAATATGTTTCACCAAATTACCTTATGAAAGGTTATTGTGATGGTGTTGTTAACTTATAACAATAAAAAAGATTGATTGATTGATACTATTATGGCATAAGTTAATATCAAATTCAGCAGGAAGTGATCCTTGTCAGACTTAGCATCGACATTAAACTTATTCATTTTATTCCGTATAGAAATATCCAATAAGAAGTATTCAATCAGGTTGCCATATGGGCCTCAGGTGAGCTATGTTGGTCCAACAAGGACCTTCCATTACTAGTAAGTTGGCCCAACAAAGACCTTCCATTACTAGCACGCAGACCGCGGGACAAAGTCAAAGAGGCTAATTTACGGGCTACAATCGTGCGAGGAACATATAAGGTTGAGTCAATGGTAGGAATACCCTTGTGTTCAGCTTTGTACTCTGTTATTAATTTCATACATTCCAGGAGCTCGAAAATCACCCCCTGTGAGAATAGGAGTCTTAATGCTGCCATTCAAGATTCAAGATTACAAGCACGAGGACTTCTTATGTCTCGCTAGGGGACCGTTGTACAAATTATATATATGTATGATTTCTTGTCCAACCCCCTCTAGGGATATACCCACAATGTCCTTGCAATCAAGTGATAATTGTTCATAGTTATATTTTGCAAAGATCTTTGCCCAAATCAGTAGACCTCCAGATGCTCTACCAGGGGGAGGGTTCAGCTGCAGTGAAAACCATTATATAACCTGCACAGACAGCTGGTTGAATTAGCCAGGTCTCTTGAAAAAGGCATTTGCGAAAATCTCCCATGTCATACACTTAGGGCCTGATTCACAAAGGTTAACTTAGACTTTTGTGTAAGTTTACTATTGTTTGCTATTCACAAGGGGATTTAACAGTAGTATCTTTATGAGTGTGGAGTTCCTGAACATAAAAAGATAGGTCTTTTTATGTGTGGAGACTTCGCAATAGTACAGACACTACTCGTAAATCCCTTCATCAGTGCTTAATTTGTAACATAATTGGTTCCAGGACCCTCATTAGGATGACACTATAGCTTGCACCATCCATTGCCCCTGGCAACACTGACAAGGACAGTGCCAACACAACAACTAGCCATCACATTCTTACAACAGTCAAAATTCATACTATTCGAGGCCCCCACAGCTATAAGAATGGCTTGGGAGACAGGTATTAGTCAGTGTAAATGTAAATTGAATAAATAAACAGCTCTTGTTGTGTTCACACCTAAATTAGGAAGACAGGGCCACAATGTGTCAGACTATCATAAGAGCTGATGCTGGCAATTAAGTGCTGTGCAGAGCACCGGACCCCCGGCTCAAATTAAGCACTGCCCTTTGTGAATAGCAAACACTCATAAACTCAAACAGACTTGTAAGTTTACCTTTGTGAATCAGGCCCTCATTTTTATGTTCTGACTTAATTTCACTTTGAACTGTGTGTTATATGAAGCTCTACAATAAACACAGTAATACATACTAATACATGCATTGTTATGCCTCTGAAGAGGCATCCCATAGCTTGGTGAAACAGGAGGGAGTAGTGAATAGGTCATGCAGTGAAATGTCCAAGATCAGTTGAGGTTTCACCATTGAGGTTTGATGTTACTAACCAGGCATGTGCCTGATGAGGTAAATGTAATGTATTTGAAAAAAGTGACAAAGAAATTTAAAATATGTAGTGGTAAAATGGTGGTGAGAAAAACTTGCAGTTTACGTTCATATCAATGTGAAATACAAAAATCTGTGAAAAAAATACATTTTACCCTCTTTACGCCCTGCCAATAATATGAACTTTAACCTAACCCATCACAGCTATCCTCACCATAATGCTAACACAAAAACGTTCACCTTACATCATCCCTTACCCTAAGCCCAACCCCATCAGTATCATAATATCTTACGTTAACGCTATCCCTGACCCTGCCCCAACCCAAACCCCATTTCTTACACAAGCACAATTCTTTAACCCAACACATAAATGTGATTTCACCCTAACTCCATCTCTAACCTTGGCCCCATCTCTTACCTGAACTCTTACTCTAAGCCTTACATAATTCCTTACTCTAACCCCAGCACAGCCCAAAAACCTAACTTCATCCGTAGTCTAACCCCAGTAATTACCCTTACTCTGATCTTGACCCAATCTTAAATAGTGACCCCTTCGCTTATTCTAGAAGTAACTTAATCTAAATTCATATTCAGATCATTAAAATGTTTTGCAAGAAATATTCTAATATGCAAAAAGCAACATTTTCAAATTTCTTAACAATTAGATTTTTTCATAAATTCTAAGCAAGCACGATTTTTACCTCAACTTTTTTGCTCCATATTTTTTCCATTTGTCTTGCAAAATAATGAATGCCTTTGAGAGACTTATTCTAAATTACAGTTAAGTATTTTTTGGTTTGGCTTTTATTTGTACCATTTGTGCATGTATAAATTGAAGGTCTTGCAGGCCTCAAAGTAGAGGCCGAATGCGGAGTGGAATAGCTGGCTCAGCAGTTGGTCGAGTAGAAGGGATATGAAAGTGTCATGGTTCAAGACTGGAGGTCTGTCTGTATATGTTTTTAAGTCTAGCCAAGATCTTTTGATTTTACTAAACATGAATTTAACTATATACTTCCTTATAGAAGCTTTCATCCAGCTCTCTTCATTTGTTGGTCTGTTATTCACATTTGTCTCCAGCCCACCACGCCACACAGCAAGGGGCAGTAGGTCAGCGCCCTTCAGCCTCTGGCTAACTTTACTGTAAGTGACAGCATTCTGCCCTTTCACAAGCAGCACAACCACATACAAAGTAGTTTCACCTGTGCAAGGGAGTTCTACGGCAATGTATGCTTTTTCAAGACCCCAAAAATATTTTTGCTTTGGTACATTTTTTTTAGCTTGACGAGAGCCTGGCAGCTTCCCCAACAATACAGTTTGAAAAAAACATTACAAAACAAAACAGGCATTGACAAGGCCAAAACGCTGGCAGCAAAACTTATTGGCTTTGTAAATGCTTGCTAATGTGGCATCTGTTGTTTATTATTGGGACTGTTACAAAAAAGGGTCTTTCATTGCGAACCGTTTTAATGGCAGACAATCACTGAAATATACTTTCTGAATGCATAGCGCGGCCCATGTGTCTGATAATGGTATCATGTCATCCAATTCAAAACGATTCATTAGTCTAGGGCCTGTTCAGAAATGTTTACATGAGACACATTGTCTGAAACTAAATGTAAACACAGACTAATAACTGGGTTAAAGGCAAACCTTTGATAACCCTGCAGATAACAATGCATGCACAATTAATCACGTTCCAAGAACATTGACGCATCATGCCAAAAGCAATTAGTTGCTTTAGAAGCAGAAAAAAGAAAAGAGAAACAAAATAAAAAATTGTTGATATTAAGAAAAATACAATTTGTGTTTATTTTCCATTCATCAATCCATATACATAGCTTTCAAGCGCCCATGACATGCATGACAGTTAACCTGCTGTAGATTTGCAGTTGTCTGAGCTCTGCATTCTGAAAGTACAGTAGATAAAAGCTAGTAATTGCGCCTAGCTTGCCTCTTTACTAGCTGTAGTATACGGTGATCCCAACATTAACTTTTGCTTTCTCTGGATTGTTTCCACTTATTTATATTATATTTGGGCATGCTGTAAATAATTGAATGTAGAGATCACATGTCCTGTCTAGTCTACTCAATTCCTGTCATTAATACTATACAGGTTCTAGATGGTGTAAAGTATGGACTTAACTTGTTAATACTATTGTTACCACGATTTTTGTAATATAACTTTTTGAAGTAATTTAATTTACCCCAAATCTATCTCTGCTCCTTTGCCAGCAGGTCCCGAAGTTTGCTCCATCATTCAGAAATCCTCAGTGACTGCTCCACTCTTAACTATACGTCATACATTTTGTCACTGATTACTTAGTTTTATTCAGGCCTGATAAGGTTTGCCACTTATGCCATAGAGCCTTCGTTAGAGTTTTGGCAGACAGCATAGTCTGTCAAAAGATGATGGGTATCTCTGGTGCCCTATTACTAGTACCATGGACTATAAAAGACTTGTAATAGGGCAGACAGGACATCTGCCACGTTTCAATGCAGTATCCCATCCACCAGACTTGCAATAAGGTCCTCAGTAATCCTATGTGCAGGAACATACTTTTTACCCCTCACTTGTAAACATAGTGGTGTGAGAAGTTCAAGCGAGTTACAATGGAATGAAGACGGGTGGGCAACCGACACATGGTCTGATTTAGATCTCGGGAGCGGGTTACTCTGTCACAACGGTGACAGATATCTTGTCCGCCGAAATATAAATACCATAGGATATTCAATCAATCAAATAGTTTTTATTCAACCTAAACGAGGTTATAAAAGAAAACACAGAATAAATACAATACAATTTAAATAACACATAACATTCTTTACCAATAAAAGATATAACATCGGATATTATGAGATTCATATTTTGGCTGACAGGATATCCATCACCATTGTGACGGAGTAACCAAACCACTGAAATATAAATCAGGCCCACAGAAATTGACCTAACCTTGCCATGTTCCATTATTTTTTTCTGCTCACAGATTCACGGTTACCACAATATTGGCACACAGAATAAAGTATTTTTGCAATCCAGAAGTAATTTTTTTCATTTAGAGAACAAAGTTTGGATGACTATTGACAAACTACACTTTTCAACATATCAACATAAATTTTTCCATCTGTCCAACCATCCCTCCTTCTGCTATTCCTGAATTGGGTATGTATGTGTGTGTATGTGTGGTGTGTGTGTCTCATCTTGAGAACACCAGACCAAAAGCTATTAACCTCAGTCAGTAGAACGAAAACCTATAAATTGCATGTCAAACCACTAACAGACAAAACTATGAATTCGCCACTAGCCTGGATTCCTTGGAGTAGCTTGTTGCTCACCAAAAAAAATAACTTAATTGCTTCATCAGGGGTTTTACGTTTTGTATAAATTTAAATATAGTAAAATGCAGTGGGTATCAGGACAGCTGTTAAATTGTACATATGTGACTGCATCTCTGGTGGTCTGTGTGCAGGGGCATGGGCGTCCGCAGAAACTTTTCCAGAGGAGGGGAGGCAAAATTTGACTGTCATCCATCCTCCGACATGATGTGTACTAGGTGGGGCACAAGAAGCACTGAGGTTCAGGGGGCAGGCCTCATATGTTCTCCTACACCATAATGTTGTTGTGCCACTGTCTTCTCTTTCTTTTGTGGCCTATGGTAGACATCACACCTTCTAGCAGTTGGCAAAGGAAAAAGCAGAGCTGCAGGCAGGAGTGGCGCCTGGCCAAAAGGGAAAAAACGCAGGAATGGAAAGGGTTGATAAACCTGATGCAAAAGCTTAATGGAAGGATGAAGCTGCCATTGTCTGATTAGCAATTTCCAATCTGGTTTTATGTCTCCTCTATTGAATACGCCACATTATTCATATATGCATGATCAAGACAGTGAAGGCACCATAGCTGAATTATTTAAAAAAACATGTAGAATCTGCTTATGGTGTTAATGTGCACAAACGAATGACAAATGTATTTATTGGGGAAATGCATTAACTTAAATGTATTAAAAGAAATACAATCGAATATATTAACTTAAATAAAATACCAACTGTTCTCATCCAAATTGGAAAATAAAACATATAAATTTAACCTGGATAACTGTTGCAGGTTAGGAACTGCAAACATCTACACTCTTGCTGAAATTTATAAGTCACATTTTCAATGAGTAGTTTTATCTAGTTTTTGTTCACTGGATAGTGATCTCAAATAAGGGACTGTAACCTTCTTTAGTATTGTGCAAACCTATCAATTACTTTTTCAATCAGCTGTTTGTTTTCATATATTTTTTGCTCAAAGTATGCTCTTGATGCACAAACCCGATAAGCGATCATCTGCCATTGTCAACCTCAAACAGGTTTTCACCCTTCTCATTGTGCTGAAAGACCTTTCCACTGTGCAAGTGGTCACTGGTAATGTGAGAGCAATGAGAATTGCTTGCTGGACTCATGGAACTAAATCTCTGTGGTTTAGCAAAGCCAGAAATCCACTGTCAAACTGCTTAACCTTCGTTGACCAGATCTGAAACCATGTGACTGTTTCGCTGCTGTTTGCAATGTGGCATTTGTATTGCTCAGTGTCATTTTTGCCAGGTGTTTTGGGAAATATGAGAACAGACTCCCATTTTTCTTGTTTTGATTGCCAAACCCACGCTCTAATGATGCAATGATAGAGTCCATGTATGGCAAATTGACTGGCAATAGTATTCTTACACAGAATAGGAACCAAAATTAGAATGAAATACTTGCCGGCCAGACTGTCTGGGAACAGAAAGTTCGATGTTTAATTTGTCTGCCATTGTTTGAACGTTTGAAAAAACAATCCTTATATTGCTAACAGAACACCGACAGAAGGTCTTTCAGGTGTTTCACACCTTGAGGACAAGCTGAACTGCTTGGAGAGCCTGGCTTACAAATTCCAATCTTGATGATTAATCTAAAATTATGGGCAAGCAAAAGAGTAAGTTGACTGTGCTGAAGGAATATTGCAATTGATCTGCATCCTGACGTGTTTTCCGTGATGCTGTAGTCACCAGTAGGCTTAATTGCCTAAAAATCGTTTCAAAGAGTGAGCTAAAAATTTAAAAATGCTGTCCATCGTGTTTCACTCAGCAATGGAACATTGGGAGTCAGGGATCTTCTTTTTGGACACTCACAGAAAAACTTGATGATGGCTTTCACTGTGCCAATAGAATTTCATACGGCAGGAACAGCATTCAGGTAATTAACAACCAATTTAAATTTATGGGCAGCACATTGAGCAAAAGCAACTTTAGGATATTTTCTCTTTATTATGGCTTGAACACCACTTTCCCTTTCTTCCATTCCAGAACATCAATCATCTCCTTGGCCATGGAGTTCTTATAAGTTTAATCCAAATTTAGAACATGTATCCATAATCATATTTGCAATTGAGATAGCGTCCATTTCTTTTAAGGTTGCAAATCCAAGCAATTCTTCTCTGATGAGAGCTATGGTGCTACTTGTGTCTCCAAAACGTACTCCAAGTGACATCTGTTCTTTTCCAGATATTTCAGCACTTTCATCAGTAATGATTGAAAATCCATTTGACATATTGACTGAGAATATTAGATCTTCTCTTAATGTATCTTCACAAAATGTAATCAATTCATGTTCAACTTGAACTGATGTATAACGTGTATTAACTGGTGCATATTCAAGATGATTCAATGCGAAATTGACAGACTTTGCACATTTACGGTTGTACTTTTTTCCCCACGTAAAGTAATGTCTAAGCAAAATAAGATAGTGGACAAAATTGGAAATAACTTTTTCTTATTTTCTTCAACATGCCTTTTCACAGCGCTGGCAAATAATACTTGTTTCCACTTTCTTTCTGATAGCCAAAAAGTGAGTTGCAACCACTTGTGCGTTTTTATCTAAAGAGGATGAAATGTGGTTGAGTGCACTTTCATGGAAGAACTTATATTTAGTGAAAGGCATTGTTAGGAATGCTCCTAACTATGTATGTATATATATATATATTCACTGAAAAAACCATAGGTTATAGACCATATATAGTTAGGAATTAGCATTTAAAAAACCTTATTTTACTCACACAAAACCATTGAAATTCCATATATAGTTAGTTGCACTAACTATATATCGCGCACCCGCAATCCACTGCTGATGATGTCACATATTACATCATTCATGACATGGTCAGTGACATCACTGATGACATCACTGATGACATCTCAAATGACATCACTGATGACATCATCCAGTGACTGTGTGTTTCTGTAAAGTTTAAATATGTTTTACATATTGAAGAATGAGTAGATGTAGAAGTGTCTGGATGAAGGATTTAGTAGGTGCGTGACTGACTGTATGAGTGAGTGATTAAATGTGTCTCACTGAGTGCATGGGTTAGTGACTAAACTGTCTTAATTTGTGCATCATTATGTCTGTTGTTCTGTAAACTGCTGCATGTGTTGATCAGTAGCTATATGAGTAACTATATGGGTTATTGATTGATTGCCCAAGTATTTGTATGGGAGACTGAGTGTGTGTGTGGCTGGCTGGGAGGTGTGTGACTCTGTCAGATCAATGTGTACTTGTATCAATGATTGTATAAGAGAGTAATTATGTGTTAGTATATGTTTCAAAATGTAAGGTGCTCTATGTTTAACTGTATAGATTAGAAAATGGAAGTGTGATTGATTCTTTACAGGACTGACTAGGTGTGTGAGTAACTCCATGGATGAGTGACAGAGTGTGAGAGTCTGTATAGGTGTATGAGTGCATATGATAGTGTTGTAAAGATGAGTGATTGTATGTATGAATGATTGTATGGGTAAATGAGTGAATGTGTGTGTAAACATAGGAATCACTGAGTGCGTATGTAGTAACTAGTATTGGTGTGTCAATGGTTTCAAAAATTATACTCTGTATTTAACACTGGGTGTAACAGAGGTTATATTAAAGTGTGAGGAGATGCATTGTATTGTCACATGAATGATATCATCAGTGATGTGGTCATTGATGTCAAATGAGATGTCATCAGTGATGTCATCAGTGATGTCATTTGAGATGTCATCAGTGATGTCATCAGTGATGTCACTGACCATGTCATGAATGATGTAATATGTGACATCATCAGCAGTGGATTGCGGGTGCGCGATATATAGTTAGTGCAACTAACTATATATGGAATTTCAATGGTTTTGTGTGAGTAAAATAAGGTTTTTTAAATGCTAATTCCTAACTATATATGGTCTATAACCTATGGTTTTTTCAGTGAATTTTCAAGGTTTTGTAAATGCTAATTCCTAACTATATATGGTCTATAACCTATGGTTTTTTCAGTGAATTTTCAAGGTTTTGTAAATGCTAATTCCTAACTATATATGGTCTATAACCTATGGTTTTTTCAGTGAATTTCAATGGTTTTGTAATAGCAAATATCATAAGCTGTCGAATGTCAAGTACGTGGTAAGTAAAAACATTTTCGTGTTTATGCACACTGATCTGCTTTGATTGCTGCCCCCCACCCCTCATTTCTATTAGGAGTACTCTCTCTTTGCAGATAGTGAAGGGTAGTTAACGCAGCCCTTTGCCCCCTTTGTAATCCGTCGTGCCTGCTTCTCTCTCCATTTGATTGATTGTTCTCTTTGGTTCATTCTCTATTTACAAACAAGCACAGAGTCGCAATACTCTGTTTAGTCTTTGCAGATAGCGAAAAATCGTGTAAAAAAACAAAAGGAATCGAGCAAAATCAGTAGGCCACTAATGGGATCTCTTTTGACCTCGCTAAAATAGAAACATTAGGAACAACCTGTTGAAAATAGCAATGCGTATGTATATAAGCGGCGTTCATTTGTGTTCACAGTACCCCTTGTTGATTGTTTCAATCGAGCATTGAATTGTTCGAAGTTAATTCTCTTAAGGATCTTCTCTACCTGCAAACGAGGAAGAATAGGAATATTCTATCTCCCTTTGCAGATAGTGAAGGGTAGGTAACGCAAGCCTTTAACACGTCGTACCTATTTCATTCCTCATTGATTGATTGATTGTCCGAACATTGACTGTTTGGGAATTAGTTCTTTTTGGAGGTATTCCCTGTTTGCAAATAAACGTAGGAAAATCTTTGCAAGTAGTGAAAGGGTACGTAATGCGGACCGTTCTCCCCCGTTGTAATCTGTCATGCCTATCTACTCCCCACTGATTGATGCACCTTTTTCACCCGGACCATTTACTAGAGATACGTCATCTGGCCCGACCAGAGAGCACCCCTAGTGAAAAGGACATATGCAATAATAACGAAGTGATCACTGTATCCTGTTAACAGAAACTTTACCATGAAACAACCTGGAAAGAAAAAAATAGGAAAACGAAAATCAGTAGGCCACTGATGAACATGAACTTTTATTAAACAACGAACAAAGAAACGATAACATAACGTAATGATAAAACCTATTAATGTCCTAGAAACAAGAAAACGTTAAAATATGCCAGAGGTGAGAGACCAGAAAAACAGTAAGAGAAACCAAATCACCCCTCGCTGTCCCACCGCCTGCCACGCCAAAAAAATCGATAGACTAGGGAAAATGCAAGTCAGTAGAACATCCACCCCCACTCTGGAAACTTCCAAGGTGGGGCAGGGTTCCGGCTACGCCCAGCCGGGAGCAGCCCATATAAGGCAGGTCCTGCTGCCACGCCTCGGCCAGGAGATCCTAACGTAGGGTGTAGCCGAAGGAGAGGCCGAGGCCAGCGGGACCCGGCCAGGGGATTGCCTTTACAACGCTGAACAGTTGCAGGGGGGGGGAATGTCTCCTCGACCCTCCCCTCTCTCTCCCAGTCCGGCCGCGGTGGCCCTTGAGAGTTGCAGGTAGTCCCGCCACATGCTCTTCCGGTCCGACCACCAACGGTCGGGGGGCCGAGGCCGACGGGATCCGGCTGCAGCCGATAAACCAAGAAACCCGTTCATGGGGCCAGAGCCAGGGGCGTCCGGCCGACATCCACCGGAAGCCCGGCCCGAAGACGGACGGGACACTTCTTTCTTTTATAATGGCTGCGACAACACTGGGGGGGGGATGTCTTGCACATGCCTCCGACCCCCCCCTCGTCCTCATCGCCTGGTCCGGCCATAACAAATCTCAAGCGAGACGCCGTGGGGTGCACTGGGAGGGAGAGACGGTGCGAACAGGCCTCTCCCGCCTCCCCAGGTGGAGACTTCCCAGCTGCACCCTCAGCGCTCCAGGCGCCCGGAAAACGGTTCTTCCACTGTGGCCATGCTGCAACGTCTCGCCCGGCAGGGTGGAGCCCGTCCGCTCATGTGACCCCGCGATCGCCGGTAGCTGCCGAACTCTCAAAATGGCGGTCGACCTGGCAAGAGCGGGCCCAGCATAAAGAAATGGCCCGGTCACTGGTTGACTCCACCACCGTAGTCCTCCACGACCTTGAAGATTCTAGAGGAGCCGCGGGAGTCTCCGACCCCCGATGGGGAATGACTGCCATGATCGCCCGTGGAGTGACGAAACTGTATCCGCGGGACGTCGGCGCTCCCATGCTGGCACCAGCCTCACTTTGAATTACTAGAATCCTGCAGACCTCACTTCCGGTGAAAGCACAGTGTGACCCGGTAGGAAAAATTATTGCACCCCCTCCCCTTTTTGACTGATAGTTCAAACCACCGATCCTTTCCTTTGCCCTTTTAACGGAACTTTGGACTGCCTCCCCCTCTTTTACATTTTCTAGAGAAAACAAAACATTAACCACTACATTAGCATAGCAGTTGACACCAGAACTGTTTTCAAATTGAAAACCAACAACATCTTCAACAGAATCCTTTTTGTTTCTGCTGTGACCCTGCTACAGCACAGGCATTGTCCCCAGCAGTAATTCTGCAATGCCGGTAAGAATAGCTGTGGTGCCTACTGGACTCACTCACCCCCGCGGCGACCCACGCCGTTTTTTGCTGGGCGGCAACTTACTAGACATCACTTTCGTGCCATCTAGATTTCAGCACGTTCTGCTGCCTTGGAACTATTCGCACAACAGACCGCTACTGACAAGAATATTTCATTATTGGTGCTGTCAATTTCAATAAATCTATTGGATAATTAAAAAGAAATTGCCACGGTCTCTTCGTTGTTTAAATGTTTTTACTGTTTTTGTTTTGTTGTATATATTTATATGTTATTAAAGTTTTATATTCCTACTACTTTGTTGGAGTGCTATATATTTTTAATGTGACACATAATTGTAAAAACTTTGATGTACAAAGAGTCATTCCTGGAATCTTCCGCTTCAGGCTCGGTCCCCTCCCCAATCACAATACAGGATGGTTTTCAGATAGTAGGAACACGTGTGGTGTGACGGATCTCATCGAGTGTGGGCCTTGATCTACTATAACTCCTTTGAAGAGGGGTGATTCTTTACAGCTGGGGCCATAAACTACATCTGCAGGGCTAGCTGATAGCCTGGACAATCGGACACAGAGAAAGAGGAGTGTCAGAGGGTGCGGTAGTGAATAGGGCGAAAGGGAGGTGTCGGGCGGGCACAGAGTGTGATTCTCAGGGAAGAGCAGCGCAGATGGGGGGAGGTTTATTGCCCATGCATAAGACAGAGAGCGGTGGTGACCAGTGCCTAGGGAAGATGCTTGCGTGGGTGAGGAGCCATGCTACGAATCGACAGCGTGCAGAGAGTGGGTCTGGTCAAGACACCTAAAATGGCTGCCGTGCACGACAAAAGTGTGGCATTTCAAAAAAGGCAAGATGGCGCAGACAATGTTTTTCAACACTTCCTCATTTCCTTCGAATCGAACGTTAACAGACGTTGGGGCATATTACCAAAGTTAAGCGATATTTATCGCTAACGATGCTTACCAACCAATTTTTTACCACTAAGCATCGTCAGAAATTATCGAAGATAAACCTTACTATTATCAAGGTTTATCGCAAATGCGATAATAAACGGCCGCAATGCATGAATATCGCTAAAAACTCAGCGATATTCATGCATTACCGAGCTAATGCTCTTAGCCATGTTATCCACCTCCCATTGGATAACATGGCTAAGAACTGCTCAGGGCAGGTGTTACTTTTTGGAGATATTCGCGCTTAGCGCGAATATCTCCAAAAGTTGGTAATAGGAGATAGATATCTTGCATGTTGTAATGCAAGTTATTGTGGTATATGGAACTCATACCATAATCTCTCAGGAAAGCAGAAACTGATCCTTTTGGGACCGCCTAAAAAGGCCTAGGGGGTGAGGAGTACTCTACTTTGCCCCCTTTTCACGTTCCGAACTATTTTATTTTACTCTCTTCTGTAATTACACAAAATACCAGCGATAAGATGCATCGGAGACACACAGTGAGAGAAAGGAGGCCGGAGATGAAGAAGACATGTCAAATACACATTGGAGATAATATAGTGGCAGAAGGGAAGTAAATATGAGTAAACTTACCATGTAACAT
Source organism: Lissotriton helveticus (assembly GCF_964261635.1). Taxonomy (NCBI): domain Eukaryota; kingdom Metazoa; phylum Chordata; class Amphibia; order Caudata; family Salamandridae; genus Lissotriton; species Lissotriton helveticus. The sequence goes on along the minus strand of NC_136067.1, from coordinate 1,461,372,216 downwards.
AAAAATGTTGCACTCTATACTATAAGTCTCATTTTATACTACAATCACTTCGCTACAACCTCATAAATTAAAAATAAAAATGAATAATGTCTCAAACAATTTTTGATTTCTAAATATAAATTTATTCTTCAGAATTTTCTAAATTTGAAAGAACTAGTAACATGTCCTCATCAGCAATGTCCTCATTAAAAGTCTCCAATGATGATTCTTGTAACTCTATGGTCTCCAAACACTCGATAAATTCGCCATCAAGAGATTGATCAAAAAAATCATTCAAGTCATCTCCTCCTTGTGACAATATTTCATTATTGGTGCTGTCAATTTCAATCAATGTAGTGGAATCATTCAAGTCATCTCCTCGTGACAATATTTCATTATTGGTGCTCTCAATTTCAATCAATGTAGTGGAATCATTCAAGTCATCTCCTCCTTGTGACAATATTTCATTATTGGTGCTGTCCATTTCAATCAATCTAATGGAATCATACAAGCCATCTCCTCCTTGTGACAATATTTCATTATTGGTGCTCTCAATTTCAATCAATGTAGTGGAATCATTCAAGTCATCTCCTTGTGACAATATTTCATTCTTGGTGCTGTCCATTTCAATCAATCTAATGGAATCATACAAGTCATGTCCTCCTTGTGACAATATTTCATTATTGGTGCTCTCAATTTCAATCAATGTGTTGGACAATTCAAAAGAAATTGCCACGGTCTCTTCATTGTGAGCCATTTTATTTTGAAATTGCTTGCTGTAAATTGCAGAAAAAAATAATCACTTTCATTTATCGTTTTTAGTAATACATAATATAAAACTAACTTTATCAAGTATTTAGTATAACAGAAGGACTGCAAATAAATAACAGAAAACATTTTTCAAATTATCTTCAAGTGTACAACATAGTTCCCCTTACAAATTAACAACTCACCTTTTTAAAAGTAGCAGAAGTGTTAGTACTGTGTAAATCAAACACCAGAAATTCACCACCAAAAATTCCTCACAAATGTACCTCAGACAGTAGTATCACAAAATGGCTGTGGTTTCCTCTCATTTGACATATATACATAACCAATTAACTTTCATCACACACAAATACAAAACCAAAGTAACATTTTAATTGGTTCTAAATTTCAACACTTTCAAATGTGTTTTCCCCATGCAATTTTCCATAGGACATTTACATACGTCTACAGCCTGAATGGCTGAACGGAATTACACCAAACTTGGCAAAATGGTACATCAAACCTAAGAGGTCAGGAAGGATCTACTATGCCCCCTTATGGTCATTTCCCCCTTCGCTTTGGCCTCCTCTTGTCTCTCAATCCTACCGAGGGACAAGATGGCGGCCGCTACGGACTGTTTGGAATGTTGACAGACGCCGGAGAACCAATCAGCTTCGCAAAGCTCCGTAACGCGAAAAGTACGCGAAGCGGAGCGCTGTTACAGATATATATCTTTTTTTGAACGTTAATTTCTCAAAATCCACTGGAGCACATATATTGAGACCTAGCAAAGGCACATCGGGCTACCAGTCCCTAATATTTTGCCAAGTTTCGTGCAAATCCATTCAGCCGTTCGATTATTATTATTTTTTTTTTTTTTTGCCCCGCGGGGCCCTTTTAAAACCTCCACATCAAAACTAGGGGGTCAGCGAGGATCTACTATGCCCCCTTATAGTTATTTCCCCCTTTGTTTTGACCTCCTCTTGTCTCTCGATCCTACCGAGAGACAAGATGGCGGCCGCTACGGACTGTTTGGAATGTTGACAGACGCCGGAGAACCAATCAGCTTCGCTTCACAAAGCTCCGTTGCGCGAAAAGTCCGCGAACCAGTGCGCTGCCCGGTCCGCTGTTACAGATATATATCTTTTTTTAAACGTTAATTTCTCAAAATCCACTGGAGCACATATATTGAGACCTACAAAAGGCACATCGGGCTACCAGTCCCTACAATTTTGCCAAGTTTCGTGCAAATCCATTCAGCCGTTCGGGCTAAAAGTGAGGCCAACCGCCCTATGGAAAACTCAATGTTAAAAACACGTTTGGGGACCCCCATTTTTTCGCGGCCCCCACTGGACGAACCCCCCCAAATTTTCAATGGCTGCTCAGAAACAAAATGTGCCATTTTCCTGAAAATTTCAGCCAATTCCGTCCACAAACGCCAAAGTTATTAGACATAGAATTTTCAAAAAACCCATAGAGAAAAAATCCTAACTATATATACCTACTGGCGACCGCCAGTAGGTAATATATATATATATATATATATATATATATATATATATTCACTGAAAAAACCATAGGTTATAGACCATATATAGTTAGGAATTTGCATTTACAAAACCTTGAAAATTCACTGAAAAAACCATAGGTTAGAGAACATATATAGTTAGCTGGACATTTTATTGACATAAAACCAATGAAATTCCATATATAGTTAGTTGCACTAACTATATATCGCGCACCCGCAATCCACTGCTGATGATGTCACATATTACATCATTCATGACATGGTCAGTGACATCACTGATGACATCACTGATGACATCTCAAATGACATCACTGATGACATCACTGATGACATCTCAAATGACATCACTGATGACATCATCTAGTGTCTGTGTGTTTTTGTAAAGTTTAAATATGTTTTACATATTGAAGAATGAGTGGATGTATGGAAGACTGAGTGTGTGTGTGGCTGGCTGGGAGGTGTGTGACTCTGTGCATATCAATGTGTACTTGTATCAGTGATTGTATAAGAGAGTAAGTATGTGTTAGTATATGTGTGAAAAGTATGGTGTTCTGTGTTTAACTGTATAGATGAGGAAATCGAAGTGTGATTGATTCTTCACAGGACTGACTAGGTGTATGAGTGCATATGATAGTGTTGTAATAATGAGTGACTGTATGTATGAGTGATTGTATGGGTGAATGAGTGAATGTGTGTGTAGAAGTAGGAATCAGTGAGTGCGTATGTAGTAACTGGTATTGGTGTGTCATGATGTCATCAGTGATGTCATTTGAGATGTCATCAGTGATGTCATTTGAGATGTCATCAGTGATGTCATCAGTGATGTCACTGAAGTATGGTGTTCTGTGTTTAACTGTATAGATGAGGAAATGGAAGTGTGATTGATTCTTTACAGGACTGACTAGGTGTGTGAGTAACTCCATGGATGAGTGGCAGTGTGTGAGTGTCTGCATAGGTGTATGAGTGCATATGATAGTGTTGTAATAATGAGTGACTGTATGTATGAGTGATTGTATGGGTGAATGAGTGAATGTGTGTGTAGACGTAGGAATCAGTGAGTGCGTATGTAGTAACTGGTATTGGTGTGTCATGATGTCATCAGTGATGTCATTTGAGATGTCATCAGTGATGTCATTTGAGATGTCATCAGTGATGTCATCAGTGATGTCACTGAAGTATGGTGTTCTGTGTTTAACTGTATAGATGAGGAAATGGAAGTGTGATTGATTCTTTACAGGACTGACTAGGTGTGTGAGTAACTCCATGGATGAGTGGCAGTGTGTGAGTGTCTGCATAGGTGTATGAGTGCATATGATAGTATTGTAATAATGAGTGACTGTATGTATGAGTGATTGTATGGGTGAATGAGTGAATGTGTGTGTAGACGTAGGAATCAGTGAGTGCGTATGTAGTAACTGGTATTGGTGTGTCATGATGTCATCACTGATGTCATTTGAGATGTCATCAGTGATGTCATCAGTGATGTCATTTGAGATGTCATCAGTGATGTCATCAGTGATGTCACTGACCATGTCATGAATGATGTAATATGTGACATCATCAGCAGTGGATTGCGGGTGCGCGATATATAGTTAGTGCAACTAACTATATATGGAATTTCATTGGTTTTATGTCAATAAAATGTCCAGCTAACTATATATGGTCTCTAACCTATGGTTTTTTCAGTGAATTTTCAAGGTTTTGTAAATGCAAATTCCTAACTATATATGGTCTATAACCTATGGTTTTTTCAGTGAATTTCATTGGTTTTTTAAAAGCTAATATCTATAGCTGTAAAATATATTCTTTATTACGTGACGTATCACGTAGCCACGTGAGACGCCTCATGACGCGTCGCATAACCGTGACGTATCGGCTCTGCAGCGCAAACAAAACCCGTAACGTAAGCGTGCCGGAGCACGCTTACAGATATATATATTTTTTTTAACCTTAATTAGACAAAATCCACACGTGCACATATCTTGAGGCCTTGCAAAGGCACATCAAACAAACAGTCCCTACAATTTTGCCAAGTTTGCTGGAAATCTATTCCCTTAATTTTTTTTTTACTGTTTCTCTTGGTTTTCCCCTTGTTACGCTTACCGGGACGCTACCCGGTACGCGAACCGGACGCTCCAAAAACACAAGATGGCGGACTCCCGTTACGCTGCCGGTTAGCTGCCCGGTTCGCGTACCGGGAAGCGCCTCTACCGCGAAAAATCGCGGGGGACTTTAATATCCCCTTCATCAATCCTAGGGGGTCAGGAGGGGTTTACCTTGCCCCCTTTCCTTCATTTCCCCCTTCTTTTTTCACCACATCTTGTCTCTCGAACCTACCGAGAGACAAGATGGCGGCCGCTCCGGACTGTTTACAATGTTGACAGACACCGGAGAGCCAATCAGATTCGCTTCGCGAAGTTCCGTTACGCGTCAGGTACGCGAACCGGGGCGCTAACCGGAGCGCTGTCACAGATATATATATTTTTTTAAACGTTAATTTCTCAAAATCCACTGGAGCACATATATTGAGACATAGCAAAGGCACGTCGGGCAAACCATATCTACAATTTTGCCAAGTTTCATGTAAATCAATTCAGCCGTTCGAGCTAAAAGTGAGTCCAACCACCCTATGGAAAAATGAATGGGAAAAACGCGTTTTGGGACCCCCCTTTGTTCTCGGCCCCCCCTTGACGAAACCCCCCCAAATTTTTAGGGGCTGCTCAGAAAAAAAAATTGCCATTTTCCTGAAAATTTCAGCCAATTCCGTCCACAAACGCCAAAGTTATTAGACATAGAATTTTCAGAAATCCCATAGAGAAAAAATCCTAACTATATATACCCACTGGCTATCGCCAGTAGGTAATATACATATATAAACATATGTAATCTGCATATCTATATAAATATAAATGCATGCATACATATACATATATGCATACATATGCATGTTATTTACATGAAAGTTTTAAAAACACTAATAAAAGCAAAGCTAAAAAGCCACCTCATTACAAACAGAATGGCTTTAACTTAAACGAGGGCGAGATCTATTGCATTTTCAATGCTTGTTTACTTTGGTTCTATCAAGAAGGCATTCAGATGTGTCACACATTTGCCATAAATTCTGAATGTTAGCACTCTAGTTGCTCATTAGATCACTGTAGTAAAGCTAGTGCTCACCAGGGAAGTCTGCTGCTAATCATGGTTTGCAGCCATTTTCCCGCATTTTTTATCCCGCAGACTTTCAGTCCGCATACCATTATCCCGCAAGGTCATTGAGCTCGCATACCATTATCCTGCATTTTTTCAAAACGCATGTGCATTTATCGCGCATGCCTTTACAAAGAATTACGTTTTAAAGGCATGTATGGTAAATGCATTTGCGTTGTGAAAACCACGATGACGAGAGAGGTAAGTGGGTTTGTGTTAATTTTTTCGTGGGTTAGTGATTGTGTAGTGTAGTGTAGTGTTGTGTAGTGTAGTGTTGTGTTAGTGTAGTGTAGAGTTGTGGTGGTTGTTTAGTGTAGGGTCATGCTGGGGGTAGTGTTTTAGGGTTTAGGGTTGTGTTGTAGTGTTTGCGTAGTGTAGGGTCATGCTGGGGGTAGTGTTTTAGGGTTCAGGGTAGTGTTGTAGTGTTTGCGTAGTGTAGGGTCATGCTGGGGGTAGTGTTTTAGGGTTTAGGGTTGTGTTGTAGTGTTTGCGTAGTGTAGGCTCATGCTGGGGCTAGTGTTTTAGGGTTTAGGGTAGTGTTGTAGTGTTTGCGTAGTGTAGGGTCATGCTGGGCGTAGTGTTTTAGGGTTTAGGATAGTGTTGTAGTGTTTGCGTAGTGTAGGGTCATGCTGGGGGTAGTGTTTTAGGGGTTTGGGTAGTGTTGTAGTGTTTGCGTAGTGTAGGGTCATGCTGGGGTGTAGTATTTTAGGGTTTAGGGTAGTGTTGTAGTGTTTGCGTAGTGTAGGGTCATGCTGGGGGTAGTGTTTTAGGGTTTTGGGTAGTGTTGTAGTGTTTGCGTAGTGTAGGGTCATGCTGGGGTGTAGTGTTTTAGGGTTTTGGGTAGTGTTGTAGTGTTTGCGTAGTGTAGGGTCATGCTGGGGTGTAGTGTTTTAGGGTTTTGGGTAGTGTTGTAGTGTTTGCGTAGTGTAGGGTCATGCTGGGGGTAGTGTTTTAGGGTTTTGGGTAGTGTTGTAGTGTTTGCGTAGTGTAGGGTCATGCTGGGGGTAGTGTTTTAGGGTTTTGGGTAGTGTTGTAGTGTTTGCGTAGTGTAGGGTCATGCTGGGGGGTAGTGTTTTAGGGTTTTGGGTAGTGTTGTAGTGTTTGCGTAGTGTAGGGTCATGCTGGGGGTAGTGTTTTAGGGTTTTGGGTAGTGTTGTAGTGTTTGCGTAGTGTAGGGTCATGCTGGGGGTAGTGTTTTAGGGTTTTGGGTAGTGTTGTAGTGTTTGCGTAGTGTAGGGTCATGCTGGGGGGTAGTGTTTTAGGGTTTTGGGTAGTGTTGTAGTGTTTGCGTAGTGTAGGGTCATGCTGGGGGTAGTGTTTTAGGGTTTTGGGTAGTGTTGTAGTGTTTGCGTAGTGTAGGGTCATGCTGAGGGTAGTGTTTTAGGGTTTAGGGTAGTGTTGTAGTGTTTGTGTAGTGTAGGGTCATGCTGGGGGTAGTGTTTTAGGGTTTAGGGTAGTGTTGTAGTGTTTGCGTAGTGTAGGGTCATGCTGGGGGTAGTGTTTTAGGGTTTAGGGTAGTGTTGTAGTGTTTGCGTAGTGTAGGGTCATGCTGGGGGGTAGTGTTTTAGGGTTTAGGGTAGTGTTGTCGTGTTTGCGTAGTGTAGGGTCATGCTGGGGGTAGTGTTTTAGGGTTTAGGGTAGTGTTGTAGTGTTTGCGTAGTGTAGGGTCATGCTGGGGTGTAGTGTTTTAGGGTTTTGGGTAGTGTTGTAGTGTTTGCGTAGTGTAGGGTCATGCTGGGGGTAGTGTTTTAGGGTTTAGGGTAGTGTTGTAGTGTTTGCGTAGTGTAGGGTCATGCTGGGGGTAGTGTTTTAGGGTTTAGGGTTGTGTTGTAGTGTTTGCGTAGTGTAGGGTCATGCTGGGGGTAGTGTTTTAGGGTTTAGGGTTGTGTTGTAGTGTTTGTGTAGTGTAGGGTCATGCTGGGGGTAGTGTTTTAGGGTTTAGGGTAGTGTTGTAGTGTTTGCGTAGTGTAGGGTCATGCTGGGGTGTAGTGTTTTAGGGTTTTGGGTAGTGTTGTAGTGTTTGCGTAGTGTAGGGTCATGCTGGGGGAAAGTGTTTTAGGGTTTAGGGTAGTGTTGTAGTGTTTGTGTAGTGTAGGGTCATGCTGGGGGTAGTGTTTTAGGGTTTAGGGTAGTGTTGTACTGTTTGTGTAGTGTAGGGTCATGCTGGGGGTAGTGTTTTAGGGTTTAGGGTAGTTTAGTTGTTTAGTGTATGCTAAAGGCATATTCGTTCTAAAAGTTTTCGTTATTTTAATTTGCGGCCTAATAGTACATGCGGGATTTTTTTTGCGGACTGATGGTATGCGGGATTTCGTCATATATTCGCTAATCATACTTTCTATGGCAAAATGAACCCCCTCATTTTGTTCCTTTTTAAATTAAATGTTTTAAGAGTTACCACTTTATTCCAATCAAGATGGCTTCAGGTGTGCCATACCTTTGTAATAAGTAGGACTGTTAGCACTCTAGTTGTTCTTTAGAACACTCTGGGACATTCTGTCATTGGGCTATAGTTGGGCTACATCTGGCTGATATTTGGGCTACATTTGTTTTTTTTGTCTCTGGTGGCCATCTTTGGGCTACATTGGGCTACATTGGGCTACATTGGGCTACATTGGGCTCCATTTGGGCTCCAACATATATATAGCCCAATGTAGCCCAATATATATTTTTCAAAGTTAATTTTCGTAAAAACCACTGGAGCCTATATCTTGAGACATAGCAAAGGCACATCGGGCTACCAGTCCCTACAATTTTGCCAAGTTTTTTCTCGGCCCCCCCTTGACGAAACCCCCCCAAATTTTCAGGGGCTGCTCAGAAACAAAATGTTCCATGTTCCTGAAAATTTCAGCCAATTCTGTCCTCAAACGCCAAAGTTATTCGACATAGAATTTTCAAAAATCCCATAGGAAAAAAATCCTAACTATATATACATACATACATACATACATACATACATACATACATACATACATATATATATATATATATATATATATATATATATATATATATATATATATATATTCACTGAAAAAACCATAGGTTATAGACCATATATAGTTAGGAATTAGCATTTACAAAACCTTGAAAATTCACTGAAAAAACCATAGGTTATAGACCATATATAGTTAGGAATTAGCATTTAAAAAACCTTATTTTACTCACACAAAACCATTGAAATTCCATATATAGTTAGTTGCACTAACTATATATCGCGCACCCGCAATCCACTGCTGATGATGTCACATATTACATCATTCATGACATGGTCAGTGACATCACTGATGACATCACTGATGACATCTCAAATGACATCACCGATGACATCACTGATGACATCTCATTTGACAAAATAAGGTTTTTTAAATGCTAATTCCTAACTATATATGGTCTATAACCTATGGTTTTTTCAGTGAATTTTCAAGGTTTTGTAAATGCTAATTCCTAACTATATATGGTCTATAACCTATGGTTTTTTCAGTGAATTTCAATGGTTTTTTAATAGCAAATATCATAAGCTGTCGAATGTCAAGTACGTGGTAAGTGAAAACATTTTCGTGTTTATGCACACTGATCAGCTTTGAATGGTGCCCCCCCCCCTCATTTCTATTAGGAGTACTCTCTCTTTGCAGATAGTGAAAGGTAGTTAACGCAGGCCTTTGCCCCCGTTGTAATACGTCGTGCCTGCTTCTCTCTCCATTTGATTGATTGTTATCCAAGCATTTACTGTTTTAGAATTGGTTCTCTTTGGTTCATTCTCTATTTACAAACAGACACAGAGTCGCAATACTCTGTTTAGTCTTTGCAGATAACGAAAAATCGTGTAAAAAAAAGAAAAGGAATCGAGCAAAATCAGTAGGCCACTAATGGGATCTCTTTTTGACCTCGCTAAAATAGAAACATTAGGAACAACCCCTCATGACAAATACAAAACTAGTGAGATGAACTGAACTCCACACAATGATGGCTGCAAAACAGCTCGGCTCCGCCACCCACCCCGCCCAAAATAACGATAAAGAGCGGCTGCCATGATTGGTTGCGGAATGGCCACGACGGAGCTACGAAATGGTGGTGCTCTCATGCTAACCCCAGCTTCAGTCTGAAACATCCAGAAACACTGTAGACTACCAATTCGATCAGTTCCGGTAGCGCCCCAATGTAACCCGGTAGAGAAGAACTAGCCCTCCCCTATTTGACTGATGGTTCTTGTTGCCTGTCCCTTCTGTTGTCATTTAACAGAACTATTTAGCCTGCTGAAAGGGGTTGTGTTCCGACCGCTGGTTGGTGGAGACATTTTGACTATATTCTGGACCTGCGTTGTCGCGTAATGCGTCATATGACGCGCCGCGTTAGCGCATCCGGAAGTCATCCGGGGCGCGACGCGCAGCGCGTAACGTAAGCATAACAAGTCATGTGACTTGTTAATAAAACTTTTCATTGGTTCATTTTACTTTTCTTATTCTAATGATGAAAGGCTTGGTCATATGACCTAAAAATTACGCTTTTTATTACTTCCGAACATTATTTTTTCTTATATATATGTTATAATGTTCCAGGCTAATGTACTTTCCCGGAAAATTTACAACTGTCCTGCAAGTAAAATATATTCTTTTTTCGAGAAAAAGAGCGTTTCTTCGTCCCATGACGGAGCCGTTGAGCAAAAGAGGGTCGACCTGCTGTCTTAGTCGCCGATACGCCTGAATATGAGATTCTTATCGATCACTTTATGTTGCAGGAGTAGAAAACACAACAGCCCTTGACCATTTATCTTTACTGCGTTCCTGCGTATTATACCTTTTACCCTTCATGTAATTGGTCTGCTTTATTTCACTTGCCTTTTAATGATTCTAAAACAGTGACTATTATTAAAAACTGTACCAATGTATATACTACTACCATGTTTTCTTTTAAAAACCTTTATTGTGAAAATTTCATTATACAAATACGAGCCTATAACCACGTGGGCCGGCCACGGAGCAAACTGTAATCGTATATGATGAGTAGACATTTACACTGTAGAGGAACGTAACGGGCGGGCCATTAGGTTGCAAGAACTAAGGTGTCTAACAGTTGCGGAATCGGTGGACGTACATTTTATAATTAAAATACGACAGGGCCAGTTACAATAAAATTATCTAGATATACATTTGCGGGCAAGTACCATGGGTGACGTTAATTCGAACTTTCAATAGTACAGTAATCAATAACACATCAGAACTTAATATCAATAGGGATGTCGAAATATTCAATCAATTCTCGTCCCCGCCCGCCATATGCTTCAAAACTGCATACGTATCTCGTGATTTCAAGGTTCTGCAACCAGTACACAACAAGGAGTTACGAGTCCCATTTATTCCGGCGCCATTTTGGGCGAGGACGGGCAGGTCCAGGATATAGTCAAAATGTCTCTACCAACCATCGACTATGATGATGTTCATATGCTGTATTTATTAGAGTAACACTCATTTGTCCACATGAAATTAATTTGCCACAATCTAAACATGTCATTTTAATCTTTCCAAAGTTCTAAATATTTGGGACCATTTCCCTTGCCTCTGATGCTGTCAGTGCCACTTCTTTGATGAATGTACTGGCAGGTCGGGGGTTCTCCTCCAAATCTCTCTTTTATGCAGCACTATAATTAATTGGTGCCACCTCTCCATATGACGATGCATGGTATAGTTACTATAACTATATTTTTTTTCGGTTCCTCTGGAGAGTACATCGTGGCAGATGAAGCGTGTAACGTACCGGGCATTTACCTTTTTTTGCATGTACAGGAAAGGAAAAAAAAAAATCGAGCGTCCGAGTTCTAAAGTGTCCCAGGGCCATTTTAGTAGACCAGGCCCAAATCCAAAGAACAAGCCGCCATTTTGAGAGTCCTGTTGCAGCCGCCTGTCGCTGTAGCATTAAGAGCAGCCGAAACTCAGCTGAATGGCAACTGAAACGGTAAAGGGGCGCCCCACTACAGCAGACGAGCCTCCACCTAGGAAGGCCCGTTCACGCCGCCTCCCCCCCCCCTTCGGGCACCCCACGCCGTTATTCGGAGCAGTATTGTAGGATGGCCACACCAGTGCGGCAACTTGCTAGACATCACCTCGGTGGTAACCGAATCTCAGCGCCTTTTGGTGTCTTCTCTTCAGAAAATATTGTTGCGCTGCCTTTGGCCCCATTCGCACATTGGTCCGCTACTGACGCCATCTCACAGGCTAATGGGGCGCCCCACGCCGAGTTTCAGCATTGTAGGATGACCACACCAGTACAGCAACTTGCTAGACATCACCTCGGTGCCATCCGGATCTTCGCATCTCAACGCCTAGTGGTATCTTCCATACAGAAAATATTGTTGCGCTGCCTTTGGCCCCATTCGCACATCGGTCCGCTACTGACACCATCTCACAGGCCAACAGGGCGCCCCACGCCGACTTTTACCATTGTAGGATGGCCACACCAGTGCCACAACTTGCTAGACACCACCTCGGTGCCATCCGGATCTTGGCATCTCAGCGCCTTGTGGTGTCTTCTATTCAGAAAATATTGTTGCGCTGCCTTTGGCCCCATTCGCACATCGGTCCGCTACTGACGCCATCTCACAGGCCAACGGGGCGCCCCACGCCGACTTTCAACATTGTAGGATGGCCACACCAGTGCGGCAACTTGCTAGACACCACCTCGGTGCCATCCGGATCTTGGCATCTCAGCGCCTTGTGGTGTCTTCTAGTCAGAAAATATTGTTGCGCTGCCTTTGGCCCCATTCGCACATCGGTCCGCTACTGACGCCATCTCACAGGCCAACAGGGCGCCCCACGCCGACTTTTACCATTGTAGGATGGCCACACCAGTGCCACAACTTGCTAGACACCACCTCGGTGCCATCCGGATCTTGGCATCTCAGCGCCTTGTGGTGTCTTCTATTCAGAAAATATTGTTGCGCTGCCTTTGGCCCCATTCGCACATCGGTCCGCTACTGACGCCATCTCACAGGCCAACGTGGCGCCCCACGCCGACTTTCAACATTGTACGATGGCCACACCAGTGCGACAACTTGCTAGACCCCACCTCGGTGCCATCCGGATCTTGGCGCGTTGTGTTGCCTTCGGCCTATTCGCACATCGGTCCGCTACTGACGCCGCCTCACGTGCCAACGTATTTTCTCCGCATTTTATACCCTATGCCGCATAACAGGTCATGTGACTTGTTTATAAAACTTTTCATTGGTTCATTTTACTTTTGGTTTCCTAATGATGGAAGGCTTGATCATATGACCTAAAAACAACACTTTTCATTGGATGAAAACTTTTTTTTTTCCCCAAACGATGAAAGCCCCACCTTGTTTCTGGATGTTTCAGACTGAAGCTGGCGTCACCATGAAAGCACCACCATCTCGTGGCTCCGTCGTAGTCATTCCGCGAGCAATCATGGCAGCCGCTTCCCACCAGAAGCCTGCAGGAGTCGGGGGCCCCCAAAACTTTTGATGAATCCTCAAGGCGGAGGGGACGCTTTCGAGAATGGGGTCCAAGACCTAGCAGACAAGCGTCCGATTTCCAAGGTGTCCCAGGGCCATTTCAGTGGACCAGGCCCAAAAAGGAAACAGCCTGCCGCCATTTTGAGAGTCCTGTGACAGCCGCCTATCGCTGCACCGCAAGAGTGGGCGCAACTCAGCTGAATTTCGGCTTTTGACACAGTGGACCAAAAGGGGACGGAATGGCAACTGAAACGGTAAAGGGGCGCCCCACTACAACAGACGAGACTCCACCTGGAGAGGCCCGTTCACGCCGCCTCCCCCGGGGCGCCCCACGCCGTTATTCGGAGCAGCATTGTAGGATACCAAAACCAGTGCGGCAACTTACTGGACATCACCTTGGTGCCATCGTTCTGCTGCCTTGGAACTATTCGCACAACAGTTTGCTACTGATGACCCACCCCCCGCGACGCCCCACGCCGGATTCCGAAATCAGTGAAATCTGGACGTTGTGCTGCGTTGGGACTATTCGCACAGCCGACCGCTACTTCGTTGTTTTTCCCTAAAAATGTTTATATGTTATTACTGTTTTTGTTTTCTTGTATATATTTATAAGTTATTGAAGTTTTATAATCTTACTACTTTGTTGGAGTGCTATATATTTTTTATGTGACACATAATTGTAAAAACTTTGATGTACAAAGAGTCATCTCTGGAATCTTCCGCTTCAGGCTCGGTCCCCTCCCCAATCACATTACAGGATGGTTTTCAGATAATAGGAACGCGTCTGCTGTGACGGATCTCATCGAGTGTGGGCCTTGATCTACTATAACTCCTTTGAAGAGGGGTGATTCTTTACAGCTGGGGCCATAAACTACATCTGCAGGGCTAGCTGATACCCTAGGACCGGCCTGGACAATCGGACACAGAGGAAAAGGAGTGTCAGAGGGTGCGGTAGTGAATAGGGCGAAAGGGAGGTGTCGGGCGGGCACAGGGTGTGATTCTCAGGGAAGAGCAGCGCAGATGGGGGGTGGTTTATTACCCATGCATAAGACAGAGAGCGGGGGTGACCACTGCCTGGGGGAGATGCTTGCGAGGGTGGGGAGCCATGCTAAGGATCGACAGCGTTCAGAGAGTGGGTCTGGTCAAGGCATCTAAAATGACTGCCGTGCACGACAAAAGTGTGGCATTTGAAAAAAGGCAAGATGGCGCAGACAATGTTTTTCAACACTTCCTGATTTCCTTCGAATCGAACGTTAACAGACGTTGGGGCATATTACCAAAGTTAAGCGATATTTATCCCTAACGATGCTTAGCAACAAATTTTTTACCGCTAAGCATCTTCAGAAATTATCGCAGATAAACCTTGCTATTATCAAGGTTTATCGCAAATACGATAAAAAACGACCGCAATGCATTAATATCGCTGAAAGGTCAGCGATATTCATGCATTACCGAGCTAATGCTCTTAGCCATGTTATCCACCTCCCATTGGATAACATGGCTAAGAACTGCTCAGGGCAGGTGGTAGCTTTTGGAGATATTCGCGCTTATCGCGAATATTTCCAAAAGTTGGTAATAGGAGATAGCGATGTTAGCGACTGTTTCCAGTCGCTAACATCTTGGCATGCCCACTTTGCATGTCATTAGTGATAAATATCACTCACATGCAAAGTGGGGCCCAAGATGGTCGCTATCTCCTACTAGCCGTCGCTAACTGGTGTTAGCAACAGCTAGGTAATACAGAGATAATTTTATCTCCGCGAAGCGGAGCGCTGTTACAGATATATATCTTGTTTTTGAACGTTAATTTCTCAAAATCCACTGAAGCACATATATTGAGACCTAGCAAAGGCACATCGAGCTACCAGTCCCTACAATTTTGCCAAGTTTCGTGCAAATCCATTCAGCCGTTCGATTATTATTATTATTATTATTTTTGCCCCGCGGGGCCCTTTTAAAACCTCCACATCAAACCTAAGAGGTCAAGGAGGATCTACTATGCCCCCTTATGGTCATTTGCCCCTTCGCTTTGGCCTCCTCTTGTCTCTCGATCCTACCGAGAGACAAGATGGCGGCCGCTACGGACTGTTTGCAATGTTTACAGACGCCGGAGAACCAATCAGCTTCGCAAACCTCCGTTACGCGAAGCGGAGCGCTGTTACAGATATATATCTTTTTTTGAACGTTAATTTCTTAAAATCCACTGGAGCACATATATTGAGACCTAGCAAAGGCACATCGGGCTACCAGTCCCTAATATTTTACCAAGTTTCATGCAAATCCATTCAGCCATTCGATTATTATTATTATTTTTTTTTTTTGCCCCGCGGGGCCCTTTTAAAACCTCCACATCAAACCTAGGGGGTCAGCGAGGATCTACTATGCCCCCTTATGGTCATTTGCCCCTTCGCTTTGGCCTCCTCTTGTCTCTCGATCCTACCGAGAGACAAGATGGCGGCCGCTACGGACTGTTTGGAATGTTCACAGACGCCGGAGAACCAATCAGCTTCGCTTCACAAAGCTCCGTACCGCGAAAAGTCCGCGAACTGGAGCGCTGCCCGGTCCGCTGTTACAGATATATATCTTTTTTTGAACGTTAATTTCTCAAAATCCACTGAAGCACATATATTGAGACCTAGCAAAGGCACATCGGGCTACCAGTCCCTACAATTTTGCCAAGTTTCGTGCAAATCCATTCAGCCGTTCGGGCTAAAAGTGAGGCCAACCGCCCTATGGAAAACTCAATGTTAAAAACACGTTTTGGGACCCCCCTTTTTTCTCGGCCCCCCCTTGACGAACCCCCCCAAATTTTTAAGGGCTGCTCAGAAACAAAATGTGCCATTTTCCTGAAAATTTCAGCCAATTCCGTCCACAAACGCCAAAGTTATTAGACATAGAATTTTCAAAAATCCCATAGAGAAAAAATCCTAACTATATATACCTACTGGCGACCGCCAGTAGGTAATATATATATATATATATATATATATATATATATATATATATATATATATATATATATATATATATATATATATATATACATATATATATATATATATATATATATATATATATATATATATATATATATATATATATATATATATATATATATTTATATATATATGTATATATATATACTTCAGAAGCACCTGCTGGTTTATTTAAAAAGGAAAACAAGCTGCACAATACCCACTGAGGGTATTTAAATGAGCAGGCTATGAGAGACATCTGCAGAAAGCATGCTGAAACTCCATGATTAAGAGGCAGACAGCCTTGAAACGCGTCGGAGAAAAATGTTACAGAAATGCTGCAGCTTGTTTTCCTTTTTAAATAAACCAGCAGGTGCTTCTGAAGTTGAGTGCGCTCCCGTTGCTGTTGGGCATCTTGGATTTAACATATTTACACGGCAGCCCTGCCGTGGGAAGCTGCACCATTCTTAAACTACAATGAGGCTGCGAGTTGGAACTTTGCCACAACTTGTGCTAAACTACAAGGAGGCTGCGAGTTGGAACTTTGCCAGAACTCATGTTAGCACTTCAGAAGCAGAGAAATTAAACTTGCTCAGCACTATGGCCCACCAGAGGGAAACAAGGTATTTAATTTCATACACGAAGCAGAGCCCACTTGAGGGTGTAAAATAACTCTTAACTTGACTAGAAGTCCCAGCCTGCATTCACGGACTTACGTAATTAATTAGACCCACTAAGGGTATTTAAATGATCAGGCTGTGAGAGACATCTGCAGAAAGCATGCTGAAACTCCATGATTAAGAGACAGACAGCCTTGAAACGCGTAGGAGAAAAATGTTACAGAAATGCTGCAGCTTGTTTTCCTTTTTAAATAACCAATAGCAAAAAGGAGCCTAGAGGGAAGCAAAAGGGACCAGGGTTGCCCTCCACTCATAAACTATCAATACAACAATGACCCTGTCCCTTGGGCAAACACACATGTAGATCTAGTTATCTTTGTCAATATTCTACTTTTTCAGCAGGAAACATTTACTATCTATTTTCTTTGCTGCACCAAGACCCTTTGTCTTATTTCATCCTACATTGAATATTTACTATTTCTTGCCCCTTCTAAAATAAAACAACGTTTTCATTCAACAGTCAAAACAGGGCTGAATGCATGTCTGAAAAACAATTCTTCAGTACACCAATAATAGTGAAAAAATGTGTAAAGGACAAAAGGACCGCTGATGGGCGCACCACCACTGGGGTAACTGGTAGGTACTCACCAGATGAAGCCCCTTTTCTCATCATAGGTGGTCCTTTATTGTCCCGGAAGAGAAGAGAAAGTGTCCAAAGTAAAGAGAAAGAATAATGTGTAGTGCAGTAGAGAGACAATCCCTCTCTGCTTGTGACAAAAAGTGATTAAAATCAACAGGCACACCTCTCTCAAACTTTTATTCTTAATTACTAGGTGCGTTCTGTTAAATTAAAAAAGGGAATGGTGGGGGCGTGGCCGGCGATCTACCAAGATGGCCGCGTTCTAGTGGGGCTCCGAGAGTGAGACTGTGGCCCAACATTAATCCGGCCAGTTATCCTGCTTCACTACAACCCAGACTGTAAGACCTTGTACCGGAGGTGAATCGGCGAGTAGCGGTCCCACTCCGAGCTCACTACAACACTGGAACCCGGAGCTGCGTCGTGCGGGAGCCCGCGGCCTACATCCGCGCCAGAAGCCATGGCCTAAATTTGAGGGAACTGCCGGAGGAGCGCCGGTGACTGTCCTGCAACGGGGGCGCGAGGTGGAGCTGAGACGCCCGGAGGCGGGTGAGTGGTGTCCCGGCCGCCCCCCCCTCCCGCCCGGCTTCGCCCCTTGAGCGAGCACACGGACTGAGTGCCTGGTCCCCTTCATCGAGGGCCCTACGATCAGGAGGCCGGGGGCCGTCCTTGGCTCCGGGACCAGCGCCGACCAGACCCGCGCCCTCGGCGGCTCGCTGCGGCGCGCACAGGCCGAGAACACTTCTGCTCCCGCCCCAGCGGCTATAGCCAACGCCTGATCTAGGGGCTCCCCCCCTGCTGTGAAGTGCCTAACCGATCGTTGACGGAGCCTGGGGCTGGTGTCCCCGAGGGGCGCATTGGCGACTTGGGAGGAGAGAGGCCTGACTTACTTACCTGGAGCCCTTGTTCATACCACGGTGCACCCCCTCGCCTGCACCTGTGTGTTCCGAGGCGGCAGCCCCCCCTCTTTGACCCATAATGAGCGGCAGGGGTAATCGTGGGTCCCAGCAGAGCAAGCTGGATAAATTCGCCTACGCCAAGGAATTTCCCCCACTGGCGGAGCAAAAACGGACCAGTACTAAGGGCGCAGAGGGCGGCGCAATCCCCGCCATAACATTGGAGGACATCATGGCGGCCCTGACTCAGGTCCAAACCACGGTTGGGTCAATCTCGACGGACGTCACACTTCTGCGGGCGGACCTACAAAAGATGTCGTCGAGGGTATCGGCGGTGGAACAGGTCACTACGACTCTCACCTCGGACACGGCGTCATTGCTGAAAAGGGTGACGAAGTTGGAGGATGACAACAAATTCCTAACAGACAAAATGGACGAACAGGAAGGGTGCTCCAGGCGCAATAACATCCGCCTTATTGGTCTACCGGAATCGGAGGGGGGGCCTGCCATGGACCTGTATGTGGAGGACCTCGTGAAGAATGTGCTGCAACCAAAAGGCCTCTCCAAGTTCTTCTCGGTGGAGCGGGCGCACAGGGTCCCGGGAGGGCTTCCTCCCACCGGGGCACGTCCGCGACCCGTTATAGCGCGCATATTTAACTTTAGGGATCGCGATGCCATCCTACAAATGGCGAGGGTCGCGCCACCCATACGGATACAGAGCTCCGATGTATTAATTTTCCCAGACTACACCACGGCAGTGGCGGCGAGACGGAGAAGTTTCATCGAGGTGAAGAAAACGTTGAGATCTCGTGAGTTGCCTTACTCCATGCTCTTTCCGGCGCGCCTCAGGGTAGTAGCTGATAAAAAAACTTGGTTCTTTGATACGCCGGAGGAGGCACACGACTGGCTCGAGGGATGGAGACCAGCGGAAGGCTCTGGCAGACAGAACAGTAGGCGCAGAAGGCAGGGACAAGCCGACGAACCGGACCTGCCCGGGCGGGAGGAGGCGGCCGAGCCCGACCCGGCTGCAGACGCTGGGGAATGACTCCTGTTATCTTCAGGGAAGTAACTCTGTTTTTTGCTGTGAACCATAAACGGTGACCCGAACTTTGTCCTACCTATGTTCACCTCCCTTGATCTGCTACTGTGGTATCACGAATGAGCTGGGACGTTGGAACAGTTAGGGGCTACTTGGTCCTCCTTGGACTCTCACCCCCCTTTGCTCTTGTAAGCAACGTTGTTTCTTGATGGGGATCATAAGCACTCTGCTGAGTTGGGGTGGCGCGCAGTTTGGAGTCCGCAAAGCAGGGAGGCAGGGAGGGGGGAGGGAAGGGGGGTAAGTTTTCTATTGTTCGTTATGTTTTTTGTTATTGTGATACACCGAATTACACGTAGAGGCATGCTGTTTGGAACCACAGAAACAATTATTTGTCGAGTTGCTACACTGATCCAAGATGATGGGGGTTGACGCACACACAATTCCGCGGGGAGATGGGGCAACTATGACACCTTCTCTATCGATACTCTCCTGGAATGTCCGGGGCCTGGGGGACAGAATCAAGCGGGGTCTGGTCCTGAAAAGCATTAAAAGGGAAGGGGCAGCAGTCATCCTCCTACAGGAGACGCATCTCACTGGCGCGGCCACGAAAGCCATGGACAGGTGGGGTTTTAAGATGGTGGCCCACTCTGAGTTCACCTCTGGGTCCCGGGGAGTCGGCGTTCTAGTGAAAAAACAATTCCCCCTCCTCATACAGTCTGCCAGGTCAGATACGGCGGGTAGGTTTGCCGCTATACACGCACAGTGGGAGGGAAAACCCATTAACATCGTCTCTGTCTACATCCCACCTGCATTACAAGCGATGGCCCTAACAGATCTTAGTACTTTCATACTTGGGCTCCCTGAGGGAGATTTGCTTCACGGGGGCGATTTTAATCTGGTAGCTGATAGTCTACTGGATAGGGTCCCCCCGAAATTGGCACCAGCTGGCGCGACACGACTGGAGGGCTTCCTGACTGCTATGGGACTGGTAGACCTCTGGAGGAAATACAACCCCCAGGAACATCAGTACACATATCACTCCAGCGTCCACAACACTCTCACTAGGCTTGACTACTTCCTTGGCTCGCCGGGTGGTCCGGGTACTGTGTCCAAGGTAGAAATACGGCCGCGCGATATTTCCGATCACTCACCACTACTACTTACCTACGCACATCACCAACCCACACGGCGTCGGATTTATCCAATTTGCGCTGTTTACCTCCATAATCCTAAGATCAGGAAGGAGTTGAGGGTAGGAACCAAACAGTACTTCCGAGACAATGCGGGCTCGGTGTCTTCTGCTGCCACTCTGTGGGAGGCCTACAAAACAGTACTTCGGGGGCATGCAATAGTCTCCATTACAGCGCTTAGGCGGGAGGGGCGGGCGGAATTGTTGGCTCTGGAGACGGAGGTGGCTGGGGCAGAGGCGAGACATGCGGCAGACCCAAACCCCACTACAGCACACACTTTGCAAATAGCACAACATCGTCATAAAACACACCTGACCGAGGAAGTCAAGCTGCAACTATCGGCCACGCGACACAAAATTTACGAGATGGGCGACAAAGCGGGCAAATTACTGGCTTGGCTGGACAGACGTGACAGGCGAGACAGGTGGATAGCACAACTGGCGATAGAGGGAGAGGACCCCATTAGAGATCCCACTACGATAGTACACGCGCTAGCTCGTCACTACGAAACGGTGTACGCGTCGAAGTCCACAATCACGGAGGACGAGGCATACACCTACATTAGAGATCTTAGGATGCCGTCGCTGACAGAGGAAGAGTCTCAGGCCTTGGACACGGACTTAACGACCGATGAGGTACAACTGGCGATTAGAGCCCTGCAGACGGGTAAGGCACTGGGACCCAATGGAATACCAGTTGACCTATACAAGCAACATGCGGACACGCTTGCGTCACACTTGCTGCGTATGTTTGCGGAAAGCTTAGAGGCAGGGGAGCTCCCGTTAGATCAACGCACGGCCACGATTGTGGCAATCCTAAAACCAGGGAAACCAGCTGACCTCTGTACGTCGTACCGCCCAATTTCCCTCATCAACACAGAGGCTAAAATACTCGCGAAACTGTTGGCACAACGCCTCACGTCCCATTTGCCCAAGCTTATACATAAGGACCAATCCGGCTTCATGCCAGGCAGGAACACGGCGCTTAACTTGCGTAGAGTGCACGGGGCACTGGCGCGCGCACAGCATCTTTTAGAACCTGCGGTGATATTATCCCTCGACGCTCAAATGGCGTTCGACACGGTCCACTGGCCCTTTCTATTTGCTGTGCTACGTCATTTTGGTTTCGGCCCAAAGTTCTGCTCCTGGATCCGGTTGCTTTATGCACGACCGATGGCGCATGTAGCCGCTAATGGCCACATCTCGGCAGACTTTCCGTTGTTTAGGGGCACGCGCCAGGGCTGCCCACTATCCCCCTTATTGTTTGCCATGGTCCTCGAACCCCTGGCCGAATGGATAAGGTGGGAACCCACGATCAGTGGTATCCGCTGGACGAATGAATGGGAAGATAAAATTTCCCTCTACGCCGACGATGTTTTATTATACCTCACCTCTCCCAAGCGCTCGATTAACACATTACTAGACGTTTGCCCGGCATACAGACGAGCTTCAGGTTACTCGATCAACTGGTTCAAGTCCACCTTATACATACTGCGCGGTCCCGCACCACGCTTGCCGGATACTTGCCTGCTGCGGTTCTCCGATGCCGGGTTTAAATACTTAGGAATATACGTCACGGCTGACCCTGATGTTTTCCAGTCCCATAATCTACAGCCCCCTCTTGACCGCCTCAAGCGTGACATCCGATACTGGGCATCACTGCCGCTGACGCTGTTGGGTAAAGCGGCCCTGTTCAAAATGATGGCCCTGCCCCGCTTCCTCTACGTTTTAGAAAACACACCCTACCCTGTCCCCCCTGCGTACTTCAAAACCATTGCAGCAAACGTCTCGGTGCTACTATGGGGCGCTAGACCTGCCCGTATAGCGCAGACCAAGCTTACGCGTGGCTGGTACGATGGAGGCATAGCGCTCCCAGACGTCAACCTTTACTACTGGGCGTCGCAGTTGAAGATCATCAATCAATGGCTGCATCTCCCCCAGTCTGAACCGGCTCTAAAGGCAGACAGGGCACAGTTGGGGTTCTCTGGTATGCTCGCCCCCCCTGTACGATAAAACACTGGTCACCACAAAGATCGGACCGCTACGTCACACGCTCACAGTGTGGCATGCGGCGCTGAGCAGGCTGAAATGGCAGGGCGTGATGACGCAGATGACCCCGTTGTGGGACATACGACAGCTGGGACGGCTGAGGCACTCCAAGGGCTTCGACCGTTGGGATGCTATCGGCATCTCGACCATTGGAGATCTGTGGCAGAAGGGGCAAGTGCTGCCTTTCGAGGCACTGCAACAACAATATGACTTGGCGCTGACAGAACGTTTTAGGTACGCACAGGTGCGCCATGCGTTAACAGCGGCGTTCAGGTCCGGGACGGATGTCCCTGAGGCGTCCCCGCTGGAAGACAGGCTCCTGACTGACTTTATGCCCTCGAAGGCGACATCTCTAACCTATAAGAAACTGGTAAACAACTTACCCGACCCTCTAGAGGCCCTGCGGGAGAAATGGACGCACGACTGTGGTGACATCGACGATTCAGAGTGGCAGGAGGCCACTTCGTCTCCGAAAGAAATAGGTATCCCCTCGTGTCTTCGCTTGGTACAACTCCGTATACTTCACAGATTATACTACACGAGGGATGCACTACACAATATGAAAAGAATCACACACCCATACTGCCTGAGGGGATGTGGGGAAATAGGTAGCTTCTACCACACGATATGGGAATGCCCCCACATTGCACACTACTGGGTTCAAGTAATGCGCACCATGTCACAGTCTGAGGGACTCTCCATATTGCCTGATCCTAAGCGTTGCCTTATGAACATTTGGGAGCCCAACGATCTTACACGGTGGGCAGAACTGGATGACACTAGGTATGATGGTGGCGAAGCGGAATATAGCACAGAGGTGGGGAGGAGGGGTGTCGCCTTCAATATCGGCCTGTAGGCAAGATATGGATGCAGTGATGACTGCAGAACGGGCAGTGTTTCGAAATAGAGGTTGTCCCAAGAAATGGAGTAGGGTCTGGGGGGCATGGAATAAATACAGGGGGAACATTTGCGACCCTCCTTCTGATACGGACAGCACTAGCTCTGACTCGGAATAGCACTGTAAAACTCCACACTTGGTTAACCACCCATGCTTTGGTTTGTAAAATAGACTGCTCCTGTGTTAAGGATGTACTCTCGAATGTTTCTGTTGCCATACTACGGTGCCTAACGTATTTTGAGTCTCTATGTGTCATTGTGTCACATTGTTTTAAAATGCCAATAAAAATAATTTTAAAAAAAAGGGAATGGTAACTACCATTGTATACCACATCCCACTGCCAACATGTTTCTCTGCCACAGTTTTTTTGGCAAATTCGTTAGGGCTAGACACTCTGCCACAGCACCAATGTTGGACACTTTTCCTCTGAGTGACCTTCAGCAGCTCTTGGATTTCATACCAGCTGAGAAAGGCAATCTCTTCTTGGTAAAAAGTCTCTTCCTTATGGCTATCAGGTTGTTTTATCAATCCTCAATCAGCTCATGTCAGTCGTACCCGCTGAAGAGGAGAATATTGTGGTCATGAGCGCCTTATGTAAGTCTTCTCATTCATGGACCATACGATTGTATTTATCAATCGTCCAGAGCTACACGGAGCTCCTCTTCTCCTGGAGTCACAAGATACTGATTCAATGCTAGAAATGAGTGACACGAGACAAATGGATGATCTATTTGAACTATGGGAAACTGAAGGTGTGGGATATCCGACTTTGGATGAACTGGAGGAAAAAAGAGTAGGACAGTCAAACAGAATGCTGACTTCAACGGTTATTCCCTTTAAACCAGTTTCTACATTCAATCCAGCTATGCCCAGAGACACAATAGATGTCTTCCATGAAAACGTGACACATCAAATCAAACAATTATGCAGGAAAGTTCAAAATCCAAAACGAAGATATAACAAACAATGACAACAATATGAATCCCACATGCTCAAATTAAGTCAAAACAAGGATATTATCATCAGAGCTAGTTATAAAGGAGACAATATAGTACTGCTTAAACGTTCTGATTATGATAAGGAGGCATACCTTCAATTGAATGATAAATAATGCTATGAACGATCGTTTGTAACAATGATGAAGTCAGCACATAAACAGTATCAAACTAAGCTAATGAAATGGCGTAATCAAAAAATACTAACGGAAAATGAATATAAGTATTTGTTGAATGAAAATCCCATCATACCCACAATATACTTTATTCCTAAAGTGCATGAAAACAAAGAAGCACCCCCGGGAAGGCCGATTATATCAGCCTGAGGTAGCATGTTAGAAAAGATATCAGTATACATAGACTATTTTTTGCAGCCCTTTGTTAAAGCTTTGGATTCCTATGTACAAGATACTGGAGACTTTCTTTGGAAGATTGAACAAATTGTATGGGAAGGCAACTATTGGATGCTTACATTAGATGTAGCTGCACTATACACTAGTATTAAACATCCAGATGGGATTAATGCAGTGGAATATTATCTTGCGCAAAGATCTGAACAATATAAAGAACACAATGAAGTGATAATCCAAATGCTTGAATTCTGTTTGACCAACAATTATTTTATGTATAATAACCTGATATATAGCCAAGTACAAGGGGTAGCCATGGGGGCCAGTTTTTCACCAAGCTTTGCCTGTTTGCACATGGGCAGCTGGGAAGAACTGGTCCTCAAGGCTCAATACAAGACAACTTGGGAGAATAACGTCGTAAAATGGTTACGTTACATAGATAATCTCTTTATTGTATGGAATGGAACTAGAGAATCTGCTGAAAAGTTTATAAATGATATCAATAACAACATGTTAAACTTAAATTTCACTGCATACATGAGTCAGCAATCAGTCCCGATCCTAGACACAGAGATTTTTGTTAAAAATGGCAAATTGGAAACTAGGCTTTACCGGAAAATCACGGCTGGAAACAGTATTCTCCATGCCACGAGTGCACACCCTGCCCACTTAATTTCCAGCATCCCCGACGGGGAGATGCTGAGATTGAGGAGAATATGTAGCAATGGTGAAGACCTTGAACAAGCACAGCAAGATAGCAAATGCAGGTTTATTGAACGTGGGTATTCCGCGAAAACGATTGATGCCGCAATTGTCAAATCTATGTCAGTCCACAGACAACAACTTCTCAGCACATACCAGCATGATGAAAATGAAGGCACTAGCACTAGGAATCCAGTTCAAAGTAACATGCTGACCAAAATAGAACCAGGTCCCTTCAGGATTATTACCAGTTACAACAAAGAACACTCAGAAATATATAAAATCATCAATCGTAACTGGCCACTAGTACTCAATGACCCTATTATAGGCCCGACGTTGCCAAGCAAAGCATCATTGACATACAGTAGAGCACCTTCTATGAGGGATGGTCTGGTCAATACCAATCCAGAAATAATGGAAAAAACCAATTGGTTACAGACCAACAAAGGCTTCTACAGATTCAAAACGTGTAAATCTTGCATTCATGGCATAAACACTAAAACATATGTAGATGCATTCAGCAATAGAGAACACCCTATTGACAAAATACTGACATGCAAGTCTGAATATGTTTTATACGTCTTAATCTGCCCATGTGGGATGAAATACGTGGGCAGCACAAAATTAGCTGCACATAAACGTATATTACAACATTTACGTACCATTGCGAACCAAGATAACACCTACCCGGTCGCAAGACAGTTTAAAGACAAGCACAATAGCAATAATGCAGACTTAAAATATTTCCTTATTGATGCCGTAAATGCAAGCAGGAGGGGTGGAAATCGAGAGTCGAGGCTTCGAAAACTTGAAACCAGATATATCTTACTATTAGACTCCAAAAGCCCCAAAGGCCTTAACGTTACAGAAGACCTTTACACTTGTCTGTCATAAGGTATGAATATATCTGTAGTCTGATTAAACACAATGAGGATACATGGCTTAAATAATTCCTTTCACTAAGATTGCTCAAATCGCAAATCATTACAGTAAAACTACTAAATAGGTGGGTTAATGCGGATGCATTACCACGTTTAGATGTTATCGTAGAAATTAAGTGTACTCAGAATATAAGCTTTTCTAAAATCAATATACATTTTTTTTACAGTAGGAGGTTGGCTATAGATGTAATACGATGAAATTTCACATCAGACCAAGGGTTGTGGTAGTTATTAAGTCTAGACATGAATTGAAGAATATGGGTTCTCTGCAACAACAAACAAATATAAATATGAATATAGTTCATCGATATGAACTTAACGGATGGACAATGGAATTCAGTTCTTATGCACACTTTTTGAAAGGTATTTGGCACTATTTTGCACGTTAAACACTATAAATTACACATCACCATCCAAATGTAAAGGAGACTAATGGAGAGTTACAAGATTGATATGGCGGATTAACTAAAATAAGGTGATCAAAGCAGCTAGCATATGAGGGTTATTAACAATGAAAAAAAACAGAAATGTAAAGAATGAAATGGTGATACGTGAAAAGTCTTACAGTAGGGATTTATCCCGAAATATCTTGGTAATTAGGAACAATGAACCATCAGTCTAACCAATGAATGGCATTGCAATTTACTGTCCCCCTGATCTATTATTATCTAGATATCCGGCGTAATACAATAATGTACAATGTATTGATGATTCATACATTGATAGATACTACGATTGGTTCAGTAGGAGAATTAAGATCTAAATGGCCTAGTATATTAAGGTTATGAATGTAGGCTTTGGCGGAACTTTGCACGAATGCGTGGTTCTGCACATGTCTTTCGGACTTAGCATTTAAGCTTTTATTATGTCATATGTACAAGAAGGAATCAAATGTGGCACTATACCTTTGGTCCGTGAAGACAGATATGAATAACGTGTATTTTACTGTTATTTATGTATTTATAAATTTTATACTTAACTACCCAATCGATTTTGGTATTTTCAGCCTCCCTGACAACTATTTTGCACGTTAAACACTATCAATTACACATCACCAACCAAATGTAAAGGAGACTAATGGAGAGTTACAAGATTGATATGGCGGATTAACTAAAATAAGGTGATCAAAGCAGCTAGCATCTGAGGGTTATTAACAATGAAAAAAACAGAAATGTAAAGAATGAAATGGTGATACGTGAAAAGTCTTACAGTAGGGATTTATCCCGAAATATCTTGGTAATTAGGAACAATGAACCATCAGTGTAACCAATGAATGGCATTGCAATTTACTGTCCCCCTGATCTATTATTATCTAGATATCCGGCATAATACAATAATGTACAATGTATTGATGATTCATACATTGATAGATACTACGATTGGTTCAGTAGGAGAATTAAGATCTAAATGACCTAGTATATTAAGGTTATGAATGTAGGCTTTGGCGGAACTTTGCACGAATGCGTGGTTCTGCACATGTCTTTCGGACTTAGCATTTAAGCTTTTATTATGTCATATGTACAAGAAGGAATCAAATGTGGCACTATACCTTTGGTCCGTGAAGACAGATATGAATAACGTGTATTTTACTGTTATTTATGTATTTATAAATTTTATACTTAACTAACCAATCGATTTTGGTATTTTCAGCCTCCCTGACAACTATGGTACGGTGTATTATATTTTCCATGTCTATTGATGGTCATGTCACATGATGCACTTTCAAATTTTGCACTGTCACTTTAAAAACTGCAAATTACCAGAGCCACATTGTCATGTGAACAAGCCTCTGAGGAGGCAAAACGTTATGGCGGTTTGCAACTAAATAAAGAAATTTGCATAGAAACCTTGGTCCGTGTCTGCATTGCCGCGGTGGGAGATTGGATTTCCTCGTCGCTGCTGTGGAAGTGGTGATATATATATATATATTCACTGAAAAAACCATAGGTTTTAGGCCTTATATAGTTAGGAATTAGCATTTAAAAAACCTTTAAAATGCACTCAAAAAACGATAAGTTTTAGGGGTGTTATAGTTAGCTGGACATTTCACTCATACAAAACCATTGAAATTGTTCCTATATAGTTAGTTGTACTAACTATATTTCACGCACCCGCAATCCACTGCTGATGATGTCACATATTACATCATTCATGACATGGTCAGTGACATCACTGATGACATCTTAAATGACATCACTGATGGCATAACTGATGACATCATCCAGTGAATGTGGTTTGCTTCGTTATTTAAATATGCATTATATATATATATATATAGCAATTTGCATTGAAGAATGAGTGGATATATAAAAAAAAATATTTGGATGGAGGATTTAGTAGCAGTGTAATTGACAGTTTACTTGACCAATTTATAGTGTCCCACTAAATATAGTGGATAGTGACTAAACTGTTTGAATATCTGTATCACTTTGTCAGTTGTGTGTAAACTGGTTCTCCAGTTGGTTACTAGCTATGTGAAAGTCTGTATTAGTTATTGATTAGTTAACTGAGTATTTGTATGGGAGAGTGTATGTGTGTGTGGTTCGGTGGGGGGTGTGTGACTGCCCAAAGATGTGTGAATAGTTGATTCAGTAGATATATGAAGTTAAAACTACATGTTCTAACAGTTGTTTGGGTGAGTGAATATCTTTATGGGTGTGGTGATGAGCAAAAATATTTCTCAATGGTACATGTCCAACAAACTAGAAAAATAAAAGGCAGTGTATGTGTCAGTTGTTGTATATTAATAAGTATACATAAGACTCAATGATTGTGTGAGTGACTGTATGGATAACTTTATACTTTGTAATAATGATTTTATAATTCACTAAGTATGACTTACTATCTAAATGAATAGATGAAGTTGTGTTTGTATAAGTGTGTAGCTAAGTAAATATGTAAGTATGATCCATTGTTTGCATAAGTGAGTAGGATGACTTCATATGTGAATATGATGTGTGCAGGTGTGTTATGTCGATTTAGGTGTATAAGTATTTTTGATAGTGTTCTATTGTTCATTGACAGCATGTATGAGTGAATCTACAGGTAAGTGATTATATGTGTGTATACATCTAAAATCACTGAGTGGGTTTTTAGATACTTGTATTGCTGTAACAATGGATTCAAATATGATACTCTTTATTTTACAAAGAGTGATGAAAGATTTTACTAGTGTATGAAAAGGTGCATGTGATTGTCACGTGGATGATGTCATCAGTGATGTCATCAGTGATGTCATTTGAGATGTCATCAGTGATGTCACTGACCATGTCATGAATGATGTAATATGTAACATCATCAGCAGTGGATTGCGGCTGCGCGAAATATAGTTAGTACAACTAACTATATAGGAGCAATTTCAATGGTTTTGTATGAGTGAAATGTCCAGCTAACTATAACACCCCTAAAACTTATCGTTTTTTGAGTGAATTTTAAAGGTTTTTTAAATGCTAATTCCTAACTATATAAGGCCTGAAACCTATGGTTTTTTCAGTGAATTTCAAAGGTTTATTAAATGTGAATTCCTAACTATATAAGGCCTGAAACCTATGTTTTTTTTCAGTGAATTTGCAAGGTTTTTTTAATGCTAATTCTTAACTATATAAGACCTGAAAGCCCACCAGGAATCTCCAGTATGCGCCAGGGGACTGCATTGCAGAGAGGTGTAATGAAGCCACGTCCCTTTTTACACCTCTCTGCAACGCAGCCCCCGTGCATGTCTGAAGAGGGGAAACTAATTCCCCTTGCATACTGGGGGCCCCTGGGGGCCAACTATTCCACCTTGAACCTCCAGTATGCGCCAGGGGGCAGCATTGCAGATGTGTAATGAGGCTATGCCCCTTGTTACACCTCTCTGCAACGCAGCCCCCTGGCGCGTTTGCAGAGGGGGAACTAATTCCCCTTGCATACTAGGGGTCCCTGGGGGCCAACTAGCCCACCAGGAGCCTCCAGTATGCGCCAGGGGGCTGCATTGCAGAGAGGTGTAATGAGGTCACACCCTTTTTTACACCTCTCTGCAATGCAGCCCCCGTGCATGTTTGAAGAGGGGGAACTAATTCCCCTTGCATACTGGGGGTCCCTGGGGGCCAACTAGCCCACCTGGAACCTCCAGTATGCGCCAGGGGGCTGCATTGCACAGAGGTGTAATGAGGCTATGCCTCTTTTTACACCTCTCTGCAACGCAGGCCACTGGCGCGTTTGCAGAGGGGGGACTAGTTCCCCTTGCATACTGGGGGTCCCTGGGTCATATCTGCCCAAACGCCGAAATTCCGAACGATTGAAAATGACTTTTTTTTTAGAAACATTTGGATTTGGATTATCATGTTCTATACTTTGGAATTTTTGAAAGACTGACTTTGAGGATGCTATAAATTACTCAAGTCTGCCCGAATTGTGTGGGTAAAATTGATACCTAGTCACTTTGAATAAGAATGTACTTACGTCTCGTCTAACATTTGGAAGAAATATCTAGTTATATGACAACAGGATACCGACATAACTTGAAGGAAATAAGAACGCCCTGAAGAAGTTCTGTTGTACAGAACGAAACGCGTCAGCTGGCTGTGGTACATAAACTTAAGGAAAATAAAAGCATTTGAATATACACCAAGATTCAGCGCCTCAATAAGGACTCTAAGTGATATGATTTGATTGGACTTATTGTGCAAGTGGTGCTGTGCCAAACTTTGGAATATTTTCCACTACTCTCTACTACTTACTCTCTACTACTCCACTACTGTCTAATACTCACTCTCTACTACTCATTCTGTACTACTCTACTACTCTCTACTACTCTCTCTCTACTACTCACTCCCTACTACTCACTATCTACTACTCTCTACTACTCACTCTCTACTACTCTCTACTCTCTACTACTCACTCTCTACTACTCTCTCTCTACTACTCACTCTTTACTACTCACTATCTACTACTCTCTACTACTCACTCGCTACTTCTCACTCTCTACTACTCTCTACTACTCACTCTCTACTACTCTCTCTCTACTACTCTCTACTACTCACTCTCTACTACTCACTCTCTAGTACTCTTTACTACTCGCTCTCTACTACTCTCTCTCTCTACTACTCTCTACTACTCACTCTACTACTCACTCTCTACTACTCTCTACTATTCTCTCTCTCTGCTACTCACTCTCTACTACTCTCTACTACTCACTCTTTACTACTCTCTACTACTCACTTTCACCTGTTCTCTACTACTCACTTTACTACTTACTCTCTACTACTCTCTACTACTCACTCTCTACTACTCACCCTCTACTACTCTCTACTACTCACTCTACTATTCACTCTACTACTCTCTACTACTCACTCTCTGCTACTCTCTCTACTGCTCTCTACTACTCCCTACTACTCACTCTCTACTCTATTACTCAATCTCTTCTCTCTACCTCTCTACCTCTCTCTACTTCTCTCTCTACTAGTCTCTACCTCTACACCTCTACCTCTCTACCTCTCTCTACACGCACACATATACACATATATATATGCATATATATGCATATGCATTTATGTATATATACATACATATATAAACATATATAATCTGCATATCTATATAAATACAAATATAAATGCATGCATACATATACATATATGCATACATATGCATGTTATTTACATGAAAGTTTTAAAAACACTAATAATAGCAAAGCTAAAAAGCCACCTCATTACAAACAGAATGGCTTTAACTTAAACGAGGGAGAGATCTATTGCATTTTCAATGCTTGTTTACTTTGGTTCCATCAAGAAGGCATTCAGATGTGACACACATTTGCCATAAATTCTGAATGTTAGCACTCTAGTTGCTCATTAGATCACTGTAGTAAAGCTACTGCTCACCAGGGAAGTCTGCTGCTAATCATACTTTCTATGGCCAATCAAGATGGCTTCTGGTGTGCCATACTTTTGTCATAAGTAAGACTGTTAGCGCTCTAGTTGTTCTTTAGAACACTCTGGGACATTCTGTCATTGGGCTATACTTGGGCTACATCTGGGTGATATTTGGGCTACATTTGGGCTCTATTGTCTCTGGTGGCCATCTTGGGAGACTGCATGTCAGAATTTTTTAATGAAATAGAGGAGGATTTGGGAAGTCACTCAAAATGTGCCCTAATTTTTCTTTCTGCAGCACTAATCATACTTTCTATGGCAAAATATACCCCCTCATTTTGTTCCTTTTTAAATTAAATGGTTTAACAGTTACCACTTTATTCCAATCAAGATGGCTTCAGGTGTGCCATACCTTTGTAATAAGTAGGACTGTTAGCGCTCTAGTTGTTCTTTAGAACACTCTAGGAGGCTGCAGTAGAACACAAAGGAATCAACTGACAGTCTCTGTCCTTGTTGGATGTACATGTTTTACTGAGAATGTCAGACTTCATGCTCACATGACTGAGAAAGATAATGTGAATTTACAGAAAATATGCTTTCAGTTTAGCTTATAGATCCCCTTCCAAACCACTGTGGGAAAAGCATGAGATAATAGTTTTCTTTCAAACATGATTCATGATATCCCAGCAGAAGGCTTTTTCACATGGTAAAATCACCTTAGAACACACCACAATTCCTAAAATGAGTATGGTACCATCAACAAATGATTTATAATGTAACTAAAGTCCTAAAACCCTCTATTAACTACAATGCTTTTTAATGAGGTGCTATCATGTATATTGGTCCCAAGATGGCTGCCAACACTTCTTGGATGAAGTGCTGACAGCCAATCAGATCTCACGATGAGATGTGTGGTTAGGCTCCACCCATATATATATGTGTTTTTGAAGTTAATTTTCATAAAAACCACTGGAGCAATTTTCACCAAATATAGCAAAGGCACTTCTGCGTACCAGTCCCTACAATTTTGCCAAGTTTGGTGTAATTCCGTTCAGCGGTTCGGGCTGTAGCCTTGTCAGAACGTCCTATGGAAATTAACATGGGGAAAACACGTTTTGGGACCCCCCTTTTTTCTCAGCCCCCACTTCACGAATTACCCCGAAACTTTCAGGGAAGGAGCACAGCGGAGCTGGCCAAAATTTTGGAAAATTACACGTAAATTCCTCAACCGGCGCCAAAGTTATTCCCAATAGAATGTTGCGCATTTCCTATGGTAGCTAGGTCCTAACTATATATACCTACTGGCTATCGCCAGTAGGTAATATATATGTAGGTAGTTATAGTTAGGACCTATAATCCATAGGAAATACACAACATTCTATTTGGAATAACTTTGGCGCCAATTGACGAATCTTCGTGAAATCTTTGAACACTGGTGGCCCGCTCCGGACGGCTCCTATCCTGAAAGTCTCGGAGTGATTTGTCAACCGGGGGCTGAGAAAAAAGGGGGGTCCCAAAACATGTTTCCCCATGTAATTTTCCCTAGGGACAGTTAATCTCAGCTACAGCCCGAGCTGCTGAACGGAATTACACCAAATTTGGCAAAGAGGTAGCCCTTGGTTCAGTGTTGTGCCTTTTGGTTAAATGGTGTAAATCCGTTCAGTAGTTGCTGAGAAAATCAAAAGTAAAATCATAGATATATCTATGGCCGTGGTGGATCCGCGCCTCCTGAGCGCACCTTGTGCGCACCCTTACGATCACAAGCTGCATTCTAATTGGTTGTCAACTGCCTGTCAACACTCCAAACCAGAAAAGTGTTGGCAGCCATTTTGTGTCTCGGTAGAAGTGAGGCTCAGGAAATCAGTGGAACAAGTGCGCAAAACATATAAAGGCGGCAGGGTAGAAATATCCTGACCCTCTAGACCTGCTTAGGGGATCCCACAAGGACCCTCAAGGCCCCCGAATTTTTTTTGAAAAAACTGAAAAATGTGCAAAGAGGTTGAGGTTCCGCCGTAAAAATAATTAAAACGACGCGCGGGCTCCCGCGCTTGTTTAAAAATTAGCACAGAGAGGGCCAAATCCCAGGAGCTAAAATATTACATTTTATGGGGGGCCCAAGGGGCCCCCTAGCCCCGGGGACCGCACCCCTCGGGGCTTTAAAATAAATGGGTGGGGGAGCTCAAAGGCCACTCCCCTAGTAAAATACATGGGTGGGGGGCTCAAAGGCCCCCCCCAGCCCCAGGGACCGCTACTCCCCAGGGCTTTCAAAAAAATGGGGGGCTCAAAGGCCCCCAAGCCCCGGGGATCACCACTCCCAAGGGCCTTTTAGATTGTGGGAGGGGGACGCATGGCCCCCCTCTTGGAGCCGTCGGGGGCCCTCTGGACCGCCACTCTCCAGGGGCAGCTCCTGCAGTATCTCCGGGTGCCCACCCTTGGAACACTACTATTTGCTATGGTAGGGTCGGAGCCTAGGCTACTGCCCTGCCATAGCAAACTTATTTTGGATTTTGAAAGAGAGAGCAGGGAAACCTGCCCTCTCTTTCAAAATACAAAGCAGATTGCTTTTCCACATGGGGAGCTGCATATTAGCAGCTCCCCGTGAGGAAAAGCAATGGCGGCTCCTGAAGGACGTGGGGAGCAGGTTGGGACCGTGGGGGCATTGGGGTTCCTCCCACAGTCCCCAACGTTGTATATAGGCCTCGCTGGAATGGGGTCCTCGGGGAGAATATAAATTAGTGGTAGGTGGTAATTTTTTTTACAGTAAAATTAGGAGTCTCTAAGTTTTGGCATGTCGACAATCCCATCTCACACTTAAATAGCCACGAAGTATTTAGTGAAGCCCACACTGTGAAGCGTTTCACAAAACATGAAACAGCAGTGTTTGACTGGGATCGATAAAGAATTGCCCACTGTTGAGCATAGAGTACGCAAATGTACATGGGGTTTTGTAACGCCAGTGGCTGCTGCTCGCGCCCTCTCTTGAGGTTAATTCGAAGAGTTGTGTATTCCTTTTGCTCCTAATGTACACAGCGCTCCGTCGTCTCTGTTTGCTTTCCCCTCTGTCATGTAGAGGCCCCTGGGGAATATGACAGCTTCCCTATAGCCAGGACCTCTGAAAAGGTAGAAGAGCTGGTAAAGAGTCAGCCCGGGTATTACACTTCCAGTTATAAACACCATTCTTTTCTTAGTAAAACCTTGAGCCCCAGCACTTATTCTTTTACGAATTAAGTAGTGTTTTAATGTCACATGTGAATTGGGCACGGAAGGGTACAGAGACGTTTTGCAGTCTAGGAGAGTGCCACCTTCCCGGGTATTGTTTATTAATTGTTCGAGGAGTTCGAGGTGAACTTAAGTCCGGTGATCTTTATTTAAATATTCAGGGTAGGCCCGACAGTCCTTGAAGCTTCAGTGGTCCTAGGCAGTGCCTTATTTGTTCTGTAATCACATGAGCAGTACTTATGAGTTTATAAAGTGATACACTCATAGAACTCTTGCAGTATAATTACACAGGGTTAATGTGCCTAACAGTTAGTTACATTATTTTTTGTAGGTGCACTGTAATGTTAAATAGTATTGACTTTAAAATATTCTATAAGAAAATGATTATCATAATAAATAATAGTCAAGTTTTGTAAGAAAAAGAAGACCTAAACACTCAGTTAATTATTCATTTTTTAAAAGTTTAAAAGTAACCTTTATTAAAACAGAAATAAATAGAAATGTAACTTTAAAAAAAACGTATATTTAAAAAAATTGGGTTGGACTCAAGTGGAAGCAGCGTAGGTAACCTGCAAGACAAAAATGTAATATAAGTATGTGTGCTATGTTAAAGAGGTAAAGAAAGCTAGTTCGAATGAAAGGACCATAGTGAAAATGGAAGGGAGGGGCAGTGGGTGGAAGTGAGAAAGGGAGGGAAAGTTAAAGAAGAGAGGGAGGAGGAGACAGAGCGTCGGCCTATTGCACTCAGCCCTTAGTGTTTAACCTCCGTCACCCGTTTGTCTAGGACGCAGGGATCTGCAGGATAGACTGTTGTTTAAGAAGTCCTTAAAATTGAATACATGAAGCTAGAGATTAAGGGCCATAATATGAAGGAAGGGCGATAACTTTATCGCAGTTTTAGCTGCAGGAAACAC
This sequence comes from Lissotriton helveticus, assembly GCF_964261635.1. Lineage (NCBI taxonomy): Eukaryota > Metazoa > Chordata > Amphibia > Caudata > Salamandridae > Lissotriton > Lissotriton helveticus. Next base: position 1,461,336,014 of record NC_136067.1, on the reverse strand, counting down.
CGCTAAAACGGTGATAAGGGGTTCATAATATCCTGTTTTGAATTCCCTTAGAAGCACAGGTTTTGGTGTGAACCTGGGATTCTATAGGAATTCACAAGGGCATATTTTCAACCCCTTATCGTCGCTTTAGCGGCAGTTTCCTGTTGGTAAAGTGGTGATAATGTTATCGCCGTTCTTTGATGATATAGTCCTACATCATTAGCTACGGGAAAATCGCTTGCATGCACCTGTGCACCCAGGGTGCTGCACCCCAGTCCCTTCCCCTGCATTTTGCTCAATTGTAGGTCTTCCACACTGACGCTTCACAGCTCACCTGCCACCACTGGTGTGTCCCACGACATGTTGGCGCAAGCTCCGAGTCCGCGGTACATTTGTATGGAAGACCAGGTCCCAAAAATGGAACGGTGTCTTGATACTGCCATGGAAGGTGTTAGAAGGCTCAGGGCATCATTGCGGGAGAGAGTTTCCGCTCAGTCCGTTTACTGCCAATCAATGAATTTCTGTAAAGCTTTATTTTAAGCTGGATAGAAAATAGAAGTTGAGTGCATCCCTTCGTTTTTGAAGTACGATCAACCGTTAGTGGTAATCGTGGTTCAAAGAGGAGTTGGAGTGCACGAGAATACTCAAAGTTAAATAATAATATGTTATGGTAAAGTCTACATAGAAAGGAATAGAGCGTATGCTAGAAGCCTAATGTTCGCGTGTAATGCGGTGGCGGGAGCCTATGTGCATGTACACTCATTAAGGAGCTAACTACAGTGTCCTAAAAGCCAATGCCACGTGTCTGTAGAGCAGCGCTGCCTGCTGGCTCAGGTCTATAGTACGGTAAACAGCCTTTACAACGAAACTTTTACAACGAACTACCATTACAACGCAACTTTTACAACGCAAACCATTACAACGCATTGCGCTGGGGGGCGCTCTAGGACAGGGAATAGGTTAATTTACTATCCAATAACCTTCCCTAGTGTCCACGGGGACTGGAGTTGGAATAGTAAATTAAACTATTCACTATCCAGCACCCCAAAGCGCTATGCGTTGTAATGGACTGCGATGTAAAAACCGCGTTGTAAAGGCAGGCGTTGTAATAGCCTGCGTTGTAACGTCATACATCCCTATAGTACGGTCCAGTAGGTCCTTAAAATTAGACCGATGTGACTGAATGAGGTCAGAGATCACAACATAACACTTGGCAATATTGTTTATTCGCACGTGCGCATCCCACCCCTCTCACAGCACTGCGCTGAAGAGGTGTCTGTAGGGCAGCGCTGCCCACTGGCTCAGGTCTACAGTATGGTTCAGCAGGTCTTTAAAATGAGACAGAGATGAGACTGAATGAGGTGAGAGATCACATCATTATGGACGGCAATATCATTTGTTCGCACCTGCGCAATGATGCTGATACACCTCACCCCTCTTGCCGCACTGCATTCAATTGGAGGCAGCAGAGCTAACAACTTGAATTCTGCTTTGGATTTATACTGCGGACAGCTTTGAATTCAGCCTTGATTTATTAATCTGCACTGCAGACAGCAGGGTTCACAACTTGAAAAGAGAAAGAGAAACAGTGTGAGAGAGAGGAAGAGAGAGAGAGAAAGAGTGAGAGAGAGGAAGAGAGAGACAGAAAGAATGGGACAGAGAGAGGAAGAGACAAAGAAAGAGAAAAAAAGTGAGTGAAAGAAAGGAAGAGATGGAGCACGAGAGGGAGTAATCACACTTGAAAAAAATCTTCGCAGCTCACCTTTCTGCCACCGGTGTGTGTCCAACCACGTGCCGGGTCATAGTGCACCCTCAAATTTAGTGATCTGAAAGATAGTATAAAATTAGTAATTGCAGAGTACATACAACTGCACACGCATATTTCTGTGTTATGCCTCTGTGCACCCAGGCTGCTGTATTCCATCAACTCCCACTGCAAGGAGGTGTCAGTGCACTCTTTTCCTCCCAGGGTGCTGTACCTCATCTACTTCCACTGCACAGCGGTGACTTCCCATTACTGCGCACCCAGACTGCTGCACCCTATCCACTCCCAGTGCCCGGAGGTGATTGTCCATTCTTTTGCTGACCTTCTGCCACCAGCGTGTTTCAAAGAGGGTCCACCACGTGCCGAAGCAACCTTCTCAGGCATTGTTAGGATGGCCACGCATCATTGCAGATTCCACAGACTTTGAGCTCTTGTTAGTTAAAAAGGAAGAAAAGATTATGAGTCATTTGTTCATCAAAGGAGAGAGGAAGCGAGACAGTGAGAGAGTAACACTGAAAAGAATATTCGCAGCTCACCTTTCTGTCACCGGTGTGTCTCACACCACGTGCTGGGACATAGTGCACCCTGAAGCTCCACATCTAAAAGATAGTAGAGAATTAGTAATCGTAGAAAAGTCCAGTATGCAGAAATGAAAAGACAGAGACGGTAATTCTGTGGTTGTGAATTGATCCTCAGAACATGTCTTGTATGCAACAAATTTAAAGCAAGAATGACTGAACAGCCATTAATTTCTACTTCTCAACTTTCTCATATTTAAAACATAACATTCCGAAAGCGACGCGAAGCAGCCACGAGCTGTGACACGAATGTCACGCTCGTGTCTACATACGTTGATGCTCGCAACACATCATACCTACTTAAAAACAAGCATTTGCAATACAATAGGTCTCGCATTATTAAAGTTTGAGCTATTGGCATTGCTAAATAATGCAACACCAATAGCTCAAACTTTAATAATGCGAGATCTTTTGCATTACAAATGCTTGTTCTATGATAGAGTTGAACTTAAAGTGATATTGCAGAAACCATTATGTATGACACAGATTCTTTAACAGGAATAACACGAAGGAAGATGTTATGACTGGTAATTGGCACTATCTTAATGTGTAGTATAATAACACCGCCCTCTCACACCCCCTCCCTCCCCCATTAAAAACACAACCATCTGCATGGTCCCAACTATTTTAATGGGCTTCGATTTATCAACAATTAATAGAAGTAGTAATGTTTTCAATTTGGTTATAGAAAACAAGCAGTGCGCGGCCACACACGTGTTTCCAATTATCTCGCCTGTGTCTGGGCACAATAATTAAAACCCCATGTCCTATTGGTGTCTATTATGCGCAGCAAGTGCGTAATAGACATCAAGAGGCAATGGGCGGAGCGATGCGCCCACCTCTGGCCAATTGCGTCCAGTCTTTTAGAATAAGTCGCATGCAAAGGCCAATGGGGAGCACGGAAGGTTCCTAGGTTAGGTTCATATCCATGTTTTTTCACTTACAAAATGTGTTGCACTGCACGAGCAGTGCTGCGCACTGCAATGAAGGTATGAGCCGTGCTGCGCACAGCAACGCTGGCGCGAGTCCTACTAAACAACTGAGAAAAGAAAGGTTGTCAAAATAAGATGGTAAATTTAAGGGTACATACTATATAGAAATAAATACTCATCTACTTTGAAATATCAAACTGCAATAAGACAGGGAATATAGGACTGCGCATGCCTAAATCCCTCCCTCAGTTGCGCACTCAGGCCTCATTGCTCACCTTTTCACGGACAGGGCACATTCTACATCATGCAGTACCGCTCTGCCACCAAGAAGTCTCACATTTGGTGCTAAGTCTTGATATCACTATGGCAAAGGACACACGCGTGCAACCATCATCATCGCAGGTTGCTCATCCGCTCAGTCCTTGCGGTACCACTAACTCAGTGACCAAAGAGGGCATGCACGTGGTGGTAGGCCCCCGCTTTTCGATGGTTCGGGCCCACATGAGGTGTCCGGATCACCAGGACGGGCCTTCACGGCGCATGCGATGGAAGCAACTCTAAAATGGCGTAGCACATGTGTGCCCGGTCTTTTTTATTGGTAGGGTCACGTGTCTTGTGACGCCTGTGCTGGATGGGTATGGTGTAGGTGTATACTAGCCATGAGAGAGTGTCTGAGACATTCTGACAACTAGACCTGTGACTAGAAGATCACTACAATGAAAATCTGGGCCATGTAGCGTAGTTGTCTTTTCCTGTAGGCGTATTGCAGAGTGGGCTAGCCTGACGTATGCCAGTGCTGCGTGAAGCTGTGAAGAATGACTCTGGAGCTATGGGCGTGGCTCCATCGTGAGCTATATGAGAAATCAACTGATTCGGGTGTCTGTGTTGTAGTGCTGCCGTCACCCGAGTCTTAAACGCAAATGTGTCATTATGTCAGTGAAGTCCCAGAACATGGCGAACATGGATGGTACGGGGTATCACTGACCCTATATTCATCCATAGTTCCACACATAACAGATGGTGAACATGACGCATTTCTGTGGATTTGAATGTTTATTGCACATTCAGTGGAGTGTTGTAGCTATAGAAATACAGGGCTATGAAAACTTCAGGTTGCAGTTTTTAGCACATGAAGGGCAGTCAATTAGAGTGAGGGTTGTGGTCGGAGTTAGGCTGTGCCAACATATATACTTATGTGGTCAGTCAGGTACACTGTCGAACTTGGTGCTGGAAATCAGTGTTCGAGCCTCGGAGTCGCGTCCACATCCTGTTAGTGTACACAAATCCCGTAATCTCTGCGCGCCTGAAAGTGTAATGTAAATATGGTGCTCATGTAAAATGCTGAAATACTTTTGGGTCGAGTTCGTGCTACATAAATATGATACAAAAAAAACCTCCAGCAATCGCAGACACTTATAAATTTACTATACACTTTGCTTGCAGTACTCTAATGATCCAGTTTCTACGTTCGTACTTGTAGAATGAGCGAGAGAAAGTTATATAACCAAAGTTTTTCCTACTGCCAGAGGTAAGATGGTTGCATACGCTGTTTGCAGCACAATGTAATGTGGTATGGGCCAGGTGCAGCATTTTACGAACATAATGAATACACAGACACAGATAGATAGTTGAACTGGGTACGGGCATGTGTGCTCGACTCCATTTTATTACCAGGGTCACATATCCAGTTATGTCTGTGCTGGGTGAATGTGGGGTGAGTGTAAGCCAGCTCTCCGGATATCGTTGCTGTTGGTAACAAGTACAATAGTAATCATCACACCGTACACAGATATTCCATCATAAAGGGTTTATGACTTGTGCTGCACTGAGGTAGGGGCGGCAGATCTGAAATCGTACACAAAACATTCTATCATAAGGGGTCCATGAGTTGTGCTGCACTGAGGTTGGGGCATCAGAAGCATTCAGTGTCTGTGGACCCAGCTATGATACGTGATCTGGGCGCGTCTCACTAGGAGCATTGTCTGTTGCCTACTGGCCTGCGTCATGTGTAATCGCAATTCAAATAAAATATGAAACTTGTATGCAATACATTGTTGAAAAATGTAGGTTTCAGGGACATTATAGTTCAAATTGTGAGCTGTGCTGTCTGCAGTGTAGACTGCCATTCAATGTTTGTTTGTACTTGCAAGATGAATTTGATTATTGTACTAAACCTCTTTTGTCTATTGAACTCTGCCTCAATTCGATTTTCGAGTGATGGTGTGCCTCATTGCTGCATAAAACTGTTCACTCTTCCTTGTGATGACTTATGGTGCACTGAGTTAGTAGTACCTTTGGCGCTCAGCTTGTACGTACCCTGCAATGATGCGTGGTCCAGGGGGGGCCGCATTCGGAGCAATGTCTTTCGTCTATTGAATTCTGCTTCAATACGGCCACGTGGCGATGACTTATCATGCACTGAGTTAGTCGTACCTTTGGCAGTGAGCGTGTACGTGTCCTGCAATGATGCATGATCCGGGGGGCCCCACTGGTAGCAATGTTTTTTGACTTGTGAATTCTGCCTTATTAAGGCCACGTGGCGATGATTTATGGTGCACTGAGTTAGTGGTACCTCTGGTGCTCAGCGTGTGCGCACCCTGCGATCATGCATGGTATGGGCGGGCCACACTGGGAGCAATGTCTTCTGTCTAAAGAATTTTGCCTTAATAAGGCCACGTGGCGATGACTTGTGGTGCAGTGAGTTAGTGGCACCTGAAGAACTCAGCATGTGCGCACCCTGCAATGATGCGTGGTCCGGGCGGGCCACACTAGTACAATGTATCTTGCCTACTGGACTGCTACATCTGCAATCTCCAATCCACCTGAATCGTGAGCCCTGCTGTTCGTAGTGTAGATCAATGGCAGTAGTCAGCACAGTCATCGCGGAAGGCTTTTTGTCACATAATTTAAACAAAATATGAGGACATAAAGTACAATTGTCTCTGCATTAAATAAAGCAAGGCTGAATTCCATGCTGTCCGTAGTGTAGATCGAAAGCTGAATTCAAGTTGTGAACCCCGCTGTCCGCAGTATAGATCGAAAGCAGTAGTCAGCACAGACATTGAGGAATGCCTTTTGTCACATCCTTTAACAAAATCTGAGGACATACAGTACAATTGTCTCTGCATTAAATAAAGCAAGGTTAAATTAAATGTTGTCCGTAGTGTAGATCCAAATCTGAATTCAAGCTGTGAACCTAGCTGTCCGCAGTGTAGATCGAAGGCAGTAGTTAATACAGACATAAGTATGTGGTGCTGTGCGGTGGGTTCGCAGGGGGCCTGTGTCGGGAAGGCCCGTGGTCCTGGCCGCAGCCACGTGGCAGGGTAAGGGCCATCGCTCTGGCAGATACTTTTGTCTTCGCACAAGTGAACCACGCCCAAGGTGTGGCCTATGTATTTATACTCTTATGCTGCAGTTACGTGCGTTGGACCAGCCCACTCCGATTCTGCTTCAAGTGGGGGGACAACACTGCTACATGACCAAGATATTCCCAAGTGTCTGAGATAATATGGTTGCATCTACTGTGCAGTACACAACACGTATCAATACTATATCTCCACATGGAAAGGTTTGTTGTTTGTATAGTGAGTAGTGTACAGCATATCACCAGTACATTTGGGATTGTGTAAATTATTGTTGATGTGTGAGTTCCCTCTCTTATACATAGTTGGTTGCCACATCGCTGAACATTCAGCTATTGTGCAGTTGCGGGGATATGGTATTTTGGGAAGGTCCTGTTTTGCGCTGCCTCAAAGGTAGAGGGGGGAGTGGTCCGGGGGGTGGTTGTGGTGGTGGTGGCGCTGGGTGTTGTGATTTTGTTGGGTGTCGGAGCTGCATAATTAGTATCTCTATCACATATTTGCCTTTAGATATGGGTGTGAGTTGGGTGTAATTCACGCAGTAGATAGTCAACCTCCTTATACCAGTTAAATGTTTATGTTAATTTGTTACTAATGAGTGGGGCTATCGTCTGTTTTTAGGTAGCATTGCAGATTTGGCTGGTTGTTGAAAATATGGGGAAGTGGTGTTTTCGTGTTTTTTTCAATGGGAACGTCTAGTTTGTATATCATTAGCATTAGTTTTGGTTCTGGTTTGTTGCAATTTTGTTGGCGGAAGGAATCAATGGAAGAGTGGTGATATTTGCAGTTTTTCCTGGGTTGAGCATGGGATGATAATTAAAAAAGACAGAAAATAACAGATATGCTTAATGAACATTATAATAAAAAATTAGCATTTAAAAAACCTTTGAAATTCACAGAAAAAAACATAGGTTTTAGGTATGTTATAGTTAGGAATTAGCATTTAAAAAACCTTGGAAATTCACTGAAAAATCCATAGGTTTCAGGGGTGTTATAGTTAGCTGGCCATTTCACTCATACAAAACCATTGAGATTCCTCCGTGATAGTAAGTTGTACTAACTATAACTCGCGCACCCACAATCCACTGCTGATGATGTCACATATTACATCATTCATGACATGGTCAGTGACACCACTGATGACATCTCAAATGACATCAAGCTCGGGGGCTTTTCTGGATGAATATTAACACGGCAACTCCGGCCGTGGGAGATCGCACTGCCGCTAACAACAGTTGAAGGTCTGTGTATCTGGAGAACTTTGTGGCAATCAGTTTCCAGTACGAGGAAGTGAGCAATTGGGAGGCAGAATTATTAACTTGAGGCCCACCGGAGGGTTGAGAAAACATTATTGAAATTGGGAGCTAAATTATTGTTGGAGAAAACGGACCCCACCGAAGGGGAATAATTGGGACAACTGCGACTAGCATGCAATTCACTGGAGAATGCATGCTATGTGAAAATGGGCAGCAGTCCGGTTCTGACTTTCCAAATCACCCGCCCTATGAATAAGATGCCGGAGGCATTGAAACGCGCCAGGGACAGAAAGCAATCAGGTTTTAATTACTGCCTAATGTGAATAAAGGTTCGGATGAACTTGTCTTCGGGGAGTGCGTCTCTATAAGCGCGGGGGGTTTTCTGGATGAATATATATATATATATTCACTGAAAAAAACATAGGTTTAACACTCGTTATAGTTAGGAATTAGCATTTAAAAAACCTTTGAAATTCACTGAAAATACCATAGGTTTCACACCAGTTATAGTTAGCTGAACATTTCACTCATACAAACCCATTGAAATTCCCACGTTATAGTTAGTTGGACTCACTATAACTCGCGCGCCCGCAATTCACTGCTGATGATGTCACATATTACATCATTCATGACATGGTCAGTGACATCACTGATGACATCACTGATGACATCTCAAATGACATCACTGATGACATCATGCAGTGACATCATGCAGTGACTGTGTGTTTCTGTAAAGTTTAAATATGTTTTACATATTCAAGAATAAGTGGGTGTATAAGTGTCTGGATGAAGGATTTAGTTGGTGCGTGACTGCATGAGTGAGTGATTAAATATGTCTTACTGAATGCATGGGTTAGTGACTAAACTGTCTGAATGTGCATCAGTATGTCTGTTGTTGTGTAAGCTGCTGCATGTGTTGATCAATAGCTATATGAGTGGCTATATGGGTTATTGACTGGTTGTGTAAGTATTTGTATGTGAGTCTGAGTGTGTGTGTGGGTGGCTGTGAGGTGTGTGACTCTGTGCATAGATGTGTGACCAGTTGATTCACTAGGTGTATGGGTTCAAGAGTGCATGTGGAAACAGCTGTATGGGCGGTTGACTGTGTACATGGATGTGTTGGTGAGTGAATGGATATCTCAGTGCTACATGTCCAAGTAAGTACATATGTAGAACACAGGGTTTGTGAGAGCTGGCATATATGAATGACTGTACATGAGAGCCAGTGATTGTGTGAGTGGCTGTATGGATCAATGTGTACTTGTATCAGTGATTGTATAAGAAAGTAAGTATGTGTTAGTATATGTTTTCATTTTTGAGGTGTTGTCTGTATAACTGTATAGATGAGGAAATGGGAGTGTGATTGATTCTTTGCATGACTGACTAGGTGCATGAGTAACTCCATGGATGAGTGGCAGTATGTGAGTGTCTTTATAGGTGTATGAGTGCGTATGATAGTGTTGTATTGATGAGTGTCTGTATGTATGAGTGATTGTATGGGTGAATGAGTGGATGTGTGTGTAGACTTAGGAATTTGTGAGTGCGTATGTAGTTACTGGTATTGGTGTGTCAATGGTTTCAGCAATGGTAGTTTGTATTTAACACTGGGTGTATCAAAGGTTAGATTAGAGTGTGAGGAGGTGCATCGTATTATCACATGGATGATGTCATCAGTGATGTCATCAGTGATGTCATTTGAGATGTCATCAGTGATGTCATCAGTGATGTCATTTGAGATGTCATCAGTGATGTCATCAGTGATGTCACTGACCATGTCATGAATGATGTAATATGTGACATCATCAGCAGTGGATTGCGGGCGCGCGAGTTATAGTGAGTCCAACTAACTATACGTGGGAATTTCAATGGTTTTGTATGAGTGCAATGTTCAGCTAACTATAACTGGTGTGAAACCTATGGTTTTTTCAGTGAATGTCAAAGGTTTTTTAAATACTAATTTCTAACTATAACGAGTGTTAAACCTATGTTTTTTTCTGTGAATTTCAAAGGTTTTTTAAAACCTAATTCCTAACTATAACGAGTTTGTAACCTATGGTTTTTAAAGTGAATTATTACGTTTTTTAATAGCTGTTTTTTATAACTATTAATTATTATATTTTTTATAAAATTATTTAAATAATGTATATTTTTCTAAAATTAAGTTTTCAATATATTTTTCCTGTGTTTTTTTATATTTTATCGTTTTACCTCGGAGCGCTCAGGGTACGCGCACCCGTAAACGCACCCGTACACATAGCGAGAGTGCTATTTCCGCGTGCGAAAAAAAATATAATTATGTATTTAAAGTAAATAGTAATGCAAGACATTCAGTAGCATACTCATAAAAGTAGTATTTTTTATTTTTAAAAACCATATTTTAACCGCATGCGTGCGGGCGGAATTCCGCTCGCACGCTGAGAATTTGTAAAGCGCATGTTACATGACGAGCTGGGCTCGTCATGAGCGTGCGAGGAGGCTACCTCATGACGAGCCCAGCTCGTCATGAGTGTGGAAGGGGTTAACTGTAAACGTATTTCGGAAAATCTAGCAAAACGTCATTCAGACGCGCCGCGTAAGCGCCCCGGAAGCGCCTACGTACGTGCCGCATAAGCGCCCCCGGAAGCGCTCCGGAGCGCGTAGCGTAAGCGCGTCAAGTCATGTGACCTTAAAATAGCACTTTTCATTGGTTCATAACAGTTTTTTCCACAAATATTGAAAGTCCCCACCCATATCCCTCACTACCTCTTTGCAATTGCTAAGAGAACACCTCTTGCTTGCTTCTGCATCTAATTTTGGAGAGATGGCTGATTTGCACAACACTTCCTCTGATTCTGAAGAGGAATTTCTGCCCGAGGATCCTCCTACCAGGAAAGTGAAAGAACACTTCATTTGGAAGTTTTTTACCTTCCCCGAAGGACAAAAAAAGGTGAATGCAGCAAAGGTGTGCTGCAAAATTTGTGGCACCACTTTATCACGTGGCAATCCTAATAAAATATATAGTTTTGAAAATGCCACTTTAATTAGGCATGTGCAGAGAAGACACCCGAACAACTTTTCCAGAGAGAGTGTCAGGGACCTGGCAAGCAATGCACGAGAGATGGGGCCAGCACGTCGACTGGTGGTGCAACAGCTTCGGGAAGACAAGGTGGAAGAATGATCCAGAACGTGCAGCCGGTCTTTGCACGAATCAAAATTGAATGCATGGACTGCGATGAACAGCTCTGTTATGGGGAGCAGAGTATTGAACTGATTGCTCGGAAGAGAGAGGAACACCGCTGCCCTCCTCAGCCCTAATTTTTCTCCTTTTTTTTGCTCCTGTTGAGCAGTTTTGGAATCCCTGGTTTTGTTTTTCCCCTGAAAAAAATAAAAAAATAAAAAAATTGTTATAAAAAAGAAGAAACAAAAAAGTTATTTTCAGAACTACCTCCAATTCTCCAAAAAGAGCTATATTCTTTATATATTTTGCAATTCTTCTTTTCAGAGAATGTGTACTGAATAAATGAATGAATGAAACGAGTGAATGAAGGGGAGAAAGTGATAGCGGGAAAAAGTGACAGAAGAGGAGTGAGAGAAGGTGAGTTGTAAACAAGAGTGAGTCGAAGTGGAGTGAACGAAGAAGAGTGACAGGGAGTGACGGAAAGAAATGAGTCAAGGTGAAAAAAGGGGATTGATATTGAGGCAAAGAGGGTGAGGGAGGATAAAGTAATGGGAGTGAGAGTAAGCCAAGGGGAGTGAGGGAGAAGGAAGGTGGAGTGAGTGACAGTGAGTTGATGACAGTGAGGGTTTGAAGATGAGTGAGGGTGATTGAAGGGAAGTGAGAGTGAGGGGACAGAGGGAGTGAGGGTAAGACAGATGGAGTGAGAGGAGAGCAGTGAAGAAGTGAGAGGACAGAGGGAGTGTGAGAAGGAGTGAGTGAAGTGGAGTAAGGTGAGTAAGGGAAGGAGAATGAGCGAATGAGCGAAGGAAGGGAAGAGAGGGGAAGGGAAGTAAAGAAGGGGGACTGAAAGAAAGTGAGTGTGTGAGGGGAGTGAGGGGAAGGGGAGTAAACATGGGGAATGAGGATACGTGAGGGAAGCAGAGTAAGAGAACGGGGCTGAGGGAGGGTGAAAGAAGAGCAATGAGGTTGAGAAATTGTACGAATCCCCCCAAAACTTTCAGGGAAGGAGCAGAACTGAGCTGGCCAAAATTTTGGAAAAGTGCACGCAATTTCCTCAATCGACGCCAAAGTTATTCCCAATAGAATGTTGCGGATTTTCTATGGTAACTAGGTCCTAACAATGACATCATCCAGTGTCTGTGTGTTTCTGTAAAGTTTAAATATGCTTTACATATTGAAGAATGAGTGGATGTATAAGTGTCTGGATGAAGGATTTAGTAAGTGCGTGACTGACTGTATGAGTGACTGATTAAATGTGTCTTACTGAATGCATGGGTTAGTGACTAAACTGTCTGAATGTGTGCATCATTATGTCTGTTGTGTGTAAGCTGCTGCATGTATTGATCAGTAGCTATATGAGTGGCTATATGAGTTATTGATTGGTTGCCCAAGTATTTGTATGTGAGGCTGCGTGTGTGGGTGGCTAGGAGGTGTGTGACTCTGTGCATACATGTGTGAGCAGTTGATTCACTTGATGTATGGGTTCAAGAGTGCATGTGAAAACAACTGTATGGCCGGTTGACTGTGTACATGGATGTGTTGGTGAGTGAATGGATATCTCAGGGCTACATGTCCAAGTAAGTACATATGTAAAATACAGTGCATATGAGAGTTGGCATATATAAATGTCTATACATGAGAGCCTGTGAGTGCATAAGTGACTGTATGGATCAATGTGTATTTGTATCAGTGATTGTAAAACAGAGTAAGTATGTGTTAGTCTATGTTTGAAAAAGTAAGGTTTTGTGTGTATAACTGTATAGATGAGGAAATGGGAGTGTGATTGATTTTAGATGTGTGTGTAACTCCATGGATGAGTGGCAGTGTGTGAGTGTCTGTATAGGTGTATGAGTGCATATGATAGTGTTGTATTGATGAGTGACTGTATGTATGAGTGATTGTATGGGTGAATGAGTGGATGTGTGTGTAGACTTAGGAATTAGTGAGTGCGTATGTAGTAACTGGTATTGGTGTGTCAATGGTTTCAGGAATGGTAGTCTGTATTCAACACTGGATGTATCAAATGTTAGATTAGAGTGTGAGGAGGTGCATCGTATTATCACATGAATGATGTCATCAGTGATGTCATTTGAGATGTCATCAGTGATGTCATCAGTGATGTCATTTGAGATGTCATCACTGATGTCATCAGTGATGTCACTGACTATATCATGAATGATGTACTATGTGACATCATCAGCAGTGGATTGCGGTGCGCGAGTTATAGTGAGTCCAACTAACTATAACGTGGGAATTTCAATGGTTTTGTATGAGTAAAATGTTCAGCTAGCTATAACTGGTTTGAAACCTATGGTTTTTTTCAGTGAATTTCAAAGGTTTTTTAAATGCTAATTCCTAACTATAACGAGTGTTAAACCTATGGTTTTTTCAGTGAATTTCAAAGTTTTTTTTTTAAAAGCTAATTCCTTACTATAACGAGTTTGTAACCTATGATTTTTAAAGTGAATTATTACGTTTTTTTTATAGCTGCTTTTTATAACAATTAATTATTATATTTTTTATAAAATTATTTAAATAATGTATATTTTTCTAAAATTAAGTTTTCAATGTATTTTTCCTGTGTTTTTTTTTTAATCATTGTACCTCGGAGTGCTCAGGGTACGCGCACCCGTAAATGCACCCGTAAACGTAGCGTAAGCGGTATTCCCACGTGTGGAAAAAAATATAAGTATGTATTTAAAGTAAGTAATAATGCAAGACATTCAGTGGCATACTTATAAAAGTAGTATTTTTGATTTTAAATAACCGTATTTTAACTTTAAACGCATTTTCTAATATACACCAAAGGCAAAAATGGAACTTGTCCAACCAATTTTGTCCACAGATTGAGAAAGCAAGGAAACATGTGAATAAATCTGTTTCTGCTTTCCTCAGAGACTATGGTATGGGTTCCATACACCACAACAACTTGCGTTACAACATGCAAGGCATCTATAGGAGAGATGGTGTACATTTTACAGATGAGGGGAATAGAGTTTTCCTCTTGAATTTTAGACTCTGCATCGGTACCTACTTGTAGGTACAAAAAAAACCACATAACACAACAGCTCTTTTCAGAGCTACCCTACCTCTAAGCACTGTAAAAAAAATGTTTACTCTAATTTTTTACACTGTTTTTCCCCGTGGTGCGCTCAGGGTACGCGTACCGGGAAGTGTACATGGGAACGCACCCAGCGCTTACCCCGCGAAAATTAAAAAAAAAAAAAACATAGTTCTTTTGCCCTTCAGGGTCCTTCTAGGCCCCCCTCAGAAAACCTAGGGGGTCAAGGGATGTCTACCCTGCCCCCTTTTAATCATTTCCCCCTTTCTTTTTACACCTCTTGTGTCTCGATTCTACCGAGACACAAGATGGCGGACTCTCCGTACTGTTTAGAATTTTGACAGACACCCGAGAGCCAATAAACTTTCCGCTCGCGCAGTTCCATGGCGCCCAGGGTGCGCTCCCCGGTACGCGTACCGGTAAGCGCTCGAAGCGCGCAAATTGATATATATGTGTTTTTGAAGTTGCTTTTCATAAAAGTGGAGCAATTTTAAACAAATATGGAAAAGGCCCTACTACGTACCAGTCCCTACCATTTTGACAAGTTTGGTGTAATTCCGTTCAGCCATTCGGACTGTAGCCGTGTCTAAATGTCCTATGGAAAATTGCATGGGGAAAACACATTTGAAAGTGTTGAAATTTAGAACCAATTAAAATGTTACTTTGGTTTTCAATTTATGTGTGATGAAGTTTGATTGGTTATGTATATATCTAAAATGAGAGGATTTTGTGCTACTACTGTCTGAGGTACATTTGTGAGGAATTTGTGGTGCTCAATTTCTGGTTGTTTGATTTACACAGTACTAACTCTTCTCCTACTTTCAAAAAGGTGAGTTGTTAATTTGTAAGGGGAACTATGTTGTACACTTTAAGAAATTTAAAAAAATGTTTTATGTTAGTTATTTACAGTCCTTCTGTTATAATTATGGATTAAGATAGGCTTCATCACATGCAGTGCTTTATATTTCTAGTTCCTGTCTGATACTATACACTGCCCAATTAATTTTAAAGAACTAAATACTTGATAAAGCTAGTTTTATATAATGTATTACTAAAAACGATAAATGAAAGTGATTATTTTTTTCTGCAATTTACAGCAAGAAATGTCAAACTAAAATGGATCACACTGAAGAGATCGTGGAAATTTCTTTTGAATTTTCCACTACATTTATTGAAATTCTAAATGTTCCGGATATTGACATCACCAATAATGAAATATTTTCACAAGGAGAAGAAGACATGAATGATTTTTTTGATCAGTCTCTTGACGGCGAATTTATTGAATGTTTGGAGACCATAGAGTTACAAGAATCATCATTGCAGACTTTTCATGAGGAGATTCCTGATGATATGATTGAAGAGGAAATTCCTGATGAGGACATGTTACTAGTTATTTTAAATTATGAAAATTCAGAAGAATAAATTTATATTTAGAAATTAAAAATTGTTTGAGACATTATTCATATTTATTTGTAATTCATGAGGTTGTAGCGAAGTGATTGTAGTACAAAGTGAGACTTATGGTATAGAGTGCAACATTTTTATGTTACATAGTAAGTTTACTCATATTTACTTCCCTTTTCCCACTATATTATCTCCAATGTGTATTTGACATCTCTTCTTCATCTCCTGCCTCCTTTCTCTCACTGTCTGTCTCTGATGCACCCTATCGCCGCCATTCTGTGTAGTTACAGAAGAGAGTGAAATATAATAGTTCAGAATGTGAAAAGGGGTAAGGGTAGAGTGCCCCTCACCCCCCAGGCCTTCTCCGGCGGTCCCAAAAGAATCTGTTTCTGCTTTCCTGAGAGACTATGGTATGAGTTCCATATACCAAAATAACTTGCATTACAACATACAAGATATCTACAGAGGAGACAGTGTACATTTCTCACATGAGGGGAACAGAGTCTTTCTCTTCAATTTTAGACTCTGCATCGGTACCTACTTGTAGGTTGTCAGTCTCAGCGTTGGTTCTCTTCGGGGCTGTGATGAATATCCTATAACCTCCCCCACACGACTCCCCTAGAGCCCGAAATAAGAACCACAGACTGCCAGAAGGGGTCCTGTGAGGGCGGGAAAGGAAGGGGACAGCGGGGAGGGAGATCTGAAACGAGAAGGACAAAGGTTTAGAAAACACCCTCCCAGCAACCCCACAATAAGCCACGATACAATCCTTCTGTGCTATATACACCTTTACTCTAAGCCCCTACCTGAAAAGGAAAAAACAGGAGGCTTTGTATTTCGGGAGGAATGATGGGGTGCAATCAGGGATGGAAACCAACTGTAATAATAAATGCAAATAACCACAATGAGCTACTGTGTCATGAGAAGCTATGTTAATCACCTATAATACCTTCCACATACCACTCATGTAAGGTGTTCTTCTTTAGGTTTGACCACTCCCTAGATCACGTACCGCGTGGCTCCTCTCCCTGTAGTGTTAGATACAAAGCGCAGAAAACATGTTGGGGCAAAATACATCACAAAGAAAGATATGGCAGATTACGTTTACGATATCCGTTCAGCAGTAGTCCTGCCACCTTGTACTGGTTATCCCAGAAGGGCGGGGTCTGCTTCTGGACACGTCCGTGTCTTGAGCCCAGGGTAACGTACAAAATATACAGTGTTTACTCCATACGAATCCGATCTCCTTATGAGAGTCAAATCAGTACAAGAATCTTGTTGGGCTATGAATATAGTCCCGGTCTAACCTGACCGTCAACAAGCCTCTCCCCGCATCGAGAACGCGAAATGCCGTCTCGGCCAACCGGGAGAGAAAGAGAGAGAACCCTTGTTAACCCACAAGGTTCTCCTATGTCTGTGAAGGTGCACCCAACCACGTGCAGAGTCAGCGTAAACAAATCCTTACTTCATCCAACCCAGAACGGGAAGAAGTAATACTGACGGACAGCAATGTTCAGAACAGGAGTTTACCGCTGATCCGCCTTACCGATCCGACCAACTTCTTGACTGGAATTATCGGCACCGCTGCCGAGGACTGGCCGAGTCTTTATTTCCGGGTCTGTGCGTGACTGACGTTACAACGTGACGTCGTCACACGGTCTTCTGGGAAATGTAGTTTGGCCACTGCGGTTGCCATTTGTCCCGCATTAGGTGGACAGTGACCCTGCACCGTCGAAACCCGACAGCACATCCCCCCTCACAAGGGGCGCTGGCCAGCGGCAGGCTTCCCAGGGAACAAGCGATGGAACTGCGCCACCAGACGAGGAGCATGAACCATACGAGCAGGCTCCCAGGAGTTATCCTCCCGTCCATAACCCTTCCAGGAAATCAGACACTGCAGACGACCCCTCACCCGCATGGAATCAAGAACCCCCTGAACCTCATATTCACGGTCTTGATGGACCCAAATAGGCGACGGGGTACGTCGCACTGGACAAAGAGAGGGCTTCAGCAGGGACACGTGAAAAACAGGGTGGATCCTCAAGTGCGCAGGCAGGCGCAACCAAACCGACACCGGGTTCACATGACCTCCAACCCTATATGGACCAATGAACCGAGGATTAAACACACTGTGCTTCTTAAACCCGATATACCTGGTAGACAACCACACCAGGTCACCCGTTTTGTAGACCGGGCAAGGCCTGCGGTGTTTGTCGGCCTGAGCCTTGTACCTACTCTTGGCACAAACAAGATTCCTGCGCGCGTCCATGAGTATCCAGCGCATGCGCAACAACCTGGTTCTGACCTCCGGCAGCCTCACATTGTCATTTGGGAGCAACAAGGGACTAAGCCGAGGATGGTGACCATAGGAACAAAAGAAAGGGGAATGAAGCGTGGAGGAATGTTGTGTGTTATTGTATGCCGCCTCCGCCACCCATAACCAATCCACCCACGAGTCCGTAATGGTCTGAACATAGCAACGTAGGTATTGCTTCAGGGTATGGTTCAACCTTTCTGTCTGCCCATCGGTCTGGGGGTGGTAGCTAGTCGACAGGGAGGAGGAGACCTGCAAGGCAGAACACCATGTCTTCCAAAACCGGGCAGTGAATTGGGCCCCTCTGTCCGACACTATCACCCTCGGGAGACCATGTAACCTAACCACGTTCACAAGAAGAAGGTGCGCCAATTGGCCTGCAGTAGGGACCTGTCTACAAGCTATAAAATGCTCCATTTTGGTCAGATAGTCCACCACCACCAGGATAGCTGTCTTTCCTTGATCCTTGGGGAGACCAACTATAAAGTCCACTGAAAACCTCTCCCAAGGTGTTTCGGGTGTGGGTAAGGGTTGTAGCAAGCCCTGTGTTTTTTGATGATCAGATTTCATTTGGGCACATTCCACACACTTCTTTACCCATTGAGTCAAGTCAGATCTTATAGATGGCCACCAGAACTGTCTCAAGGCTTTTTCAAGTGTCTTTACCAATCCCATATGTCCAGCACATGGAGCATCATGACACCATGTGTATACGGTCTTGAGTAACGCCTTGGTGGGTACGAGTACTTGTGACCCCCTCATAGGCACACCGTGCTTTATTCTCCATTCCGGGTGATGCCGAAGCCAGGTTCTCCACACGCAGGTTTGCACGCCCTTGCGTACACTTTGTAGAAAGTCTTTCGTCTGAGTCACACCCACTACCATAGCGGTATCGATGATGGATCTGTGAGGCGTCAAGGCATGCATGGCTGGGTTTTCTTGTCTTGTCAGAGCGTCTGCCTTCTTGTTCTCTATGCCGGGTCGAAATGTGACAATGAATCGGTACTCTTTGAAAAACAACATCCAGCGTAGTTGTCTGGGTGTGAGGTGACGAGCCGCTCGTAGAAACTGAAGGTACCGATGGTCTGTGTAAACCGTGACACGATGAGTAGCACCCAATAACCAGTGTCTCCATTCCACAAAGGCATCACGTATGGCCAACAGTTCCTTTTCTGCGATCGTATAGTTTGTCTCAGCGGAACTGAGTTTTCTTGACATAAAGGCTATGGGGTGTAGCATTCCAGTGGATTCGTCCCTTTGCGACAACACAGCCCCGACAGCCACTTCGGAGGCGTCGGCATCCACCAGAAAAGGCAAGTCAGGATTGACATGGGTTAGAACAGGAGCCGCGGAAAAGGCGTCTTTCAATCCATCAAACGCACTTTGTGCTATAGAATCCCAGACAAAAGGTACGTCTTTCCGTGTGAGATGGGTCAACGGTGTTACCAGAGCAGAGAAACCACGGATAAACCGTCGGTTAAAGTTAGCGAATCCTAGTAGACACTGGATGTCCTTCACTGTGTTCGGACGCGGCCACTCTTTCACCGCTTTCACTTTCCTCTCGGCCATGATCTGACCAGAGGGAGTGAGCATCACCCCCAAGAATTCGACCGTGGTCAGATGGAACTCGCATTTCGAGATTTTACAATACAGGTGATGTAGCAAGAATGCCTGAAGTACTAGGCTCACATGTCTCGTATGTTCATCGGAGGTGTTGGAATACAACAAAATGTCGTATATATATACGACAACGAAACAATCGTGATATTCTCTCAGTACCTTGTTTAGGAAGAACTGGAAGGCGGCCGGGGCGTTACATAGCCAGAAGGGCATTACTAGGTATTCAAAGAGCCCATACTGCGTCTTGAAGGCCGTCTTCCATTCGTCTCCCTGCCTTATGCGGACAAGGTGATACGCCCCACGCAAATCGAGCTTGGTGTAAATGGTAGCCGATCGGACCTGTTCCACCAACACCGGAATCAACTGCAATGGATATTGGTTCTTAATAGTGATGGTGTTTAGGGCACGGTAATCGATACAACACCTCCTTTCTCCATTGGCCTTGGGTATGAAAAACAACGGCGAGGCTGCCGGCGATCTTGACGGCCGTATATACCCAATGGCCAAATATTTGTCCAAATACGCCCGCAAATACGCGTTTTCGGGTACCGTAAGAGCATAGAGTCTTCCATTGGGCACCACCGATCCAGGGAGGAGGTCTTTCCGGCAGTCATAGGCTCTGTGTGGTGGAAGCACTTCGGCCTGCACATCACTGAATACCTCCTTGTATGCTTTATAGCATGATGGTAACACTACGTCTTTTTCGGCAGCCGTGGCTACTTCGTGTATCGAAGCCAAAGCCCTGGAAGGGCCCTCCGAGTCGAGTACACAATGTGTTCGACAATAATCTGATGTGAAACGGACCGTCTTGGTCGTCCAGTGTATGACGGGTTCATGTCTTTGTAGCCAGGGAAGCCCCAAAATGATGCCATATTGAGGCGCTTGGGTTATGTTAAAGGACAATGTTTCCTGATGGATCCCATTGTGGATAAGGACATAATCGGGTGTATGGGATGTGATAGGCCCGGCTATAAGTTCACTCACATCCACAGCATATACCATTTCAGGCTTTTCTTTTGTGATGAGCCGTACCCCCAGTCTTTTTGCTTCAGAAAAATCCATAAAACATCCAGTTGCACCGGAATCCACCATGGCCTTGATGTCATGTTCTCTTGACTCAACTATCAGCGTCATGGCCAAAAACAGATGGTTGTTTTCTTTATCGCGACCAGGCGTCACTGAAGGGATGACATTCCTGCTTGATAGGTTCCCTTCATTCGCCATCAAGCACTGGAGTTTTCCGACTTTCTCTCGCTGGTTCCAGCTGCAGTTAGTCCTGTTCGGGCCTTCCCTGCTTTGGGCTTCACTGGACAGTCTCTCAGGTAGTGCCCTTTCTTGCCACAATATAAACAAAGACCGAACTTTCGGCGATGTTCTTTTTCGTTTGCTGTTAGAGCAGTCCTTACCGCTCCGATTTCCATGGACTCCATTGAGGAACCTGCTTTCTCCCCGGGTCCCCCTTTCTCATAGGACATAACGAGTTGTTCTTTTTTCTTGGTGTCTCCTTTTCTCTCTCTTATTCTGTGATCCAATCGTAAAGTCAGCTCGATAAGAGCCGCACAGGAGCGAGGCTGTGGATCGATGTGAGCCAAAACGTCCTTCATCTCATCGTTTAAGCCTTGGTAAAACAAAGCAGATTGCTTGATTTCTGGCCAGTCAGTTTCTGCTACCAGGCAACGGAAACTATTTAAGTAGGTTACCAAGTCGGTGTTGCCTTGTTTCAAGACCAGCAGAGAACGTCTCGGCTCTGCGGTCAAAGGTTTTTTCAAATTCTGTTCTGAACTCATCCCAATCGTAGAGAAGAGGATCATCTCACCGGACTACAGGGACAGCCCATTGTGCCGCCTCCCCTCCCAGATAGGAAATAAGAAAAGCAACCCTAGCCTGGTTGGTGGCGAACATCTTGGGCTTACACATGAAATGTAATAACACCTGCGTCATGAATACCTGGACTTTCTTGTTATCCCCATAGAACCGCTCAGGAGGTGCCAGGGGTATTTGTGTAGGCATTTCTACCACTATGGAGGTGGAGGGAGGAGGACCCGACCCAGCGTCAAAGGGGTTCCCCTGTATTCGGTCCCGTCTAGCCTTTAGTTGAGCGTTCTCGGATCTAGAGGCAGCCACTTCTCTATTGGAGGCCGCTAGCTCCGTTTGAACCAAAACCAGGGCCGCCAGAACGTCATCTAAAGAAGCCATGGTCACTTCAACACAGCCAAGAAGAGAAAAACAATTGTGGGCCGATAATTCTGTCAGTCTCAGTGTTGGTTCTCTTCGGGGCTGTGATGAATATCCTATAACCTACCCCACATGTCTCCCCTAGAGCCCGGAATAAGAACCACAGACTGCCAGAAGGGGTCCCATGAGGGCGGGAAAGGAAGGGGACAGCGGGGAGGGAGATCTGAAACGAGAAGGACAAAGGTTTAGAAAACACCCTCCCAGCAACCCCACAATAAGCCACGATACAATCCTTCCGTGCTATATACACCTTTACTCTAAGCCCCTACCTGAAAAGGAAAAAACAGGAGGTTTTGTATTTCGGGAGGAATGATGGGGTGCAATCAGGGATGGAAACCAACTGTAATAATAAATGCAAATAACCGCAATGAGCTACTGTGTCATGAGAAGCTATGTTAAGCACCTATAATACCTTCCACATACCACTCATGTAAGGTGTTCTTCTTTAGGTTTGACCACTCACTAGATCACGTACCCCGTGGCTCCTCTCCCTGTAGTGTTAGATACAAAGCGCAGAAAACATGTTGGGGCAAAATACATCACAAAGAAAGATATGGCAGGTTACGTTTACGATATCCGTTCAGCAGTAGACCTGCCACCTTGAACTGGTTATCCCAGAAGGGCGGGGTCTGCTTCTGGACACGTCCGTGTCTTGAGCCCAGGGTAACGTACAAAATATACAGTGTTTACTCCATACGAATCCGATCTCCTTATGAGAGTCAAACCAGTACAAAAATCTTGTTGGGCTATGAATATAGTCCCGGTCTAACCTGACCGTTAACAAGCCTCTCCCCGCATCGAGAACGCGAAATGCCGTCTCGGCCAACCGGGAGAGAAAGAGAGAGAACCCTTGTTAACTCACAAGGTTCTCCTATGTCTGTGAAGGTGCACCCAGCCGCGTGCAGAGTCAGCGTAAACAAATCCTTACTTCATCCAACCCAGAACGGGAAGAAGTAATACTGACGGACAGCAATGTTCAGAACAGGAGCTTACCGCTAATCCGCCTTACTGATTCGACCAACTTCTTGACTGGAATTATCGGCACCGCTGCCGAGGACAGGCTGAGTCTTTATTTCCGGGTCTGTGCGTGACTGACGTTACAACGTGACATCGTCACCCGGTCTTCTGGGAAATGGCCACTGCGGTTGCCATTTGTCCCGCATTAGGCGGACAGCGACCCTGCACCGTCGAAACCCGACATAGGTACTTAAATCACCCACATAACACAACAGCTCTTTTTAGAGCTACCCTACCTCTAAGCACTCCAAATTCTTATTTTACACTATTTTCTTTCACTGTTTTCCCTGTGCTACGCTCAGGGTACGTGTACCTGGAAGCGTACATGGGAACGCACCCAACGCTTACCCCGTGAAAATTAAAAAAAAAAAGTTTTTTTGCCCTTCAGGGTCCTTCTAGGCCCCCCTCAGAAAACCTAGGGGGTTAGGGGGTGTCTACCCTGCCCCCTTATAATCATTTCCCCCTTTTAATTTTCACCTCTTGTGTCTTGATTCTACCGAGACACAAGATGGCGGATTCTCCGGACTGTTCAGAATGTTGACAGACAACCGAGAGCCAATCAGCATCATGCTCGCGCACTTCCGTGGCGCGCCGGGTGCGCTTACCGGTACGCGTACCGGTAAGCGCTCGAAGTGCGCATATAGATATATATTTTTAACCTAATTTTCGTAAAAACCACTGGACGAATTTTCACCAAATATAGAAAAGGCACTTCTGCGTACCAGTCCCTACAATTTTGCTAAGTTTGGTGTAATTCCGTTCAGCGGTTCGGGCTGTAGCCTTGTCCATTCGTCCTATGGAAATTAACATGGGAAAACACGTTTTGGGACCCCCTTTTTTCTCAGCCCCCACTTCACGAATCCCCCCGAAACTTTCAGGTAAGGAGCGGAGCGGAGCTGGCCTAAATTTAGGAAAAATACACACAAATTCCTCAACCAGCGCCAAAGTTATTCCCAATAGAATGTTGCGGATTTCCTATGGTAGCTAGGTCCTAACTATAACTACCTACTGGCGACCGCCAGTAGGTAATATATATATATATATCACTGAAAAAACCATAGGTTAGAGACCATATATAGTTAGCTGGACATTTTATTGACATAAAACCAATGAAATTCCATATATAGTTAGTTGCACTAACTATATATCGCGCATGTGTGTGTAGACGTAGGAATCAGTGAGTGCGTATGTAGTAACTGGTATTGGTGTGTCATGATGTCATCAGTGATGTCATTTGAGATGTCATCAGTGATGTCATCAGTGATGTCATTTGAGATGTCATCAGTGATGTCATCAGTGATGTCACTGACCATGTCATGAATGATGTAATATGTGACATCATCAGCAGTGGATTGCGGGTGCGCGATATATAGTTAGTGCAACTAACTATATATGGAATTTCATTGGTTTTATGTCAATAAAATGTCCAGCTAACTATATATGGTCTCTAACCTATGGTTTTTTCAGTGAATTTTCAAGGTTTTGTAAATGCAAATTCCTAACTATATATGGTCTATAACCTATGGTTTTTTCAGTGAATACATATATAAACATATATAGTCTGCATATCTATATAAATATAAATGCATGCATACATATACATATATGCATACATATGTATGTTATTTACATGAAAGTTTTAAAAACACTAATAAAAGCAAAGCTAAAAAGCCACCTCATTACAAACAGAATGGCTTTAACTTAAACGAGGGCGAGATCTATTGCATTTTCAATGCTTGTTTACTTTGGTTCTATCAAGAAGGCATTCAGATGTGTCACACATTTGCCATAAATTC
Organism: Lissotriton helveticus; assembly: GCF_964261635.1. Classification (NCBI taxonomy): domain Eukaryota; kingdom Metazoa; phylum Chordata; class Amphibia; order Caudata; family Salamandridae; genus Lissotriton; species Lissotriton helveticus. Next base: position 1,461,311,541 of record NC_136067.1, on the reverse strand, counting down.
TGAATGTTAGCACTCTAGTTGCTCATTAGATCACTGTAGTAAAGCTAGTGCTCACCAGGGAAGTCTGCTGCTAATCATGGTTTGCAGCCATTTTCCTGCATTTTTTATCCCGCAGACTTTCAGTCCGCATACCATTATCCCGCAAGGCCATTGACCTCGCATACCATTATCCCGCATTTTTTCAAAACGCATGTGCATTTATCGCGCATGCCTTTACAAAGAATTACGTTCTAAAGGCATGTATGGTAAATGCATTTGCGTTGTGAAAACCACGATGACGAGAGAGGTAAGTGGGTTTGTGTTAATTTTTTCGTGGGTTAGTGATTGTGTAGTGTAGTGTAGTGTTGTGTAGTGTAGTGTTGTGTTAGTGTAGTGTAGAGTTGTGGTGGTTGTTTAGTGTAGGGTCATGCTGGGGGTAGTGTTTTAGGGTTTAGGGTTGTGTTGTAGTGTTTGCGTAGTGTAGGGTCATGCTGGGGGTAGTGTTTTAGGGTTTAGGGTAGTGTTGTAGTGTTTGCGTAGTGTAGGGTCATGCTGGGGGTAGTGTTTTAGGGTTTAGGGTTGTGTTGTAGTGTTTGCGTAGTGTAGGGTCATGCTGGGCGTAGTGTTTTAGGGTTTAGGATAGTGTTGTAGTGTTTGCGTAGTGTAGGGTCATGCTGGGGGTAGTGTTTTAGGGTTTTGGGTAGTGTTGTAGTGTTTGCGTAGTGTAGGGTCATGCTGGGGTGTAGTGTTTTAGGGTTTTGGGTAGTGTTGTCTGTTTGCGTAGTGTAGGGTCATGCTGGGGGTAGTGTTTTAGGGTTTTGGGTAGTGTTGTCTGTTTGCGTAGTGTAGGGTCATGCTGGGGGTAGTGTTTTAGGGTTTTGGGTAGTGTTGTAGTGTTTGCGTAGTGTAGAGTCATGCTGGGGTGTAGTGTTTTAGGGTTTTGGGTAGTGTTGTAGTGTTTGCGTAGTGTAGGGTCATGCTGGGGGTAGTGTTTTAGGGTTTTGGGTAGTGTTGTAGTGTTTGCGTAGTGTAGGGTCATGCTGGGGGTAGTGTTTTAGGGTTTTGGGTAGTGTTGTAGTGTTTGCGTAGTGTAGGGTCATGCTGGGGGGTAGTGTTTTAGGGTTTTGGGTAGTGTTGTAGTGTTTGCGTAGTGTAGGGTCATGCTGGGGGTAGTGTTTTAGGGTTTAGGGTAGTGTTGTAGTGTTTGCGTAGTGTAGGGTCATGCTGGGGGTAGTGTTTTAGGGTTTAGGGTAGTGTTGTAGTGTTTGCGTAGTGTGGGTCATGCTGGGTGTAGTGTTTTAGGGTTTAGGGTAGTGTTGTAGTGTTTGCGTAGTGTAGGGTCATGCTGGGGGTAGTGTTTTAGGGTTTAGGGTAGTGTTGTAGTGTTTGCGTAGTGTAGGGTCATGCTGGGGGTAGTGTTTTAGGGTTTAGGGTAGTGTTGTAGTGTTTGCGTAGTGTAGGGTCATGCTGGGGTGTAGTGTTTTAGGGTTTTGGGTAGTGTTGTAGTGTTTGCGTAGTGTAGGGTCATGCTGGGGGTAGTGTTTTAGGGTTTAGGGTAGTGTTGTAGTGTTTGCGTAGTGTAGGGTCATGCTGGGGTGTAGTGTTTTAGGGTTTTGGGTAGTGTTGTAGTGTTTGCGTAGTGTAGGGTCATGCTGGGGGTAGTGTTTTAGGGTTTAGGGTAGTGTTGTAGTGTTTGCGTAGTGTAGGGTCATGCTGGGGGTAGTGTTTTAGGGTTTAGGGTTGTGTTGTAGTGTTTGCGTAGGGTAGGGTCATGCTGGGGGTAGTGTTTTAGGGTTTAGGGTTGTGTTGTAGTGTTTGTGTAGTGTAGGGTCATGCTGGGGGTAGTGTTTTAGGGTTTAGGGTAGTGTTGTAGTGTTTGCGTAGTGTAGGGTCATGCTGGGGTGTAGTGTTTTAGGGTTTTGGGTAGTGTTGTAGTGTTTGCGTAGTGTAGGGTAATGCTGGGGGTAGTGTTTTAGGGTTTAGGGTAGTGTTGTAGTGTTTGTGTAGTGTAGGGTCATGCTGGGGGTAGTGTTTTAGGGTTTAGGGTAGTGTTGTACTGTTTGTGTAGTGTAGGGTCATGCTGGGGGTAGTGTTTTAGGGTTTAGGGTAGTTTAGTTGTTTAGTGTATGCTAAAGGCATATTCGTTCTAAAAGTTTTCGTTATTTTAATTTGCGGCCTAATAGTACATGCGGGATTTTTTTTGCGGACTGATGGTATGCGGGATTTCGTCATATATTCGCTAATCATACTTTCTATGGCAAAATGAACCCCCTCATTTTGTTCCTTTTTAAATTAAATGTTTTAAGAGTTACCACTTTATTCCAATCAAGATGGCTTCAGGTGTGCCATACCTTTGTAATAAGTAGGACTGTTAGCACTCTAATTGTTCTTTAGAACACTCTGGGACATTCTGTCATTGGGCTATAGTTGGGCTACATCTGGCTGATATTTGGGCTACATTTGTTTTTTTTGTCTCTGGTGGCCATCTTTGGGCTACATTGGGCTACATTGGGCTACATTGGGCTACATTGGGCTACATTTGGGCTCCAACATATATATAGCCCAATGAAGCCCAATATATATTTTTCAAAGTTAATTTTCGTAAAAAACACTGGAGCCTATATCTTGAGACATAGCAAAGGCACATCGGGCTACCAGTCCCTACAATTTTGCCAAGTTTGGTGTAAATCCATTCAGCCGTTCAGGCTAAAAGTGAGGCCAACCGCCCTATGGAAAATTGCATGGGAAAAACACGTTTTGGGACCCCCCTTTTTTCTCGGCCCCCCCTTGACGAAACCCCCCCAAATTTTCAGGGGCTGCTCAGAAACAAAATGTTCCATTTTCCTGAAAATTTCAGCCAATTCTGTCCCCAAACGCCAAAGTTATTCGACATAGAATTTTCAAAAATCCCATAGGAAAAAAATCCTAACTATATATACCTACTGGCTATCGCCAGTAGGTAATACATATATATATATACATATATATATATATATATATATATATATATATATTCACTGAAAAAACCATAGGTTATAGACCATATATAGTTAGGAATTAGCATTTAAAAAACCTTATTTTACTCACACAAAACCATTGAAATTCCATATATAGTTAGTTGCACTAACTATATATCGCGCACCCGCAATCCACTGCTGATCATGTCACATATTACATCATTCATGACATGGTCAGTGACATCACTGATGACATCACTGATGACATCTCAAATGACATCACTGATGACATCACTGATGACAACATCCAGTGACTGTATGTTTCTGTAAAGTTAAAATATGTCTTACATATTGAAGAATGAGTGGATGTATAAGTGTCTGGATGAAGGATTTAGTAGGTGCGTGACTGACTGTATGAGTGAGTGATTAAATGTGTCTCACTGAATGCATGGGTTAGTGACTAAACTGTCTTAATTTGTGCATCATTATGTCTGTTGTGATGTAAACTGCTGCATGTGTTGATCATTAGCTATACGAGAGGCTATATGTGTTATTAATTGGTTGCCCAAGTATTTCTATGGGAGATTGAGTTTGTGTGGGGGTGGCTGGAAGGTGTGTGACTCTGTGCATAGATGTGTGAGCAGTTTATTCACTAGGTGTATGAGTTCAAGAGTGCATGTGGAAACAGCTACATGGGCAGTTGACTGTGTGCATGAGTGTATTGATGAGTGAATGGATATCTCAATGCTACATGTCATAGTAAGTACATATGTAAAACACAGTACATGTGAGAGTTGGCATATATAAATAACTGTGCATGAGAGCCACTGAATGAGTGAGTGGTTGTATCGATCATTGTGAACTTGTATCAGGGATTGTATAAGAGAGTAAATATGTGTTAGTATATGTTTCAATAAGTAAGGTGTGTTTAACTGTATAGTTGAAGAAATGGAGGTGAGATTGTTTCTTTGCATGACTGACTGGGTGTGTGAGTAACTCCATGGATGAGTGGCAGTGTGTGAGTGTCTGTATACACTGAGTGTATCTAAGGTTATATTAGAGTCTGAAGAGGTTTATCGTATTAGCACAAGAATGATGTCAAATGAGATGTCATCAGTGATGTCATCAGTGATGTCATTTGAGATGTCATCAGTGATGTCATCAGTGATGTCACTGACCATGTCATAATTGATGTAATATGTGACATGATCAGCAGTGGATTGCGGGTGCGCGATATATAGTTAGTGCAACTAACTATATATGGAATTTCAATGGTTTTGTGTGAGTAAAATAAGGTTTTTTAAATGCTAATTCCCAACTATATATGGTCTATAACCTATGGTTTTTTCAGTGAATTTCAATGGTTTTTTAATAGCAAATATCATAAGCTGTCGAATGTCAAGTACGTGGTAAGTAAAAACCTTTTCGTGTTTATGCACACTGATCTGCTTTGAATGCTGCCCCCACCCCTCATTTCTATTAGGAGTACTCTCTCTTTGCAGATAGTGAAGGGTAGTTAACGCAGGCCTTTGCCCCCGTTGTAATCCGTCGTGCCTGCTTCTCTCTCCATTTGATTGATTGTTCTCTTTGGTTCATTCTCTATTTACAAACAAGCACAGAGTCGCAATACTCTGTTTAGTCTTTACAGATAGCGAAAGATCGTGTAAAAAAACAAAAGGAATCGAGCAAAATCAGTAGGCCACTAATGAGATCTCTTTTTGACCTCCCTAAAATAGAAACATTAGGAACAACCTGTTGATAATACCAATGTCTATGTACATAAGCGGCGTTCATTTGTGTTCACAGTACCCCTTCTTGATTGTTTGAATCGAGCATTGAATTGTTCTAAGTTGGTTCTCTTAAGAATCTTCTCTGCCTGCAAACGAGGAAGAATAGGAATATTCTCTCTCCCTTTGCAGATAGTGAAGGGTAGGTAACGCAAACCTTTAACACGTCGTGCCTATTTCGTTCCTCATTGATTGATTGTTTCCCCAAACATTGACTGTTTGGGAATTGGTTCTTTTTGTAGGTATTCCCTGTTTGCAAATATACGTAGGAAAATCTTTGCAAATAGTGAAAGGGTACGTAATGCGGACCTTTCTCCCCCGTTGTAATCTGTCATGCCTATCTACTCCCCACTGATTGATGCACCTGTTTCACCCGGACCATTTACTAGAGATACGTCATCTGGCCCTACCAGAGAGCACCCCTAGTGAAAAGGACATATGCAATAATAACGAAGTGATCACTGTATCCTGTTAACAGAAACTTTAGCATGAAACAACCTGGAAAGAAAAGAATAGGAAAACGAAAATCAGTAGGCCACTGATGAACATGAACTTTTATTAAACAACGAACAAAGAAACGATAACATAACGTAATGATAAAACCTATTAATGTCCTAGAAACAAGAAAACGTTAGAAATATGCCAGTGGTGAGAGACCAGAAAAACAGTAAGAGAAACCAAATCACCCCTCGCTGTCCCACCGCCTGCCACGCCAAAAAAATCGATAGACTAGGGAAAATGCAAGTCAGTAGAACATCCGCCCCCACTCTGGAAACTTCCAAGGTGGGGCAGGGTTGCGGCTACGCCCAGCCGGAAGCAGCCCATATAAGGCGGGTCCTGCTGCCACGCCTCGGCCAGGAGATCCTAACGTAGGGTGTAGCCGGAGGAGAGGCCGAGGCCAGCGGGACCCGGCCAGGGGATTGCCTTTACAACGCTGAAGAGTTGCAGGGGGGGGGAATGTCTCCTCGACCCTCCCCTCTCTCTCCCAGTCCGGCTGGGTGGCCCTTGAGAGTTTTAGGTAGTCCCGCCACATGCTCTTCCGGTCCGGCCACCAACGGTCGGGGGGCCGAGGCCGACGGGATCCGGCTGCAGCCGATAAACCAAGGAACCCGTTCATGGGGCCAGAGCCAGGGGCGTCCGGCCGACATCCACCGGAAGCCCGGCCCGAAGACGGACGGGACACTTCTTCTTTCTTGAATAATGGCTGCGACAACACTGGGGGGGGATGTCTTGCACATGCCTCCGACCCCCCCCCCCTCGTCCTCATCGCCTGGTCCGGCCATAACAAATCTCAAGCGAGACGCCGTGGGGTGCACTGGGAGGGAGAGACGATGCGAACAGGCCTCTCCCGCCTCCCCAGGTGGAGGCTTCCCAGCTGCACCCTCAGCGCTCCAAGCGCCCGGAAAGGGGTTCTTCCACTGTGGCGATGCTGCAACGTCTCGCCCGGCAGGGTGGAGCCCGTCCGCTCATTTGACCCCGCGATCGCCAGTAGCTACCGAACTCTCAAAATGGCGGTCGACCTGGCAAGAGCGGGCCCAGCATGAAGAAATGGCCCGGTCACTGGTTGACTCCACCACCGTAGTCCTCCACGACCTTGAAGATTCTACAGGAGCCGCGGGAGTCTCCGACCCCCGATGGGGAATGACTGCCATGATCGCCCGTGGAGTGACGAAACTGTATCCGCGGGACGTCGGCGCTCCCATGCTGGCGCCAGCCTCACTTTGAATTACTAGAATCCTGCAGACCTCAGTACCGGTGAAAGCACAGTGTGACCCGGTAGGAAAAATTGTTGCACCCCCTCCCCTTTTTGACTGATAGTTCAAACCACCGATCCTTTCCTTTGCCCTTTTAACGGAACTTTGGACTGCCTCCCCCTCTTTTACATTTTCTAGAGAAAACAAAACATTAACCACTACATTAGCATAGCAGTTGACACCAGAACTGTTTTCAAATTGAAAACCAACAACATCTTCACCAGAATCCTTTTTGTTTCTGCTGTGACCCTGCTACAGCACAGGCATTGTCCCCAGCAGTAATTCTGCAATGCCGGTAAGAATAGCTGTGGTGCCTACTGGACTCACTCACCCCCGCGGCGCCCCACGCCGTTATTTGCTGGGCGGCAACTTACTAGACATCACTTTCGTGCCATCTAGATTTCAGCGCGTTCTGCTGCCTTGGAACTATTCGCACAACAGACTGCTACTGACGACCCACCCCCAGGCAACATCTTCTGAATTTTCATAATTTGAAAGAACTAGTAACATGTCCTCATCAGGAATTCAAAACAAATTGCCACGGTCTCTTCGTTGTTTAAATGTTTTTACTGTTTTTGTTTTGTTGTATATATTTATATGTTATTAAAGTTTTATATTCCTACTACTTTGTTGGAGTGCTATATATTTTTAATGTGACACATAATTGTAAAAACTTTGATGTACAAAGAGTCATTCCTGGAATCTTCCGCTTCAGGCTCGGTCCCCTCCCCAATCACAATACAGGATGGTTTTCAGATAGTAGGAACACGTGTGGTGTGACGGATCTCATCGGGTGTGGGCCTTGATCTACTATAACTCCTTTGAAGAGGGGTGATTCTTTACAGCTGGAGCCATAAACTACATCTGCAGGGCTAGCTGATAGCCTGGACAATCGGACACAGAGGAAGAGGAGTGTCAGAGGGTGCGGTAGTGAATAGGGCGAAAGGGAGGTGTCGGGCGGGCACAGAGTGTGATTCTCAGGGAAGAGCAGCGCAGATGGGGGGAGGTTTATTGCCCATGCATAAGACAGAGAGCGGGGGTGACCAGTGCCTGGGGAAGATGCTTGCGAGGGTGGGGAGCCATGCTACGAATCGACAGCGTGCAGAGAGTGGGTCTGGTCAAGGCATCTAAAATGGCTGCCGTGCACGACAAAAGTGTGGCATTTCAAAAAAGGCAAGATGGCGCAAACAATGTTTTTCAACACTTCCTCATTTCCTTCGAATCGAACGTTAACAGACGTTGGTGCATATTACCAAAGTTAAGCAATATTTATCGCTAACGATGCTTACCAACGAATTTTTTACCGCTAAGCATCGTCAGAAATTATCGAAGATAAACCTTGCTATTATCAAGGTTTATCGCAAATGCGATAAAAAACGGCCACAATGCATGAATATCGCTAAAAAGTCAGCGATATTCCTGCATTACCGAGCTAATGCTCTTAGCCATGTTATCCACCTCCCATTGGATAACATGGCTAAGAACTGCTCAGGGCAGGTGTTACTTTTTGGAGATATTCGCGCTTAGCGCGAATATCTCCAAAAGTTGATAATAGGAGATAGATATCTTGCATGTTGTAATGCAAATTATTGTGGTATATGGAACTCATACCATAATCTCTCAGGAAAGCAGAAACTGATCCTTTTGGGACCGCCTGAAAAGGCCTAGGGGGTAAGGGGTACTCTACTTTGCCCCCTTTTCACGTTCCGAACTATTTTATTTTACTCTCTTCTGTAATTACACAAAATAGCAGCGATAAGATGCATCGGAGACACACAGTGAGAGAAAGGAGGCCGGAGATGAAGAAGAGATGTCAAATACACATTGGAGATAATATAGTGGCAGATGGGAAGTAAATATGAGTAAACTTACCATGTAACATAAAAATGTTGCACTCTATACTATAAGTCTCATTTTATACTACAATCACTTCGCTACAACCTCATAAATTAAAAATAAAAATGAATAATGTCTCAAACAATTTTTGATTTCTAAATATAAATTTATTCTTTAGAATTTTCTAAATTTGAAAGAACTAGTAACATGTCCTCATCAGCAATTTCCTCATGAAAAGTCTGCAATGATGATTCTTGTAACTCTATGGTCTCCAAACATTCGATAAATTCGCCATCAACAGATTGATCAAAAAAATCATTCAAGTCATCTCCTCCTTGTGACAATATTTCATTATTGGTGCTGTCAATTTCAATCAATGTAGTGGAATCATTCAAGTCATCTCCTCGTGACAATATTTCATTATTGGTGCTCTCAATTTCAATCAATGTAGTGGAATCATTCAAGTCATCTCCTCCTTGTGACAATATTTCATTATTGGTGCTGTCAATTTCAATCAATCTAATGAAATCATACACGTCATCTCCTCCTTGTGACAATATTTCATTATTGGTGCTCTCAATTTCAATCAATGTAGTGGACAATTCAAAAGAAATTGCCACGGTCTCTTCATTGTGAGCCATTTTATTTTGAAATTGCTTGCTGTAAATTGCAGAAAAAAATAATCACTTTCATTTATCGTTTTTAGTAATACATAATATAAAACTAACTTTATCAAGTATTTAGTATAACAGAAGGACTGCAAATAAATAACAGAAAACATTTTTCAAATTATCTTCAAGTGTACAACATAGTTCCCCTTACAAATTAACAACTCACCTTTTTAAAAGTAGGAGAAGTGTTAGTACTGTGTAAATCAAACACCAGAAATTCACCACCAAAAATTCCTCACAAATGTACCTCAGACAGTAGTATCACAAAATGGCTGTGGTTTCCTCTCATTTGACATATATACATAACCAATTAACTTTCATCACACACAAATACAAAACCAAAGTAACATTTTAATTGGTTCTAAATTTCAACACTTTCAAATGTGTTTTCCCCATGCAATTTTCCATAGGACATTTACATACGTCTACAGCCTGAATGGCTGAACGGAATTACACCAAACTTGGCTAAATGGTACATCAAACCTAAGAGGTCAGGAAGGATCTACTATGCCCCCTTATGGTCATTTGCCCCTTCGCTTTGGCCTCCTCTTGTCTCTCGATCCTACCGAGAGACAAGATGGCGGCCGCTACGGACTGTTTGGAATGTTGACAGACGCCGGAGAACCAATCAGCTTCGCAAAGCTCCGTAACGCGAAAAGTACGCGAAGCGGAGCGCTGTTACAGATATATATCTTTTTTTGAACGTTAATTTCTCAAAATCCACTGGAGCACATATATTGAGACCTAGCAAAGGCACATCGGGCTACCAGTCCCTAATATTTTGCCAAGTTTCGTGCAAATCCATTCAGCCGTTCGATTATTGACATTTAGATACGTCTACAGCCTGAATGGCTGAACGGAATTACACCAAACTTGGCAAAATGGTACATCAAACCTAAGAGGTCAGGGAGGATCTACTATGCCCCCTTATGGTCATTTGCCCCTTCGCTTTCGCCTCCTCTTGTCTCTCGATCCTACCGAGAGACAAGATGGCGGCCGCTACGGACTGTTTGGAATGTTGACAGACGCCGGAGAACCAATCAGCTTCGCTTCACAAAGCTCCGTTGCGCGAAAAGTATGCGAACTGGAGCGCTGCCCGGTCCGCTGTTACAGATATATATCTTTTTTTAAACGTTAATTTCTCAAAATCCACTGGAGCACATATATTGAGACCTACAAAAGGCACATCGGGCTACCAGTCCCTACAATTTTGCCAAGTTTCGTGCAAATCCATTCAGCCGTTCGGGCTAAAAGTGAGGCCAACCGCCCTATGGAAAACTCAATGTTAAAAACACGTTTTGGGACCCCCCTTTTTTCTCGACCCCCCCTGGACGAACCCCCCCCCAATTTTCAGGGGCTGCTCAGAAACAAAATGTGCCATTTTCCTGAAAATTTCAGCCAATTCCGTCCACAAACGCCAAAGTTATTAGACATAGAATTTTCAAAAATCCCATAGAGAAAAAATCCTAACTATATATACCTACTGGCGACCGCCAGTAGGTAATATATATACATATACATATATTTATATATATATATATATACATACATATATATATATATATATATATATATATATATATATATATATATATATACACTGTAGTACCAGACTTCACTTGCCACAGCACCAGACTACAGGCACAGCAGTTACCACAGCAGCACTAGATTGCACCAACAGCACCAGATTACACCCAAAACACTTGCTTCAGCACCAGCAGCTATAAACCCACAACATTTGCCATCGTAGTGGCACTGGATGGCAACCACATTATTCAACAGGTATAATGCCACAGCACTAGGTATAACCCCACCACATCAGATAATCATATAACTCCCATGGTGGTACAAACTATAAACCCACTGCTTTCTCCTGCTTTTGCTCCATTGTTTAACTACTTTCTCCTTCTTCTCCTGGCTGCTTTTGCCTTGTTTTTTACTTCTTTGTCCTTCCTCTCCTCCTGTTTTCTGAGTGCTTTCTCCTGGTTTTGCCTAATTTTTACTGCTTTTCCCTTCCTCCCCTATCTTTCTGTCTGCTTTTTCTACAGTTTTTACTGCTTTCTCCTTCATCTCCCCCATTTTCCTGGGTGCTTTTTCATGCTTTTGCCTTGTTTTTTACTGCCTTTTCCTTCCTCTCACCCCATTTTTATGACTGCGTTCTCCTGCTTTTGCCCTTTTTTTTACTGCTTGCTCCTTCCTCTCCCCTATTTTTCTGAGTGTTTTCACCAACTTTTGCTTTGCTTTTTAATGCTTTTCCCTTCATCTCCCCATTTTCTCCTGACTGCTTTCTCCTGCATTTACCCCGTTATTTTTCTGCTTTCTCCTTCCACTCCCCCATTTCTTTGAGTGCTTTCTCCTGTCTGCTTTTGCCTTGTTTTTTACTGATTTTTCCTTCCTTCTTCGACTCCCCCTGTTTTTCTGACTGCTTTCTCCAGCTTTTGCCCCATTTTTAACCTTCCTCTCACCCTGGTTTTTTTTCCTTGCTCCATTATTCTATAACTGTCAAAGCTCCAAGCCCAACCAATATGCCTTAGGAAGCAAACTATGACATACAGCTGCCACTGGTGCCAGGAGGATTGGATGCAGTAGGTTGGTAGGGGCCAAAAAGCGCCTTTTAGCCTGAGCTAGTGAGTGAAGTGAACAGCGGCCTGTGCTGCAGCTGCACACAACACAGGTGCTGCTTCTCTCTCACCTCTCCATCTTTTGATGTTTGGAGCCTGCCCAGTGCGCATTTGCTGGGGGTTGGGGCCCGCGGCAGGTAGGCCATGATTGGTCCAACTCACATAACAGACAGGCGAGGCGGCTCTTGTTGGTAATGCTAAGCTACCAATGACAGTCCTGCCTGCAATGGTGTCCTATGCGGACCATGGAAGTTCGGACTGTCATTGGTAGCTGAACACTACCCTACTGAGAGATGAGTTTCATTGGTCTCATAGCGCTCAGCTACCAATGTCAGGGAGACTACGGCTATTGTTAGGGTGCCACGTCCAGACTGGTTTTGGCCAAGGTGTGCCAGTAACTAGAGCCTAGCTACGGGTGGCCTGGGCCACATGCCATTGTTATGTTGCACCTGACTAGTGCAGCGTAACACTACGGCAGACCGCGCGGCGGTCATAGTGTTACTGCACTGTCTCCCACTATTGTCCACCATGACTGTGTCTCCACTGCCTCAGTCCCCCACTGGTTTGGGCAGGGAGTGCACCCTCACTTGTCCCCACGCTAGCACCCATGTGCAGGAGTCCATGTTTGTGCATGGTTTTTGGTCAGCAGGGATGGCTGGAGTTCTATGTATGGGAGCATGCTTGAATTGTGGTCTAGAATTATGTTTATTTGCAAGTATAATTGTAGTGTAGTTCCTATATTCCAAATAGGCTCTGCGCATTGGAATAATATAAACAGCAGTGTAGACGTAGGACTGAGGTCGACTAGGTCTCTACTGACTATATTAGACTTAATTAGTTTTGCCAGCTAGCTCAGAGGTCACTAGAAACTTTCTTGAATAAACAAGGAGTTGTTTAACTTCCCCGGATAGACAAGAAGGGATTAGCTTCTGACAACCATATAACACGACAACTTTGCTCCCTCAGAATAAGAGTGTATCTCTAGAGTCGTGTGAAAACGATAGACAGACAGCTATTTTACTCAGTCAATCGTGCATACTTAGTTTCACCAGAGTGCAGAGAAATAGAGAGACGGGCGTTTTCAATAAAAGGTGTTATTTATTGAGCAGTCTTCTTTCTCATGCAAGGGAAATGAATTGCCACATTTGCAATACTTAACTTGAAGTAAAGTGCGTACAGTAAAAGTAGTATTATGAAATAATACTGTAAAAGCATGGATATGGTTTCTTAGCCATATGATACTTTAAAATGGATAAAATATACATACATAAAAACATTGACTAACGTACTCAACTGGTGCTTCTAATCTACGCCTACCCCGGTGTACCTGACCTAAGCCTAATACGTGGGAAGGAGTAAGTAAGTAGCAGTTTAAGTTAAGTTGGTTTTTGCCAAGGAATCTGAATCAAGAATTCTCTTAAGGGTTTAGTCAGCTCCGTACCTTGGTAATAGAATGTAGGAGGTCTGGTATCTCTCTCTCAGGACTCGATATCCCAGAAGCCCACAAGGACGGCTGGAAACACCGGAGCTGGAATTTTCTCGGCTGGAGAAAAAGACAGCGTCTTTCTCAGTGCGTCAAAAGGGAGGGGCGGCGTCCGTGGGCTCTCGCATCAGCTGGGCTCTCGGGCAAGTAGATAGCCGCTCTGCTCCAAACCACTGTGTGTTTGCTTAAGGCAACGTTGGTATATTTATACCTGAAAGGTGCCGGGTTTGACGTAAGGTTGGACATAAGACGTCAATAAAAGATGTCACTAAGAACTGGTCGTTCTTTCTGTGCTTGCAGGAGTTCTAGGACAAATCAAAACAAAAGCATGGGGAATTCCCAGGTTGCTGGAGGTTTGGTTTGTTTAAAGAACGCGTTGCACTTTCTAGGAGTCTAGGAGAGTATCCTTGCCGTATTTGAACTGCATGGGCTATTACTAAATATGGATATTATTCTTATGCCTTTATAAGGATATTAGTTATTATAACCACATACGGGCATAAATCGGGAATATCGAATTAGGGTCCTAGATAGAAACACAACACCCACTCCACGAATTAATGTCCATCATTACTAAAACGAAGCAATATTAAACATATAACGATGCATGTGTGTTTTCCAACCCACCCCAAAATACATAAATTGCATTTGAAATGGTATATGGTAAATACACGAAAATGAGTATTGGTACTGTACGCTTATTAAGCAGTGTCATCATTCAGTTAAATGCATATATATATCAGCTGAATGAATTGCGAAAATTACACATGAAATGCTCTGAATACAGAAAAGAACGTCGAGACCATTCCATCACATATTTATACAAATGCTGTACATGTGCTAGAGGCTGAGGTAAAATATTGTCTCTAGTTATCCTAAAATAGAAGCTCTGTTCTCTAAGAATAGTTCTACTTTAAGCAGAGTACTTTGTGCCAGAAAAAAGGGTAAATATTTTGGAAAAAAAGTGGAAAAAAAATAATTTCGCTTTCAGGGGAAAAAATAGTTCCACATGTTTTCAGTAGCTGTGTTTATCAAAACTGAAGGCCGAATTCAGAGTTCAGGGAACGCTGTGTGCTCGTTGTTTTAAAAGTTATTCTCGTTGTTCAGGGGAGAACATCATATCAGACAGACTTGCAAAAAATTGGTCTACGACATCAGGTGAAAGTTCGACCAAGTTCGAAAATGCTGTAACAGTGCATGTGTGAGAATGATTGCTATCATCGGTGTCAGGATCAGCAATGCTCACAGAAGGTTGCACCTGTGTGGTGCTGCTTTCATCTCGTACTCCACCGCCACATACTCGTAGTGGTGAAGTCTCAACGAATGCCGTCATTAGAATAGGTAGCCGCTGGGGACAGCACGATGCATGAGTCGTTACCGACCTAGCAAGGTATCTGTATCCATTGGTACTGCTGATGGTAGTGTAAGACAGACGTCCAACACGCATTCTTCTCCGCATAGCATACATCGAAGCACAGGTAAGATGCAATCTTGCCAGATTGGTCTGAATGAAAGAAACCAAGTTGTACTTAGATCTCTTAGCCAGGCAAATCCGAGGACTTTAGTGATGCGGTCCCGGTAGCGTATAGCTAGGATCGTTTCTCCCATCGTTGCTGGAGTCTTGTCTGTGGCTTGGCTTGCCATATCGGAGCAGAAGAATCAAAAATAAAATTCCTGCCACGAGTCCCAAAAGAAGAGGCAGACCGCCAAATAATGAATGCACAAAATTCGGGAAAATGCCCAGAACTGTTTCAAAGGGTGCTAACAGTCCCGAAAAAATTGTCTTAAATACATGTGCAATGCCACTGGTATCAGACATGTTTAAGATTTGACTTAACATTTCTACGAAATGCACGGGGCAATTTGTTGATAATAGGGAATGTATCTCTGCCGCTGTCCTTGCAACTTGCAGATCATACGTTTCTTTGAACGAGGTTAAAGGCACAGTTGTCTGTAAAAGAATAGACTTCATTCTGCTTAAAGTATCAATTCGAATAGAAGAGATATTCAAATAAGGCCATATTACCGCCTCCATGTCTGGATTGCTGTTTGGATACAATACTTGCATACAGCAAGTGACCATGGAACTAACGGTCACGAGATAGGCTTTTCCTGGCACCATGCCACAACAGCTGTGGTCACTTATTAGAACATAACTGCCGTTGGTAAGCTGTCTGAAAAATGGCTCTATCTGAGTTGTAGGAGTGCCGTGCAGGTGACATGAAAGGTTATTTGAAGTCCCTTCGCAGGCTCCATGCAAGTTAATACCTTGACACAGAAGTGTACCACTTAGTGATTTTTCACAATTATTACCACTACGAAATACCTCCTTTTTCCCTTCACTATAACATTTGTGGGTATAAGGTAATTTCCATGTTGACTTGATGTATCCTTTACCTAACCTTTCATACTGGCCCGCTGGTATATACTCTTGGCAATATTTAAACTGGAAAGTTGTTATCGGAATTGTAATAATTCCGTGTATTATCCATTCAATGACAGGTCTTTCTGACATTGTCAATGGTAATCTCTCAAATTTTTCAATGCTCAAAATCGTATAGTCTGCTCCTTTTTGTGCCAAACTGATTTGTTTATCAGTAAGGTTAAAGATAGAGAATAATGACGTTAAGTTGATTAAACGCCTTGGCACGTAGCCTGAACGCAGATTTTGCAACGTCCAGCCAAGCTGTACAATAGAACATAATTGGGACTGACCATGTTTTAACATTAGCAAGTCCTGCTCTATTATATCAATAGCAGATGATACAATGCTGTCCAGTGAATATATTCTGGAGGACAGAGTTGTTAACCCATTGTCCACAACAGAAAGTGATTTTTACAAATTAATACGATCAATTTCTCGTATTTTTTCTGCTGTTTCAATTTGTGTTTCTTTCCAAGCCTCGTTGTATGCAGTGTATATACCGGCCGCTATGAAACGTTTTTAGCGCTGTTTGCGTGGTCCCAGTATGAAATCACGCAAGTCAGCACCGTCTTAAATACATGTGCAATGCCACTGGTATCTGACATGTTTAGGATTTGGCTAAGCATTTCTATGAAATGCACTGGGCAATTTGTTGATAAAAGGGTATGTATCTCTGCCGTTGTCCTTGCGACTTGCAGATCATACGTTTCCTTGGACGAGGTCAAAGGCACAGTTGTCTGTAAAAGAATAGACTTCATTCTGCTTAAAGTATCAATTCGAATAGAAGAGATATTCAAATGAGGCCATAATGCCGCCTCCATATCTGGATTGCTGTTTGGATACAATACTTGCATACAGCAAGTGACCATGGAACTAACGCTGACGAGATAGGCTTTCCCTGGCACCATGCCACAACAGCTGTGGTCATTTATTGGAATATAACTCCCGTTAGAAAGTTGTCTAAAGAATGGCTCTATCTGTGTTGCAGGAGTGCCGTGCAGGTGACATGAAAGGTTATTCGAAGACCCTTCGCAGGCTCCATGCAAGTTAATACCTTGACACAGAAGTGTACCGCTTAGTGATCTTTTACAATTTTTACCACTAAGAAATACATTCTTTTTCTTTTCACTGTAACATGTGTGTGTATAAGGTAAATTCCATGTTGACTTGATGTACCCTTTACCCAACCTTTCATACTGGCCCACTGGTATATACTCTTGGCAATATTTAAATTGGAAAGTTGTTATCGGAATTGTGATTATTCCGTGTATTATCCATTCAATGACAGGTCTTTCTGACATTGTCAATGGTAATCTCTCAAGTTTTTCAATGCTCAGAATTGTATAGTCTGCTCCTGTTTGTGCCAAACTGATTTGTTTATTCGTAAGGTTAAAGATAGAGAATAATGACGTTATGTTGATTAAACGCCATGGCACGTAGTCCGAACGCATATTTTGCAACGTCCAGCCAAGTTGTACAATAGAACGTAATTGGGACTGACCATGTTGTAACATTAGTAAGTCTTGCTCTATTATATCAATAGCAGATGATACAATACTGTCCAGTGAATATATTCTGGAGGACAGAGTCGTTAACCCATTGCCCACAACAGAAAGTGATTTTTCCAAATTAATACGATCAATTTCTCGTATTTTTTCTGCTGTTTCAATTTGCATAACTTTCCAAGCTTTGTTGTATGCAGCGTATATACCGGCCGCTATGAAACATTTTTGACGCTGTTTGCGTGGGTCAATATGAAATCACGCAAATCAGCACCGTCTTTAAGTAAAGTCAAGTGTTGCTTAATTTCAGCCAGTGTGGATTTCTGTAGCCTTTCGAGGCATAGTTTCCCTACACTGTATGTTGTAACTATCCCTGAATGTTGTCTCTGGGAGTATCTTGGGTCTGGCCTGGTCATTTTAAACCCCTGTATTTTGTTCAGGAATCTATCTTGACAGTTATTTGTGTCTGTGGGCCAGATCAACCATTTTTTCCAATCAGGATGTGTTCTGTTTTGGTATAAAATATGGGATATGTCTATCTCCATATCTGTAGTGCTAATACTATCAGGTATGGGCTTCGGAATAGACGGTTTATTTAAGTCTTTTATCTTGGCTAGACCAAGACAGGTTGTCTGTTGAATGGTGTCATTCAAGAATATTATTTGTTCTGGGAACATGCAGGCTCTAAATAATGCTTCTAGACCTTGTACCTGCCATTCTTTTGTACCCCAGATGGTTTTTGTTTCAATGTGTTTTTCCAGAATTCAAAACCAAATGTAGTCATTTTTTCATAAAATGTTTCAGAATAAATCAATTTAGTATTTGTCAACATTGTTTTCATTCCTGTCTTATTTAACATTTTAAAACAAAACGTTTCTGCATCACTTGTGTTAAACCCTGAGAAGTATGGGAATTTCTCATAAAATCTTTTCGAGCTGCCTTTAGGTGGTGTTGCACAATATTCCCATTGGTTATAATTAAAAACATTTCTAGGCTGTGCAGATTTATGCAAATAGTGATGACCAAAATGATTATAGCAGTACATTTCTTCATAATTTGATGAACCCTGCAAATAATCATGTTCTGTAAATTTTGCTCACATTACTAAATCTGACATCATATTATTAATATTTTCAAAGTCCCAATCATCAAAGAAAGTACTTGGTTTTACAAAGTCACTAAATGAAACCTTGAACTGGTGTGGATATTTCAAGAGCTCAATCGGGCCATACATTTCATAATCTGTTTTGTCCCATGCTACCCCCCCCCCCCGGGTTTTGGATTGGCTGTGATGTTCACTAATGATAGTTCTCTTTTCTCGATGTGAGATGACTTGTGAGGCTTTAGGACCAAGTTGATGTTCTGACTTGCTGTGTCCATTGTACTGTATTTTCCTTTAATGAATTTTCCCAAACAAAGAACCCCGACGAGCCAAAGCAGGAGGAAAAGTACACCTAACACAATCCAAAATTCAATCCATGGAGAAATCAGATAGGTTTCTTTGAGTTGATGAAAGAGTTCAGTTACTTTGTCTTTGAGAGTTTTTGTTGCTGGCGTTTCTTCATGCTCGCTTGGATCATCAGAAAAGTCATCGAAATTGATGAAGTAGCCAGATGCAGTTCTGTCAATTGTTGGAATTGCTTCCGGATTTTCTTTAGTCTTTGGATCTTTCTTGGAGACATTAGTATAGTCCGATGCTACATCATTGTAGACAGGTGTTTCTTGACGAACTGTTGCAACTTGGGTTTCAAGAGGCACAAGTTCCATGGCTTTGTTGCATAGTCCTTTTTTGTTCACTGCAGGTTTATCAAATGTGATTAGTCTCTCAGTTTGAACCTCTTGGATTGTAGCAAATTTTGGTATTCTGCTATTTCGTGGGAGTCCACTGGGCCTACTACTTATTATTGGCCACATGATTGTGGTTTTACCAGGTCGATGGATACAACTCGGTTCTCCTTTTTACCAGCAAGGGGCGGTAGTACAACTGATCTTGTTCCGCTGACAGCTAAGACAAGTACTGCTTTTCTGTAAGAAGGCCCAAATTCCTTCTTCACCGCGATCTTCTCTCTGACCAGATCCCCAATCTTTGGAATCCAGACAGGTCTTGCTGGGACAGGTAGTTTTTCTTCAGTGGCTGTTGGCTGTTGTTTTAACTTTATGTTACTCAGGTTTCTTCTTGTTTCATTTAAGTCCTGTAAAACAGCCAAACGGTCTTTGATGTCAAAGCATTTTTCTTCTACCACTGAAGTGTGACTATCAAGATCGTGAATGTACATTCTAGTACCGAACAATAGTTAATATGGAGTGAGACCTTTTAGAGAATTTCTTGGCAGATTATTAAGACTACGTTGGACACTTGTTAAATGTTTGACCCACCCATCACCCGAACCTAATACCCTCGCCATTATAGATTGCTTTATGTCACAGTTTTTTCTTTCCACTACCGCATTTCCCTCAGGATGGAATGGAGAAGAGTACCGCAATGCAATGCCCATGCTGGTCATTGCCTCTTTGTAAGCTCGAGAGATAAACGCAGGACCCTGGTCAGAATGTAGCATGCCAATTGCGTATATGCCGATAAAGACTCGCAAATCTTTTATAACAGTTCTGGCGTCAGCCGAGCGCTGGGGCCACATCCAAATGAATCTTGTGCAGGAATCCACTGCGACCATGATATATTTATAGTTGCCATCCCTTTGTAAGGGACCACAGTGGTCCAGGTAAACACACGCTAATGGTTTATCTGAGATTAGAAGGGGCGTCTGTGCTGGTCGTTTTACTGTTGATACTTTCATTCTTTGGCATATTTCACATTCTAGAACATAGTTCCTAGTTTGTTTTCTCATGTGCGGCCACCAATATCTCTGTTTTAATAATGATATTGTGGCTGAAACACCAGCGTGCGCAGAAGTGAGCCCTTCGTGTGCCGCTAAAATTAATCCTAATCTGTGTTCCATGTTTGGAATTGCCCTATCCCCCACTCCAGGGATTCGAGCAAAAGGAACATTATTTGCATCAGTTATGTATGAGTACTTTACTGGAAAGCCTTTCCGGAGTGTTTTTCTATCATCTTTTACTGAAGCACTGACAGCTTGCATTATATCGCTGTCTAATTTTGTTTTTGACCGGGTGATAACAGCTACGGAAGCCGTTTGCACAGCAGCCTTCGTGGCTTCATCAGCCAATAAATTCCCCGCAACGTGAACGTCATCACGTTGATGACTCAGTGTATGTATCACGTGAGTCTTTTGTAGTTCTTTCTGTAAAAGAACTACTGTTTCCCAAAGCATTTTATGCTTGATTGTGCCACCTTTCGTATCTTTGAAGCCGTTTTGAACCCAGTTCTGCAAGTATTCATTATAAGACTGAACGCAGTAATATGAATCGCACACTATTTGTGAGGGGAATTCGCGATCGGTATTTTCAAGCGAAATCTTAAATGCTAGTAGTTCAGCTCGCTGAGCTGTACAATCTCCTAGAGATTGGGTTTTAGTGACCAGTGGTCTAAATTTTCCTTCGTGACCTTTAGCAATCGCGCACGCAGCATTGTAGGATTTTTTCTCTACATCGTAGTGTTGTGCAAATCTGTCCATGTAGATTACACGTGTGTATTGTTCGAGAGGCAGAATTTCGATTGGCATAGGATATTCTTCTTCATTTTCTAGATCTTCTAATTTTTTCATTTTCGGGTCAAAATAGTATTTCACGTCTTCTGCAGCAAGAGAATTTTCCCATTGAATCCATTTTGGACCTAATGCCACAGCATTCAAATTGCGTGGGCTTGTTAATGACTCAAGGGCTGATTCTGCTGTTAAAACAGTTATCCTCCTGCCTTGGGATTGGGCTCTTTCTTTTGCTACAGCAGTTTGAACCGCTTTTAGAATTTTTTCAGTAGAACTGAATTTCATTTCAGCTTGTGTGTACAAGTGTGATTTGTAAGCTATTGGTACCGTTTCTCCCTCATTAGAGGTTAGGTACGTGAATCCGCATCTTCCTGGGATGACTCGGATTACAAGGTTGCGTATGTTTTTGCAAGTCTGCAATTTAGTGTTAGCTAACATGTCTGTTTGCAATGATCTTAAAATTTCTGTCTGTTTCTGAGTCCAATTTATTCGTTTGAAATCAGGTTTTATTAATTCATAGAGAGGTTTAACCCTCTCTGCATAATTTAGAATGTATGTTCTTCCGAAATTCAAGAAACCTAGTATTGATTGTAAGTTCTTCAGCGTTTCAGGTGCTTGGAGTACAGCACACTTCTCTAAGAAGTTGTCTGCCTGGCTTTTGCCTTCACTTGATAATTCATATCCTAAAAACAGGACAGTTAGATGGGCAATTCTTGACTTTTTAAAGTTGAATTTGTAACCCTCAGCTGCGAAACCAAGTATTATGGTGTTCACTCTTTTCAAGTGTGTCTCCAGGTCATCATCTGTGAGATAGATGTCATCGACATAAGATAATGCCTCATCATCATATATTTGTAGTAACTCTGTTACTCTTGCTGAGAATAATCCTGGGCTATTCTTGAATCCCTGTGGGAGTCGACAGAAGTGTTATTGCGACCCCATTATTGAGAAAGCGGTCAAATACCTGCTTTCAGGTGCAATGTTTTGACAAAAGAATCCATTAGAGATGTCTAATGTCGTTTTATATTTTTTGCGCACGATGTTATTCATTAGTGCTGCACTATGTGAGTTTTGTACTGCAAATGTTTTGCAACAGGAGTTTAGGTGTCTGTAGTCCAAAACTAGATATGAATCGTCTGGCTTGGGGAGAGGAAACAAAGGATTGTTCATTTGTGAGGTGCATGTTTCAATCACCCCTGATATTCAAGTTGATCTAAGATCTCCCTGACTTGCTTTTTAGCTTCTTGTTTAACTGGGTACTGCCTTTGTGCAGTGGGTTGATTTTTTAACTGGATTTTATGGTGAGGAGAATCCTCATCCCATCCTACACGATTTTTATATAATGCAGGAGCTTAGGCAACTGCCCATTTTCTTGCTAATGTATATTTTTTATGAATTGGAATATGATTTGAGAAGGCAGGCATAATCATTTCTTTGCCATGAGGGCACTCCCTGACAAACTCTGGTGGCCAGTCTTTCTCAGCTAACAGGATGTCATAGCCTTTCGAAAGGTTATCCCAAAAAAGACCCCTTACTTTCCTAGTCTTGTCCCCCTCTATACGCAGTGTTATTTCGTATATTTTATGAGGTTTGCTAACTCTGGTATCTGCAGTTACCACCTGAATGTATTCATTCATGTCCACTGTCTCCAGAAGTTTCATCAGGATCTTGCGAGCTATTGTCACTTCTGCTGCGCTGTCTAGCATTGTCTGGGCCCACTCTCCGTTTTTCAGTTGTGTCCTCAGTATCCTCGGCATGTTTTATTATTTTAATACTGGCTACCTTCTTTCTTGGAAATTGTAATTTTTTACTTTGATGAGCAGGTTCTTTGTCTTTGGACTTGACGTGCTCTTCCTTGTGTTCTGACCGTCCTCTTCTTTTCGGTTTCTGTGAGGAAGTCTGAAAAGATCGAGAGGGACGTGTATCAATATCTTGATATCTATCAGGTTTTTCTCAATTTATCCCTATCTTTAAGGTTGTATCTTTCCTCAGAGGGCTCCCTCTGGGGAGACTTGTTTCCTTGGTCCGAAAATCTTTTTCTCCGTTGAGGAGACCTTCCTCTGGACTGGAATCGTTTTTCCCTGGGAGTGGATTGTTTATTTCCATCCCAACTCCCAACTCAGTGGAGAAGTGTGGCTCACTGGTTAGAGGAGGCAGACCTGGAAGCAAAGGTCAGCCCGGGACCAGGGTTCAATTCCCGGCTCGGCGGGGTCTTGAGTCCTAAAATGTCCATGGACTCAACAATTCTCGCTCCGGTGCCTACTCGATTCACGGGTTCACACTCTGCGACTCTGGGCAATAGCTTGCTTAATCTCCACAATGGCCCCTCGCGGCGGGATGCCTGGCTTTCGCCTTGCGGATACCCTGCCGGGGTTATCTCACAGGGGAATACCAGGACGGGTTCCCTAAGCAAGCGCTTAGAAACCGCTTGGTGATTTGCGCTATATAAATTCCTGTACATTTACATTTGGAGTGTTTAGATTATTTTTGATAAATGTTTTTTTAGGATTTTCAAGTAGTTGGGGTTTTACGGGTTTCCCACCCAAACTATCTCTACCTAGTTCTTCATAGGATTTTTCTATGATTCTGGCAAGTTCAAAAGATTGTTCTGCTAATATCTGTTTCTTTCAATTTCTGGCGGATCTCCACAGACGCTGCTTCTACTTTTATGTTGGCTAATAATATAGCCGAGACCTGCTTGAAGTCTTTCAGTAATTTCATACCCAGAGTTAAAGCAGGTTCTGGACCGTATTCATTTTGAATCTGTCTTAGCACATCTGGTATAACCGCCATGGACGGAACACCATGTGTTTTTGTGTAAATGGAAGCAAAGACTGTGCCCCAAGTGTCACAGTCCTCCACATGTGGTGCGATCCCCATTGGAAGACAGATAGTCAGAATTCTGTGTTTCTCAGTAGGTGTAGTATCAGGAGATACTGCCTCTATTTGAGTTATTTTTTGTGCTAACCAGAATGGAATTTTGCGGGTATTTTGCCAATGGCTGATTGTATATTCTGTGGTGTGATTTTATTTGTGTTCCCCTGGTGAGGGGTGGTCTGTGGAATTTTTATGGCTGGTTGGACTGTTGAAGTCCGCATTACATATTGGACCAATTGTCTATGTATTTTAATTAATAGTTTTAGCTGAGCTAAAAGTTCCTGGTCTGACATTTTATCAATGTCTGGATGTGGTGTGTAGCTGGCTAGAACCGGCCACGTTGCTCCTGGTCTACCTAGTGGACCGAGTCTGGTGATGTGATTTTGATGTGTTAGGGTGCCTTTAAACCAGAGCAGGTGCTCTTGGTAATTTAGTGGGATTTCAACCTCCTCGAAAGGAGTGTATTCATCCGGAGGTTCCTCTATTTTGTAATAGTGGGATTCTTTTGTTACAGCGTTTGCTGCTGGAAAGTGTATCCATGAATAGAATACCTCTCTCTGCCGATATTCATGGGCCTCTACTACGAATATGACTGTACCACCTCGTGATGATAGTCCATTTTCTATAAGTTTAATAGTTATAGTTCTTCTTATATTTGCCGGGATGATAATTGCATCCGGGTCATTCTGTTGGAGATTCGTGTCATGTAACAACAGTCGAGACGCTGTAGCATCTCTTTCTTCGTCACCGTCCGGCATTTTACGGACAGAAAGTTTTGTTGCAGATCAAGTTTCAAGGGAAACAAAGATTAGGTGCACAATATTTTGGAACACTGTTTCCTTCAACGTTAACTAAACCAAAAACTATACATAGAAATCTCTTCCTACAAAGTTCCGGCGGATTTTAACCTTTTACCCACTCCAGACGTCTTTTAGAGTTTTTACGGGAAAAAGGGTCTGTGTGAAAAAGCACGACTGAGTTACTCTAGTGTCTTGCGTTAGATTATCGCCTTACCAAACCTTGGGCGCCATGTAGTGTAGTTCCTATATTCCCAATAGGCTCTGCGCATTGGAATAAAATAAACAACAGTGTAGACGTAGGACTGAGGTCGACTAGGTCTCTACTGACTATATTAAACTTAATTAGTTTTGCCAGCTAGCTCAGAGGTCACTAGAAACTTTCTCGAATAAACAAGGATGAGTTTAACTTCCCTGGATAGACAAGAAGGGATTAGCTTCTGACAACCATATAACATAACAACTTTGCTCCCTCAGAATAAGAGTGTATCTCTAGAGTTGTGTGAAAACAATAGACAGCTATTTTACTCAGTCAATCGTGCATACTTAGTTTCACCAGAGTGCAGAGAAATAGAGAGACGGGCGTTTTCAATAAAAGGTGTTATTTATTGAGCAGTCTTCTTTCTCATGCAAGAGAAATGAATTGCCACAATTGCAATACTTAACATGAAGTAAAGTGCGTACAGTAGAAGTAGTATTATGAAATAATACTGTAAAAGCATGGATATGGTTTCTTAGCCATATGATACTTTAAAATAACCCTGGGCGTAGTTCGCGTAGTAGCGCTACGCGAAGCTACGCGAAGTGCACTTCGCACTACGCGAACTTCACGTAGCACTACACGAGCTGCGTAGTAGCATGTTCGCACTGTGCAAGATGCGTTTTCAATGATTGCACAGTGCTGACAAGCAACCGGCACTGTGCAAGCATTGAAAACGGCATCTTGCACAGTGCGAGCTGTAGTTTTCTGCTGCTCGAGTAGATTATTACTCGAGCGGCAGCTTTCTCAACGCGAACAGGTAGTTTCTCATTGAGAGCGGTCGCGAGCATGCGCAACCACTCACAATGAGAAACCTGACCTCCTCGCGTTGAGAATCTCGCCGGGATGTCATTTTGCTTGCTCGCGGTCACGAACATGACGTTCAGGACCGCGAACAAGCAAAAAATTACCGCTGCACTACGCTACGCTGCACTACGCATGTTCGCACAGTGCTACGTGCAGCTCGCGTAGTGCGAAGTTGCGAAAACTTTGCAAACTCCGCGAGCGTAGCGTAGTGCTTCGCCCAGGGTTACTTTAAAATGGATAAAATATATACATACATAAAAACATTGACTAACCTACTCAACTGGTGCTTCTAATCTACGCCTACCCCGGCGTACCTGACCTAAGCCTAATACGTGGGAAGGAGTAAGTAAGTAGCAGTTTAAGTTAAGTTGGTTTTTGCCAAGGAATCTGAATCAAGAATTCTCTTAAGGGTTTAGTCAGGTCCGTACCTTGGTAATAGAATGTAGGAGGTCTGGTATCTCTCTCTCAGGACTCGATATCCCAGAAGCCCGCAAGGGCGGCTGGAAACACCGGAGCTGGAATTTTCTCGGCTGGAGAAAAAGGCAGCGTCTTTCTCAGTGTGTCAAAAGGGAGGGGCGGCGTCCGTGGGCTCTCGCATCAGCTGGGCTCTCGGGCAAGTAGATAGCCGCTCTGCTCCATACCACCGTGTGTTTGCTTAAGGCAACGTTGGTAAATTTATACCTGAAAGGTGCCAGGTTTGACGTAAGGTTGGACATAAGACGTCAATAAAAGATGTCACTAAGAACTGGCCGTTCTTTCAGTGCTCGCAGGAGTTCTAGGACGAATCAAAGCAAAAGCATGGGGAATTCCCAGGTTGCTGAAGGTTTGGTTTGTTTAAAGAACGCTTTGTACTTTCTAGGAGTCTAGGGGAGTAGCCTTGCCGTATTTGAACTGCATGGGCTATTACTAAATATGGATATGATTCTTATGCCTTTATAAGGATATTATTTATTATAACCACATAAGGGCATAAATCGGGAATATCGAATTAGGGTCCTAGATAGAAACACAACATAATGGCATCCTTAGGTGTGTTGGTCTATCTCAATATGGGCATGTATGTCTGATAGATGTCGCTCTATTTTTATATGTGCATGTCAATGTGTCCACTGATGGTGTGTATCACTTTGTGCATACACTATATAAAGCCAACCCCATTCCCTTTTTTATGTGCTTGTTTATTTTAAAGATGTGTACCGTAGCTGTTTAATACCTCCATTTGGAAGCTGTGGAAATATTTTAGTTGTTTGCCATGAGAGGAATTTGTGAGCCATTTAAAAGTGATTTCAAATGATTTGTTTCGAATATCTGCTCATTAGAAACAGAAATATATAGGTCACATGAAATCGGTACACATCCTATGGTATGAGTAGTTGCAACACTTTTAGATAAAATGGCAAAATAGTTGTGTTTATTGTTAAATATGTTTCTGTGCAGGTGTGGCACTTAACGATGACTTAATCATGTCTTTCTTGATATTCCTTAAGGACAATACACATTGACTGGCATCTGATACATTAACGTGCACATGCCAGTTTTGACCCCTGCGTATGACAGCAGGCGATCTCACTAATCAGAGTCAGACTAGTCACTCTAAAGAGAAGGTATAGAGAATGAAACCATTGTCAGCAATTCTCATGAATTAATTACAAAGATTCTCAATAAGCTTTGTCGGTCAATAATTTTATGGCATGACACGGAGGCCAATATTATGCAATCTCCTTTTATTGCCAGCTCACACAGCAGCAACAATTAGAAAGAATTTAGAACATTGAGAACATTCTGAACATCTATGTAATCCAGCACCAGGTAGCCATCTTCCTTCTTTTATTGCTGCTGCTCACCAGATAAGTGCTACTTTTCTCTCTCTTGAATGTTTTGTTAGTAACGCTTATTGGGGCTTATAATATGTATTTAGACTTGTTATCCACTTGTTCCTTCCCCCCCTTATATTGTGAGAGGCTTATTTACTTGTGGATGACTTGTTATTGTTGATTTTGTTCCCCTTAAAGATCTGTGCCTACCTGTTGGCACCTTGTTGTTAATCTCTGCATTTGGGTACCCCCCACCCCCTCGCCCCTACACCCCGACCGATTCCTGTATCTTGCCGTTTAATGTCAGGCATTTTCTCTCGCTTCTTCTACGGCTGTCGATCGTCCAAGCCTCGTTTTGGGTACGTTAGAGGAAAGACCCTTACGAGCTCTTTGGAAACGCTTTCAAAGCCTTCCTCATCTAACGACACTCGCTCCAACAAGGGTACATGTCCCATTAGCTGCCCCCCATTGCTTTTCTGTTTTATATAAAACCCTGGAGGATTTTACTCCCAATTTTAAATAGCTCCTTGTATTACCAATTATTACCAGTTTAATATTGATCCTGATAGATTTTAAAATCTACTCTGACCCCACCTGATTATTTATTTATGTATTACCAAATTAGCTGTTACTAATTTATTTAATACTAGCAGCCCGTCCCGACGTTGTCCGGGTATGAAATAGAATGTGTGTAATGTGTGTATTTGGCAAGGACAATTTATTTTAAAATCTCGCGGTAGACAACATTTTTTGTTTCATTAGAATAGGGACGGAGAAGGCCCATCTGCAACCCTGGTTGATGTTAGCAGGCGCGTGTAATTGGTGTTATGGTCCGCCGCCTGAGCCTGGCTACAGCCCTGGTTGATGTTAGAAGGCGCGTGTAATGTCGTTGAATGAGAGAGTTATCAGCCCCGGGTAAATCAGTTTATTGAGAGAGTTGAGTGACAGCGAGTAGGAGAGGCTGCAGTAATTGTCCCCGCAGACACGCTCAGATGCAGGCCTGTTTTATTGATGTTAGCAGGCGCGTGTTCCCCCGCTTGAGGCCCAGCTGCAGCCCTGGTTGATGTTATCAGGCGCATGTAATTAGTGTACTGATCCGCCGCCTGAGCCCGGCTAGAGCCCTGGTTGATGAAAGCAGGCGCGTGTAATTTCGTTGAATGAGAGAGTTCAGTAACAGCGCGCAGGAGAGGCTGCAGTAACGTTTTTTATCAGGCCTCCAGCTGAACGCGTTTGTGACGCCCCAGCACACGGCCACAGCAGCCGATCTTCTGATTAATGTACGACCCACATGGCATGAAGGGCGGAACGTAGCACAAGCCCCCATTGTTTCTCACGCCCCCAGCGTGCCCCTTGATGCGGCGCAATTGTGTTCACATGGCATGAAGGCCGGACACACGCCCCCAGTGTTTCTCACGCCCCCAGCGTTTGTCACGCCCCCAGCACACGCCCACAGCCCACGATGTGATGGCCGTACCACACACCCCCAGCGTTAGTCACGCCCCCAGCCCACGCCCACAGCACAACGCAGACACGCCCACAAGGGACTACTTTGCTGGCACGGTTCTTTGACCTTTTAAATGTATATGGTGGCTGTCTGCATAGCCTATGTCCTTCTGCTGCAACTGCCCTTTCCAACGCTGTATTGGGTGTTGTGATTGGTGCTGTGGTTACTGAGATTACTCGCCTCAAAGGTTTGGGCTCTCTCTTTATAATATTAGTATGGATAAAAAAAAGAGGTGAGATGTCAGAACAAGAACAGAAATTAGATTCATTAGTCCAAAATAAATTAGAGGATCTCGTATATAGGGCTCTAGGTAAACTGATGGGGTAATTGGATGACACCATCAATAGCAAGATAGAAAGCCTTTCCAACCAACCTACTGACGAACCTGGTTGCTCCTCTTGGCAAGATAAATCCCATAAGAAAAGACCATCTGATCAACCTTCCAAAAAATCCAAAAAGTCAAAAGGGGTCACCGAAAAGATACAGGACGATTCCGGTGATAGACTCAGCGTACTTGACGCTGCGGATGGGCATGACGGCCCCACGTTCCCTATAAACAGTGACTCCCATGAAGATCACTCCTATATTCCTGAAATTGGTCTATCTTGCTGTTCAGAATTCGATTCAGATTACGAAGATAATCAAATGAATCAAAAAGGGACTTGTGAAGAGGTGTCCTTGGCCTCTGGATCCAAGATTTTTGACCCATTCGGGGATGATATGTTCGACCCACTGATGATAAAGCACCCCAGCTCACCCGAGTGGACCTCCTCCCAACATGTCACAAAATATATTACCTTTTGGTTGAGGAGGAGATTCCTAAGGAAGTCAGATCGCGCCTACGGTCTGAATGTCCTCGCCCATCTCTCCCTGATATAATTACCAAAACCCCGGAACTCGACCCAAAAGTGGCATCCTTCATTAACAAGAGTGGGAAAGACCCTGGAAGAGGCCTGGACAGAGGCCTGAAGTCCTGTCAGGACAGGCTTCTTGATATCATTGGCCCACTTACTAAGATTTTCGAAATGGCTGAATCTGCCTACCTGAAAGATGACAAGGTTGATCCAAAAGAGCTAAGAGAATGGACACAGAGAGCGGTTTGCCTTCTCGGAAATGCAAATACGGCCATGTCAAATGAAAGGAGAAAAAGTATCCTTTTAAAACTTGATCCAAAGCTCATAGAGCTTGCTAACAAGGAAGGAGGAGCTTCCTTCCAAGGCCAACTTTTTGGAGACAATTTCATAAAAGAAATGGCAAAATTTGTTGGAATCTTTAGTTCCATACAAAAATCTCAAAAAGATATCAGAAAAGTTTTTAATGATAGAGTTTTTGGAAGGGCCGGGCAGACAAGGGTTTGTTTCCCTGGCCGTGGTATACCTTCCTCCAGACCCTACCTCCCTCGAGGGAATAGATCCTTCCATCCCTATGGCTATTCCAATTTCTATCCTCAAAGACAGAGAGGAGGTCGATTCAGAAACAGCCAAGGTGATAGAAGACAGAGAGGATTCTCATCAGGTACGTCATTTCAAAGACCCTTTACCTTTCCCTATAAAGGTGGGAGGCAGACTGGCCCAATTCTCTGGAAACTGGGACCTTGTGACAGAAGACCCCTGGGTCCTACAAACGGTCAAAGGGTATCGGATAGAATTCATAGACACTCCCTTTAAAAAGAAAATCCCAAGGGAAATCACATTGTCCCGGGAACAATCAGAACTAGTAACAAAAGAGGTACAAGACTTACTGGCCAAGGGGGCCATCAGGGAAACAACTCACCTCGAGGGTGGATTTGTCAGCAACATATTTCTGGTAGAGAAAAAGAACAAAGAGATGAGGCCTGTCATAAATTTAAATGATTTGAACGAGTGGGTACTTTACCGCCACTTCAAAATGGAGGGCATTTATTTCATAAGGGACATCCTAAGAAAAGGGGATTGGCTAACAAGACTAAGTAAATTCTTTATTGTTTGATTATTTAAAATCTTACAATATTACCAATAAAACATGTACTATAGTGATAAAACCGTTAAAACAATTACCATATAATTCATTAACTCATTAAGCCTCTACATTTTTTAACCTAATCCCCCAATTTTGCTTTAGCTATCAATAAAAACCTTACGAAGGCAGCGTTCATATGTATATCGTTAAAGTGCAGACACCTTATCAGTGCGTGCCTACATGTCCTTATTCCTCGTATATTAAAAGGTAGTTTAAGTAAAGTTTTTCTTTCGAGCTGAAGTCCAGGACAAATACATAGCAAGTGAACAATATTCTCCTCTGCATTTTTACACAGTCTGCACAGTGTGCAACTCTCCATCTTTTTCCACGGGGGAAGATGAATAAGTCCCGGGAGTATTCCAAATCTTGCTTTAACCAGTACTTGTTTATTTTTTTCCGACCAGGGTATTTCCAAGTATTCTTGTACCTTCTTTTTTGTATATCCATTTATTATTGACAATGCCTGTTTTCTTTTTGCCAGCATATTTTTATCATTTACAAGCGACAGTTGATTTGTTGTTCGGTTGATTATTTTTTTAAATGATGCCTTATTTATTGTGTTGTTCCAGATTGGCATTACAGCAAACTCTTCTATCGCTTTTTTAAGGTAATTCCATGCAGGTGACTTTACATTGTTATTTATTTCTTGCCATAGTAACTGTGGCAACTGAATATCATGGTAATTTTTTATCCGATTCCATGTTTTGATGAATTGACCCTTTCTTGCATAGTATTGGGTAATTAGTCCAAATTCTAGTCTAATTTGTGCAGGTGAGGCATTGTTTGGGAGGTAGAAAAGAGATTTACATTTTTTGGTTAGAGCGTTTTTTATTATTTCCGAATCTTTCCCAATCAATGCCTTCCTGCCATATGTAATATTCGGAAGAAGTTTTGCCGCTATAATCTTTAAGAGGGGACGATATGTGAGGTTACCAAGGGATTTCTGTAGGATCCTGAATGCTGCCGTCAAAGCATTTGCCTTCCTTTGTATATCCATTTTTTGTGGATGATAATTTCCCTTTTCGTCGAATATTACACTCAAATACCTATATACTTCGACTTGTTCTAGCTGGGTGTTCTCCATATACCATTTGCTTTTATATCTTAAATTTATATTCTTAGTGACCACCATGATTTTAGTTTTGGTTTCATTTATCACCATTCCATTTTCCTTTGCGTATTTGGTTGTTTGAATAATTAAACGCTGTAATCCCACTTTAGTTTTGCTTAAAAGGATGGCATCATCTGCATATAATAGATTCAAAATTAGTTTTTAAGCTAATTTCGGCGGATGTGCATTTATTTCGTCCAGGAACACTGTTAAATCTGCCACGAACAAATTAAAAAGTAGGGGGGCAGTACGCATCACTGCTTAAGACCTTCAGTTGTTAGGATTTCTTTTGATAATGTTTGGCCATCCCCCATCCTCACACTGACCAAGGTTTTACTGTAGAGAAATTGAATCAGTTTTAATAATTCAGTTGGAATATTCTTTTGCTGGAGCTTCTTCCACAGTAGGTTACTTTGGACGCAATCAAATGCAGATTTAAAATCTAAAAAACATAAATACAGCGGCTGTTTGGCTCTGATTGACTTCTCGATTAGTTGAGATAATGCTAAGATATTTGTTGTCGTTCCCAGTCCTTTAATAAAGCTAGTCTGGTTCGGTGGCAGTACCTTATTTTCTATTGCCCATTCATTTAAGTTGGTAAGCAAAATCCCTGCAAACAGCTTAGCATCTGAGTCTTGTAGAGTGATAAGCCTATAATTTTCAGGAAGCGCCCAGTTTCCTTTTTTAAAGATTGGCGAAATTGAAGACCCTCGCCATGATTCGGGAATGACACCTGTCTGTATTATTTCTTTAAATATTTTTACAAGATATCCTGACCATAGATCAGGATTTTCTTTATAGAGGGCAAACGGAATTCCATTTGGTCCTGGTGCCCCATCTTTTTGCTTCTAATTAATTTTGATAGTTGGGCTTTTGATATATCAATTTGTTTTGCTTTCTCATACCCCAGTTTCTTTGTAAACTGTGTTTCATCCTTTGTTATTATTTTCCCTTTTCGATTTAGATGTTTTTCAAGGAAGGTGACCCATTCTTGCTCTATTAAAGTAGATGATACCACCAATTTATTCGGTCGCACTAGACCATTTATGATTTTCCAGAATTCTCTTGAGTTTGCTTGTTTGCTTGAATAGAATAGTTTTGACCAGAAAACTTGCTTTGCTTGATTTTTTTCACTCCATATTAGTTTCTTCAAGTTTTGATTTAAAGTTTTTATTTTACTCAATATTTCATCATTATAGGTGGAATTTGTAATTTGTCTTCTTAGCCTATTACGCGTTCTTTTAAGTTTTGTTATTGTAAATGGAAGATTTATATATGTTTTCATTTCATCTCCTTGCTTATTTTGGTTCCTCTTATTTAGTCGTATTTATGCTTGTGGTTTTACCAGCTTCCGAGTAAAGTTTACCCACTGTTCTATCTGCGACTCCAATGTTCTATAATTGAAACAATTCTCTATAAGTTTCTGGACTTGATCATTCATCTCATCCTTATTTTGGACTGTCCAAATAAGTTTTTTATAGTTTATCGTACCGAGGTGCCCCGGCACAGCTTGGTATAGTTGGTTTGTATTACTCCTGATGTTTGTAATTATTATCTGTTGGCAATGATCATTGTCTGAGACCTTCTCCAGCTGATAAGAGGAAATATTACGAAAGATATTAAGTGATACCATTGTATAATCAATCCTAGTCTTTGCATTATGCGAAATGTACGTATATGCTGGAGGAGTATCTGTTTCAAATCTCCCATTAAGAATTCATAGACCCATTGCTTCTATGTCCTTGACAAATTGTGTACCGATTTTGTTGCGTAAGGGGTTTGTCCCCATTCCTAAATCCTGGTGGGGATTGACCATGGATGATCTTGTGATTGGGAGATATCGTCTCTTATAAAGGATACTAATAAGTTCAGGTTAAAATCCCCCGTCATCATGTAATCTGCTAATGGGTCATCCAACGTTTGTTCCAGCAAAAAGTTATTAAGTATTGCACACGATGATTCTCTACTACTTCGTGTTGGATGTATATATACTTTAATCAAAATGAAGATCTTTGATTTCTGATTACTTGTTTTGTATTTCAATTTGACTATTAGAATGTCAGGACTAATTGAGTCCAATTGCTCATGTTCAGCCTATAGGTTACTAGAAATAAATGTTGCTAGCCCCCCACTTGGACGGCCATATTTATGAGTTTTATTTGTGTATTCAAAGTAACCTTTATAGCCCTGTAACATAAATGGCCTGGTTTCCCATGTTTCCTGCAATAGGATAATCTGGCATGGATGTGGAATAGAATTTATATGGGCGTTATAAATCTTAGTTCCCACTCCATTGATGTTCCATAAACAGATCATCATTTTTCCGAGATTATTTTCGTTCTTTGCCGGGAACGTGATTATATTCCGTCATTGATCCTTATTGCTGTGTAATGCCAGGGTAATCCATTTTTCATTTATTCCTGAATTTTTTTCTATTTTCCTTTGCGGCGATGTTGCTCCTACATTATGAGCAGATCCACCCCGGGCATTTTTTTGTACGGTACCAATTTGCCTATTACAGTTTGCCTTCTGTGCCTGATCTATCTCACTAATGAGTGGTGTCGGATCGACCTTTGGAACTGGCTTACTAATTACTATACCCCAGGCGTTGAATGTTTTGCATTCGTTTATAATTTTTTCTGCTATCACCATTGAATTTAGTGTAATTAATGTTGGTGCCTGGAGACTAGATTAGTCATAAATTCGATGGAATCGATATCCTCACTCGCAATTTTAGCTAACGACGGGATTGATTTGAATAGTCGAAGTATATTCCCTCTATTTAATATATCTTGCCTCCCTCTCGATTCAAATTCTGGTTTAAAATTAAGTTTTGCCTTCTCATTAGGTAGTTGATCGTCATGTCTATCTGTTTCCATAGCTTGTTTTGCTTTGTAATTAATTTGCTTTACCCCATCCCGATTTTCAATAACAAGTTGATCCCAGTCTGGTGTTTTTGTTTTTGTCTCTACCATTTTTAATGTATTCCTTCTGTCCTCCTCATTTGCCTTGGGTTTCATATATGATTCTATTTTTTTGTCAACATATTGATTTTGTTGTTGGCTTGTTTTTATAGTTACCTTTAAAGGAGTGCTATCATTCCATCTCTGAGAACTATAGATGGTCGGGCAAATATCATCTTCTTCTTCCTCTTTTTCTAGTAACTTATCTTTAAGATGAGGTGGGATGACTGCAATCCTTTGTTCCGCTGGTTCTTCTAATTTTTTCCTTTTTTTGACCACCGCCCCTTTCTCTATAGTGGGCCCTTTACTCGATAATTTCATTTCTCTCAGATTGTTACCTTCCTCCATTTTTTTCTCATCCTTCTCCATTTGGCTTAGTTTAGCTGTTTTAATAGCTATATTCCTTTGGGCACTCATTTTTTCCATTGATGGTTCTTTTTCAAATATGGCAAAATATTTATTGTTCCCACTCTTAGTTATTGGTGAGGTCTTTTTTTCTTCTCTTGGTAAATCACTTCGTGATTCATATCCTTGAGTGTCTATAGTTGTTATCAACTCTTCATCCGATTGTATTACTACGCAATTTTGGGGTTTCGCCTTTTTTCTCGCTTTACGTAATTTTTTCCTTTGACTTTTTATCATGGTAAAACCGTACGGATCATGGTCTTCAATTTCTTCATCTGCCCCAGTATCTATACTAGTTATCTCATCCCTTGCCTGGTCCATTGTTTGTACGTCTATTGATGTTATTCTTTCGTCTTGTGTTTTTGGTTTTGTCTGCAACTTTCTTGCTGGTGTTTGTTCTAGCCCATCAATACTTTCAATACAACTGTTATATTCCTTATCAGTCTTTATAATAAATTTGATTTTTTCTTTCATTTTTTCATTATCATTTTCTTTTTCCTTTTGAAGGGTCTTTTTGGTATCTTCTATTATGGTATACAAAACCTCCGGTATTGTTGCTAGCTTGTCTATAATAGGTATACAAATGGAGTTTGTGATCATTTTTTCACTGTCGGTTTGAGCTCTAACTATCAGGCCATTAAGCTGGGCAAGTTTTTTGTCAATCCCCGCGACTGCATTTGCCATCATTTTGAGGAGATCAATTTGAATGTCCATTTTGTTGGATTGGTATTTTAGTGCTTCTAACGTCAGAGTGGAAGTTTGGTAAAAAATATCCCAGCTCATCCCCAAATCTTGTTCTTTTATTCCTATTTGATTATCTTGCGTTGTCTTTCCATTTTGATCTTTACTGGTAAAAGAAGTTGAGTATTCCTTCATTGCCATGTCATTTATGTTTGAGTCAGTATCTTCAGTTATTTTAATTCTTAGACCATCCCCCCCATTTTGTTTATACTGATTTGTTCCATGAAAATCATCGTTTTCCTGAATGACGCTCCCTGCATTGCAGTTTTGATTAACCAATTGTCTAGGGCTTATTTCCTCAGTAATTATCTAACATCTTTTCTTGATTTCTACGTTTACTTCTATAGGAACCATTGACCTAGATGACAGTTTTTCTTCATTCGTACCGCTTTGGTTTGCATGATTAACATCGGTATAATTGGCATCAGTATGACTTGTATAGCCATTTATATAATTAAATACTACACCAGATACATCCATTTCTTTTAGATTATCATGATAATTTGCATTAGAGGGTGAGGTTACGCTTAATATATCCTGATCTGTGAGTTGGAGTACATTATCCTTTAGTTCATTAGTCTTAGTTTGTGAGTTGCACTCTTCTTCTTGTTGAATGCTTTGTGTGACTTGCATGCTAGATTCCTCACTACTAATAGGTTTAATTGGAGTCTGTAGTTTAATTTTTTCTGCATCTATTTGCATTGTTATCAAAACTCCAGTTGGATCTTTCATGAATTGAAATTTATCCGGCACTTTTCCCGATTTCTCAAACATCCTTGCTATCGGAGATATTAGTGACTGATTCGTTCCTACGGTGTTAGCTTTCACTTTTTTTAACACTTTCGGCATTTGTATTTTCTTTGTATGTCTTGCAATTGGTCCTGACGTCCTCTCTTTACCTGAGCGCATATTTCCGTACTGATGACCACTTTTCGGGTTTTTTTGTATCGTGATTGTTACCTGTTTTTTTTTAGTTTTGAGTTTTTTGAATTTTGTTTCCCCCACAATCAGTCCCTCAAGATTTCCTAGTAGAGGTAGTCAGGGTATTTGTGGTAATTCCACTTATAGCTCTACACAGACTAACTGGGCAGTTGGATGGTACACTCTCCAGCTAGTTTCTTTGTGTGCTATACACACCCCCTCTGTTTTCCACCACTCTCTCACTCAGACCAACTGCTCAGGGGTTCAAGGGCTCAGTGACTCAGGGAATCAGAGGGCTCAGGAGGCCAAGGAAATAGCACTCTCCCCCCCTAATGCTCTCCTCCACTATTCAGCAGGCCACTTGTCCCAGTAGCTCCAAAATCTGCTCAGGTGTAATGTATTTATGCTTATTTAAAATGTTATAACATTCCTAAAAGAAGTAACACTCCCACCGTGGTGCTCACCGCTAGAGTTCACCTATCCGAGCAGCAGCAGCAAGAGCCACTTGGGAATAATATTCCAGTCTCCAGTTGTGTTTCAGTACCCCCTGAGGCTCCACGGAGGCTCCACGGCGGATGAGCAGCAATTTTGTAGCTCCTTGGTCGAGGCGGTGAGCCAACGCTCAGTACTCACTGCTTTCTTGTTCCCTAATCCCTTAATCGCTGTTGTGGGCGCCTCAGCTCTCTCGCACACAGGGCTCCACCTGTCAACTTCGCCCCCAGGCTCCACTCCGCACCCCCAGCACAGTGGAAGGGGAGCGCCACTCACGGAACCAGCAAACCAGCAATCAGAAGCCGGTAGCCCACGGGGCCGACTCTGCCGACTTATAATCACCGGTGCGGGCTCTCAGCTGCGCCCGCCAGTCAGCGCCGGGCTCTGTGTCTCAGAACTCCCGATTCCGTGCTCCAGTGCCCAAGCTCCACAGAAGGGAGAGGGGAGCCCACGCTGGGGTGCTCACGCTCGATAATCAGCAGCCGGGAACCAGGCAGCCCATATACCGCTGATGCTGCAGACTCACTGCAGACTCACGCGTGGTCTCAGCAAAAACGTGGACTGGACCTTTATCACACTGACTAGACCTCAAAGACGCCTATCTTACTATCCCCATTTGGCCTCCTCATCAAAAATACCTCAGTTTTACATGGCAAGACAAGATGTGGGAATTCTCAAGTCGCCCCTTCGGTCTCTCTTCAGCACCCTGGTGCTTCACAAAAGTACTCAGACCAATAGCAGCATGGCTAAGGGCAAGAGGGGTAAGATTAATTATCTACCTAGACGATATCCTCCTGATGGGTCAATCAAAAGCAATCGTATCTCTTCATACTCAATGGGCAATAGAAATACTGGAAAAATTGGGATTTGTGATAAATCAGAAAAAGTCATGCCTGACCCCAGCTCAAGACACTCAATTCTTAGGATTCGTGGTGGACACCCTCCACACGGAACTTCGCCTTCCCAGAGACAAATTAAAAAAGTTACGAAAGGAAATAAAGAAAATCCTACTGGCAAAGACTATTTCTCTGAAAGACCTAGCGAAAATCCTAGGTCATTTATCTTCCACCATCCAAGCCATATTCCCCGGTCCCCTCTACTACCGCGCCCTTCAGAGACTAAAAAGGGGATGCCTAAATACAAATCATTCATACTCCCAAATCTTGTCCTTAGATCAGGAGTCAAGGGAAGAATTAGAATGGTGGCTCAAGAACGCACAGGCTTGGAACGGGAGAACGATCTTCGGGGAGGAGCCCGAACTAGTGATAGACTCAGACGCAAGCTTAGAGGGTTGGGGAGCAAGGTGCGAACAGGCTTCGACAGGGGAACGTTGGTCGGAAGAGGAGAAGAACATGCACATCAACTGCTTAGAACTCCTAGAGGGGTCCTTCGCGGTCCGGAGTTTCACTCAAGAGAGGATGAAATGTTGTGTGATGCTTTGCATGGACGACATCTCAGCAGTCCAATATGTGACCAAGATGGGGGTCCACACTCGAAAGACTTAGCGGAATTAGCTAAGGAATTCTAGGGTTACTGTTTAAACAGAGGGATTACAGTTGTAGCAAAACACATTCCTGGTCTGAGCAATAGAGTAGCCGACTGGTTCTCCAGAAATGTCAGGGATTCCAGCAATTGGAAATTGAACAGGGAAATATTCCTCTACATCAATCGCCTTTGGGGTCCCTTCGACATGGATCTATTTGCAGACAGCTGAATACCCAACTGACTACCCTTTTCAGCTGGAAGCCGGACCCTCAAGCTGCTGGTGTGGCGCCTTCCTGCAGAATTGGAGAGGTCTGAGGCCATATGCCTTTCCGCCATTTGTCATGCTGCCCAGATTCCTCTTACATACTCGGAGATTCAGAGAAACAGTAGTAGTGGTCACCCCGCCTTGGAGATCTCAGGCATGGTTCCCTGTAATTTTAGAAATGTCAAACGACTTCCCCCTATTAATCCCCCATTTCAAGACCCTGGTCTTGGGGCCTCAAGGAGAAATACATCCTCTAATAGAAGAAGGCTCCGTCACACTGATGGCTTGAAAGATTTCCGAATCAGTGGGAAATCCCTGGTCTTTCGCCAAACGCTTTCAGACTCATATCTGAGTCATGGGCTTATGGCACAAGAAAAGCTTATAGACTGGCATGGAGTAAATGGATTTGCTGGTGTTTTCAACGGGATATCAATCCCGTTTCAACTGATGTAGTCCATGTAGTAAATTACCTTACGGAATTATTTGATTCTGGATTATCCTATAGGACAGTTAATATCTATAGGTCAGCTATTTCTGCTGGTCTCTCCTTAATAGATGACTTCCTGTAGGTCAGAGCACCTTAACGAGGAAAATTATGAGAAGCATGAGGGTCCTTAAACCCCGATCCCCAAGTACACCTCCCTTTGGCATGTTAAACTGATTCGTCAGGCTTTAGACAACTGGGGTGAAAATTGTCATTTGTCACTCAAAAGACTCTCTTATAAACTCACAACCCTTCTATGCCTTGTTTCCTTTAGACTTACGTCTGATATTAGAGCTCTGGACATCAACAGTAGGGCCTATCAGCCCGAAGGAGTTTGTTTCTATATTAAAAGAAGGTCTAAGACCCTTTCCTCCACCATTTTTCCCCCTACTTTCATGGTAATCCTAGATTATGTGTGGTCCAATGTTTGAAAGAAACAGAGAGAAGGACCCTTAATTTGAGGAACGACGTGGTGCAACTTATTATATCTCATAGAAGTCCTCACAAAGCCTTTTCTCCCCCTACTTTAGCTAGATGGGTGAAAAATGTTATGACCGAAGGAGGTGTGGATACCTCTGTATTTGAAGCTCATTCACTTAGAGGTGCCTCGGCCTCCAAAGCTTTCACCTTGGGAGGGAGCTTACAAGACATCTTAAGGGCAGCCGGCTGGTCTAACGAGAGCATGTTCAAGAGTTGCTATTTTAAACCTATGTCTAATGTGATTGACAATGTATTGAATGCACTTTAAACCTGCATAATATTGGCCTCCGTGTCATGCCATAAAATGTAGATTTTCCACAGCCTACTGAAAAGAAAATCTGGATATTATTAAAGACACGGAGGCTAAGATTATCCCACCACTTATACCCACCCGGGTAAACTAATCTCTTACCTATTCTTTCTTTCAGAGTGACAATTTTGACCATGGATTGATTCTTTCCTCTCCTGGATGTATTCGACAGGAATTTCTTTGCATTAAAGTTTATTTCGTTCGCAGCGCCAATAAAAGAAGGAAGATGGCTACCTGGTGCTGGATTACATAGATGTTCAGAATGTTCTCAATGTTCTAAATTCTTTCTAATTGTTGCTGCTGTGCGAGCTGGCAATAAAAGGAGATTGCATAATCTTAGCCTCTGTGTCTTTAATAAAATCCAGATTTTCTTTTCAGTAGGCTGTGGAAAATCTACATTGCTCATTACATTTCTGTATTTATAAGTATTTGTTAGTCACTACATTTGGGTAAATAGAATGAAAATGCTAATTATCACTATACAATGACGAAATGCAATTATTCAAAAATAATTCCTCAAAATACAACCTGACGAGCAGTGTTTCATTGTCCTAATATCTTAACTATCATTTTGAAACACTATGCAAACAATCTTCCAAAAGCAAGCACAGCAGACAAAGACAACTGTTTGGGATTAGGAATG
Organism: Lissotriton helveticus; assembly: GCF_964261635.1. NCBI lineage: Eukaryota > Metazoa > Chordata > Amphibia > Caudata > Salamandridae > Lissotriton > Lissotriton helveticus. The sequence goes on along the minus strand of NC_136067.1, from coordinate 1,461,270,547 downwards.
TGTATCTGCAGCAGCAATGACTGGTATACATGCTCCATCTTTTGCTCTCATCCTCTCTTCCCATGGAACCAGATCAGGGTGACGGTTTATCAGTCTTCTGCAAGGTGTATAATGTAGTACCCATGTTTGGAAGTAGCCCAGGACTTTCCGCAATATATTTTATTTGTGGTTTTAACAGTTTGAAGTTGATCCTGTATTCAAGTGTGGTTGAATTCCTTCTGCCCTAGAAATACCATGGCTGGATTGTTCTCTGCAGTCCCAAGCCTATGAGTATACACACCAATTCAATAGGATCAGTAAGCATTGGGATCAGTTTCGTAAGAATGTTGAGCTGGAATCAGATCTCCTTGGTAAATGCAGCTATATGTGAAACTAATGGAAGATCAAAATGAACAGAACCCCGTGGTTTCTTACTTTGTCTACTTTAGTGGGGCATAAGCTGCAGGATGGTGCTCGAACAAGCCACGGTTGCATAACTTCAATTGCAGTCATGGATAACTGCGGCTTAGAATGGATGCACTTTGCATGCATACAGATACGATATTAGCCTTTGAGAATTAATTATATCTCTTAAGACTAGAAACTCGATTTGCATTTCAAGTGAACTAAATCACATGTGTTTATAAACTTGATCACTCCATTTAAGGGTCAATTCTGATTTACTGTAGCTTAAGTATAGAAAAGCTCAGAATTAATTCAACTTGTGTCAACTGACAAAGCTCAAGGTAAAAGTTAGAAATCCCTCCGCTCCAATAGACTCAAAACTAAATTTGGAGTCAATTTATGTCTTTTATGAGATGCGCACAAATGTCAAGACAACTCCTGGGGAATTGACCAAGATATTCCTACTAGCCTTGTCTTGGATGCGAGTTGCATCTGAATACGCAACACTGATTCAGACAGCATTTTTTCTGAGTTTTTCCGTTAGGTAAAAAAAAATATTTTAATCAGAGAAACCTGGAGTACGCAAGGCCTACTCCTGAAAAGTCATGAGTAAGTTAAATCCAAGTAAGGAGTAATATGTAGTTACCTACTGTAAATGTTTAGATTGTCACGTATTCCTCATCGTTAACTCTGGAGTAGGATACACCTACTCATAGAAGAAAAGTGTTTGTGAATCACATCCTGGTGCTCTATAACAGTGGTATTTGGTGCACAAATTACACATGCAGAATTGGCATCTTTTTTTTTATAAACAACTTTCTTGTTTTACAAAGTACAAGCACCAACTGCATTCCCATGAAGAGCACCAACAATGACATAGTACAATGAAAAATACATAAGTAACGTTTATCCAGTCCCACCCCCAAGCAAACTGTCGGAGGGGTTCCAGATTCCAATAATGATTCATCGCGGTCCCCGAACTCCAGTAATGATTAAGTGGTGGTCCTCAGAATCAAAAAGGTTAAGAACCACTGCCTTAGGATATAATGCACTTGTAGTACGGGGGACGTGATTTACATCACGTTTGTAACAGAGTATCTCATCCGCCAAACTCTAAATCAGGCCGTCATTCTTTAAAATGCTGGCAGCAGGAAGGAGTATATAAGACATGCCCGCAATGTTTACACATTGTGCTATAAAAGTACACCAACCATAAAAAGGTAAACAGCCAGCAAGTGTACAGCGACACTTATATGCCAGCATCTTTATGTAATACTAAAGTTATATGGGTTGAAATCACATTCAAATTTACATAAATTCCAATCCGGAACCCTATTGTGCACAAATACCTCTGCCTCAACCACGAACGTTCTAGGGGCCTTTCTCTAAACATTGAACATAAACATTTCTCTTCTCCCATTCTAATAATAGTGGCAGCCAAGTTATATTAAATTTTGTTGAATTTGAGCCACTTGTTTCAGCTCAGTATCATGATCTGACAGTTCCCAGAAACTTCTTGTTTCACTTTCTTTCATCTGTAAATCTATCTCCTGCTCCCCGAATTTGTCTCTTTACTCCCCCATCTTGTTGAAGTTTCCAGGAGGCGGCAATGTCCCTCTTAGCCACAACCATGGCCGTGTTGTAGAATTGCTTCTCATTCCTGGTCCCATTGAGTCCGTCCGTGATCCCAAGAATGGAATTACATGGGTCATAGGGAACCTCCCACCCTAGGACCTCAGATATTTCACTCTCGATCTCTCCCTAGAACTGAGTCAGACGGGGGCACGCCCACACTATGTGATAGAAATCGGCCAGTTCTTGACCGCATGTCGTACATGCGGCAGATGGGGAAAATCCAGCACGATGTAGGCATTGCGGGGTTAGGTAAGCCGTGTGTATGTAGTATAATTGGATCAGGCAGAGCTTAGCGGACGCGTTGACCAACTTAGGCAACATGAGGGCGTCACGCCAATCCTCCTCATCCAGAGGACCCACCCACTCCTCCCATTAGCCCTGAGTCAGTCTAGTGAGGTCGGGGTGTTGTTGACCAGCGTCTTGTAGATGCGAGATCTCCCCCAAGTCGCCTACATGGTCTGAGTCTGGGGGACTGTATTCAGAGATCCTGGTGCCGTCTTGTATGTGTACGTGAAGGGCGTGTCGTAATTGTAAGTATTTGCAAAATTGCGATGGGTGCAAGGAGTATCTGGACTGGAGGTCTGTAAAGGAGCGCATGTGGCCACTTGCCCACACGTTGCCAAGTTGGGAGATCCCAATAAGATCCAATGTTCAGAGCCCCCGTAGTCCACAGACCTAACCGAGCCACGCCCCGTGCCATAGAGGCATATGTTGAGTGCTGCCCATCTTCTGCCAAAGTGGCGGGGCTGGCCGAAGGAGGGAGCTGGGAGGAGGGGAGCGGAACCCGGGGGGGCAACAATAAATAAATAAATAAACGTACCCGATTGCCGCCTCCTCCGCCATCCGCTCCATCCCGCTCTTCCTGCTTCTGAGACATGCTCCCAGACTACACTGCAGCCAATCATGATGCTGCAGAAAAGCAGCTTCAGGATTGATCTGAGCGCTACAACTTTGCACTCTCAGACAGACTGGAAACCTGTGCCTGCTTTCTCCAGCTTCAGCAATGCAGCTGGTGCTGGCGAAAGCTTCTGAGTGCATGAGGTGTTTGTAAGACCTGAAATGGCCTGCCAAACACTTCATGCTCAGTGCACTCCCCCACCACAGTGTTATCCCCCTGGACGCACCCCCTAGACTCATCAGAGTCCTGGTGGTGGGTCCAGGGGGATTAAAATAAAAATGATAATAAAATGGGTTAGAAATCTATTTTATATTAATTTTATTTGCGGCTGGTGGCAGCGCTCCTCCGCCCTAGTGGAGTGGCTGCTGCTGGGGATACTCTGTCACAAATGTAATGGATATCCTGACTGCAGTATTACAATGCCTTAGGACAGTGGTTCTTAACCTGTGGTGTGGGGACCGCTGGAAGTCCATAATGCTTACTCAGGGGTTCCTTGGTTGCTCAGAAAATTAAATAATATTAACAGACTGCTAAAGTGTACATGAAAAGAGAAGCAAAATGAAAAAACTGAACATTTTTGAATGTTTGGTAAAAATGGAGGAATTTCAAATTAGAGGATAAAACTGAAGTAGGTATTGTCAGATGATTCGTGGCAGTAGCGGAGGTGTATTGAACAGAATATAGTATGGACGATGGATGATTTTTGTTCATTGTTTTGCCTTTCAAAGCATTGAAATTGTTTATGCGTCGATCTCTTGATTCCAATAAACTGTTGGGGGGGTTCCGGATTCCAATAATGATTCATCGGGGTCCCCGGACTCCAGTAATGATTAAGTGGTGGTCCTCAGAATCAACAATGTTAAGAACCACTGCCTTAGGATATAATGCAATTGTAGTACGGGGGACGTGATTTACATCACGTTTGTAACAGAGTATCTCATCCGCCAAACTCTAAATCAGGACGTCATTCTTTAAAATACTGGCAGCAGGAAGGAGAATATAAGACATGCCCGCAATGTTTACACATTTGTGCTATAAAAGTACACCAACCATAAAAAGGTAAACAGCCAGCAAGTGTACAGCGACACTTATACGCCAGCATCTTTATGTAATACTAAAGGTATGTGGGTTGAAATCACATTCAAATTTACATAAATTCCAATCTGGAACCCTATTGTGCACAAATACCTATGCCTCAACCACGAACGTTCTAGGGGCCTTTCTCTAAACGTTGAACATGAACATTTCTCTTTTCCCATTCTAATAATAGTGGCAGCCAAGTTATATTTCCTTTTGATGAATTTGAGCCACTTGTTTCAGCTCCGTATCATGATCTGACAGTTCCCAGAAACTTCTTGTTTCACTTTCTTTCATCTGTAAATGTATCTCCTGCTCCCCGAATTTGTCTCTTTACTCCCCCATCTTGTTGAAGTTTCCAGGAGGCGGCAATGTCCCTCTTAGCCACAACCATGGCCGTGTTGTAGAATTGCTTCTCATTCCTGGTCCCATTGAGTCCGTCCGTGATCCCAAGAATGGAATTACATGGGTCATAGGGAACCTCCCACCCTAGGACCTTGGATATTTCACTCTCAATCTCTCCCTAGAATTGAGTCAGACGGGGGCACGCCCACACTATGTGATAGAAATCAGCCAGTTCTGGACCGCATCTTGTACATGCGGCAGATGGGGAAAAACCAGCACGATGTAGGCGTTGCGGGGTTAGGTAAGCCGTGTGTATGTAGTATAATTGGATCAGGCAGAGCTTAGCGGACGCATTGACCAACTTAGGCAACATGAGGGGGTCACGCCAATCCTCCTCATCCAGAGGACCCACCCACTCCTCCCATTATCCCCTGAGTCAGTCTAGTGAGGTCGGGGTGTTGTTGACCAGCGTCTTGTAGATGCGAGATATGCCCCTCTCCCCCAAGTCGCCTAACATGGTCTGAGTCTGGGGGGACTGTATTCAGGGATCCTGGTGCCGTCTTGTATGTGTACGTGAAGGGCGGGTCGTAATTGTAAGTATTTGCAAAATTGCGATGGGTGCAAGGAGTATATGGACTGGAGGTCTGTAAAGGAGCGCATGTGGCCACTTGCCCACACGTCGCCAAGTTGGGAGATCCCAATAAGATCCAATGTTCTGAACCCCCGTAGTCCACAGACCTCGCCGAGCCAAGCCCCGTGCCATAGAGGCATATGTTGAGTGCTGCCCATCTTCTGCCAAAGTGGCGGGGCGGGCCGAAGGAGGGAGCTGGGAGGAGGGGAGCTGAACCGGGGGGGCAACAATAAATAAATAAATAAACTTACCCGATTGCCGCCTCCTCCGCCATCCGCTCCATCCCGCTCTTCCTGCTTCTGAGACATGCTCCCAAACTACACTGCAGCCAATCATGATGCTGCAGAAAAGCAGCGTCAGGATTTATCTGAGCGCTACAACTTTGCACTCTCAGACGGACTGGGAACCTGTGCCTGCTTTCTCCAGCTTCAGCAATGCAGCTGGTGCTGGCTAAAGCTTCTGAGTGCATGAGGTGTTTGTAAGACCTGAAATGGCCTGACAAACACTTCATGCTCAGTGCACTCCCCCACCACAGTGTTATCCCCTTGGACGCACCCCCTAGACTCATCAGAGTCCTGGTGTTGGGTCCAGAGGAATTAAAATAAAAATGATAATAAAACGGGTTAGAAACCTGTTTTATACTAATTTTATTTGCGGCTGGTGGCAGCGCTCCTCCGCCCTAGTGGAGTGGCTGCCGCTGGGGATACTCTGTCACAAATGTAATGGATATCCTGACTGCCGTATTACAATGCCTTAGGACAGTGGTTCTTAACCTGTGGTGTGGGGACCGCTGGAAGTCCATAATGCTTACTCAGGGGTTCCTTGGTTGCTCAGAAAATTAAATAATATTAACAGACTGCTAAAGTGTACATAAAACGAGAAGCAAAATGAAAAAACTGAACATTTTTGAATGTTTGGTAAAAATGAAGGAATTTTAAATTAGAGGATAAAACTGAAGTAGGTATTGTCAGATGATTGGTGGCAGTAGCGCAGGTGTATTGAACAGAATATAGTATGGACGATGGATGATTTTTGTTCTTTGTTTTGCCTTTCAAAGCATTGAATTGTTTATGCGTCGATCTCTTGATACCAATAAACTGTCGGGGGGGGGTTCCGGATTCCAATAATGATTCATCGGGGTCCCCGGACTCCAGTAATGATTTAGTGGTGGTCCTCAGAATCAAAAAGGTTAAGAACCACTGCCTTAGGATATAATGGGGGACGTGATTTACATCACGTTTGTAACAGAGTATCTCATCCGCCAAACTCTAAATCAGGCCGTCATTCTTTAAAATGCTGGCAGCAGGAAGGAGAATATAAGACATGCCCGCAATGTTTACACATTTGTGCTATAAAAGTACACCAACCATAAAAAGGTAAACAGCCAGCAAGTGTACAGCGACACTTATACACCAGCATCTTTATGTAATACTAAAGTTATGTGGGTTGAAATCACATTCAAATTTACATAAATTCCAATCCGGAACCCTATTGTGCACAAATACCTATGACTCAACCACGAACGTTCTAGGGGCCTTTCTCTAAACGTTGAACATAAACATTTCTCTTCTCCCATTCTAATAATAGTGGCAGCCAAGTTATATTTCCTTCTGTTGAATTTGAGCCACTTGTTTCAGCTCAGTATCATGATCTGACAGTTCCCAGAAACTTCTGGTTTCACTTTCTTTCATCTGTAAATCTATCTCCTGCTCCCCGAATTTGTCTCTTTACTCCCCCATCTTGTTGAAGTTTCCAGGAGGCGGCAATGTCCCTCTTAGCCACAACCATGGCCTTGTTGTAGAATTGCTTCTCATTCCTGGTCCCATTGAGTCCGTCCGTGATCCCAAGAATGGAATTACATGGGTCATAGGGAACCTCCCACCCTAGGACCTCGGATATTTCACTCTCGATCTCTCCCTAGAACTGAGTCAGACGGGGGCACGCCCACACTATGCGATAGAAATCGGCCGGTTCTTGACCGCATCTCGTACATGCGGCAGATGGGGAAAAACCAGCACGATGTAGGCGTTGCAGGGTTAGGTAAGCCGTGTATATGTAGTATAATTGGATCAGGCAGATCTTAGCGGACGCGTTGACCAACTTAGGCAACATGAGGGCGTCACGCCAATCCTCCTCATCCAGAGGACCCACCCACTCCTCCCATTAGCCCCTGAGTCAGTCTAGTGAGGTCGGGGTGTTGTTGACCAGCCTCTTGTAGATGCGAGATATGCCCCCCTCCCCCAAGTCGCCTAACATGGTCTGAGTCTGGGGGGACTGTATTCAGGGATCCTGGTGCCGTCTTGTATGTGTACGTGAAGGGCGTGTCGTAATTGTAAGTATTTGCAAAATTGCGATGGGTGCAAGGAGTATCTGGACTGGAGGTCTGTAAAGGAGCGCATGTGGCCACTTGCCCACACGTCGCCAAGTTGGGAGATCCCAATAAGATCCAATGTTCCGAACCCCCATAGTCCACAGACCTCGCCGAGCCATGCCCCGTGCCATAGAGGCATATGTTGAGTGCTGCCCATCTTCTGCCAAAGTGGCGGGGCGGGCCGAAGGAGGGAGCTGGGAGGAAGGGAGCAGAACCCGGGGGGGGGGAAACAATAAATAAATAAATAAACTTACCCGATTGCCGCCTCCTCCACCATCCGCTCCATCCCGCTCTTCCTGCTTCTGAGACATGCTCCCAGACTACACTGCAGCCAATCATGATGCTGCAGAAAAGCAGCGTCAGGATTGATCTGAGCGCTACAACTTTGCATTCTCAGACAGACTGGGAACCTGTGCCTGCTTTCTCCAGCTTCAGCAATGCAGCTGGTGCTGGCGAAAGCTTCTGAGTGCATGAGGTGTTTGTAAGACCTGAAATGGCCTGACAAACACTTCATGCTCAGTGCACTCCCTCACCACAGTGTTATCCCCCTGGACCCACCGCCTGGACTCATCAGAGTCCTGGTGGTGGGTCCAGGGTGATTAAAATAAAAAAGATAATAAAACAGGTTAGAAATCTGTTTTATACTAATTTTATTTGCGGCTGGTGGCAGCGCTCCTCTGCCCTAGTGGAGTGGCTGCCGCTGGGGATACTGCGTCACAAATGTAATGGATATCCTGACTGCCGTATTACAATGCCTTAGGACAGTGGTTCTTAACCTGTGGTGTGGGGACCGCTGGAAGTCCATAATGCTTACTCAGGGGTTCCTTGGTTGCTCAGAAAATTAAATAATATTAACAGACTGCTAAAGTGTACATGAAAAGAGAAGCAAAATTAAAAAACTGAACATTTTTGAATGTTTGGTAAAAATGGAGGAATTTTAAATTAGAGGATAAAACTGAAGTAGGTATTGTCAGATGATTCGTGGCAGTAGCGCAGGTGTATTGAACACAATATAGTATGGACGATGGATGATTTTTGTTCTTTGTTTTGCCTTTCAAAGCATTGAAATTGTTTATGCGTCGATCTCTTGATACCAATAAACTGTCGGAGGGGTTCCAGATTCCAATAATGATTCATCGCGGTCCCCGAACTCCAGTAATGATTAAGTGGTGGTCCTCAGAATCAAAAAGGTTAAGAACCACTGCCTTAGGATATAATGCACTTGTAGTACGGGGGACGTGATTTACATCCCGTTTGTAACAGAGTATCTCATCCGCCAAACTCTAAATCAGGCCGTCATTCTTTAAAATGCTGGCAGCAGGAAGGATTATATAAGACATGCCCGCAATGTTTACACATTGTGCTATAAAAGTACACCAACCATAAAAAGGTAAACAGCCAGCAAGTGTACAGCGACACTTATACGCCAGCATCTTTATGTAATACTAAAGTTATATGGGTTGAAATCACATTCAAATTTACATAAATTCCAATCCGGAACCCTATTGTGCACAAATACCTCTGCCTCAACCACGAACGTTCTAGGGGCCTTTCTCTAAACATTGAACATAAACATTTCTCTTCTCCCATTCTGATAATAGTGGCAGCCAAGTTATATTAAATTTTGTTGAATTTGAGCCACTAGTTTCAGCTCAGTATCATGATCTGACAGTTCCCAGAAACTTCTTGTTTCACTTTCTTTCATCTGTAAATCTATCTCCTGCTCCCCGAATTTGTCTCTTTACTCCCCCATCTTGTTGAAGTTTCCAGGAGGCGGCAATGTCCCTCTTAGCCACAACCATGGCCGTGTTGTAGAATTGCTTCTCATTCCTGGTCCCATTGAGTCCGTCCGTGATCCCAAGAATGGAATTACATGGGTCATAGGGAACCTCCCACCCTAGGACCTCAGATATTTCACTCTCGATCTCTCCCTAGAACTGAGTCAGACGGGGGCACGCCCACACTATGTGATAGAAATCGGCCAGTTCTTGACCGCATCTCGTACATGCGGCAGATGGGGAAAATCCAGCACGATGTAGGCATTGCGGGGTTAGGTAAGCCGTGTGTATGTAGTATAATTGGATCAGGCAGAGCTTAGCGGACGCGTTGACTAACTTAGGCAACATGATGGCGTCACGCCAATCCTCCTCATCCAGAGGACCCACCCACTCCTCCCATTAGCCCTGAGTCAGTCTAGTGAGGTCGGGGTGTTGTTGACCAGCGTCTTGTAGATGCGAGATCTCCCCCAAGTCGCCTAACATGGTCTGAGTCTGGGGGACTGTATTCAGAGATCCTGGTGCCGTCTTGTATGTGTACGTGAAGGGCGTGTCGTAATTGTAAGTATTTGCAAAATTGCGATGGGTGCAAGGAGTATCTGGACTGGAGGTCTGTAAAGGAGCGCATGTGGCCACTTTCCCACACGTTGCCAAGTTGGAAGATCCCAATAAGATCCAATGTTCAGAACCCCCGTAGTCCACAGACCTAACCGAGCCACGCCCCGTGCCATAGAGGCATATGTTGAGTGCTGCCCATCTGCTGCCAAAGTGGCGGGGCGGGCCGAAGGAGGGAGCTGGGAGGAGGGGAGCGGAACCCGGGGGGGGCAACAATAAATAAATAAATAAACGTACCCGATTGCCGCCTCCTCCGCCATCCGCTCCATCCCGCTCTTCCTGCTTCTGAGACATGCTCCCAGACTACACTGCAGCCAATCATGATGCTGCAGAAAAGCAGCTTCAGGATTGATCTGAGCGCTACAACTTTGCACTCTCAGACAGACTGGGAACCTGTGCCTGCTTTCTCCAGCTTCAGCAATGCAGCTGGTGCTGGCGAAAGCTTCTGAGTGCATGAGGTGTTTGTAAGACCTGAAATGGCCTGCCAAACACTTCATGCTCAGTGCACTCCCCCACCACAGTGTTATCCCCCTGGACGCACCCCCTAGACTCATCAGAGTCCTGGTGGTGGGTCCAGAGGAATTAAAATAAAAATGATAATAAAACGGGTTAGAAACCTGTTTTATACTAATTTTATTTGCGGCTGGTGGCAGCGCTCCTCCGCCCTAGTGGAGTGGCTGCCGCTGGGGATACTCTGTCACAAATGTAATGGATATCCTGACTGCCGTATTACAATGCCTTAGGACAGTGGTTCTTAACCTGTGGTGTGGGGACCGCTGGAAGTCCATAATGCTTACTCAGGGGTTCCTTGGTTGCTCAGAAAATTAAATAATATTAACAGACTGCTAAAGTGTACATAAAACGAGAAGCAAAATGAAAAAACTGAACATTTTTGAATGTTTGGTAAAAATGAAGGAATTTTAAATTAGAGGATAAAACTGAAGTAGGTATTGTCAGATGATTGGTGGCAGTAGCGCAGGTGTATTGAACAGAATATAGTATGGACAATGGATGATTTTTGTTCTTTGTTTTGCCTTTCAAAGCATTGAAATTGTTTATGCGTCGATCTCTTGATACCAATAAACTGTCGGGGGGGGTTCCGGATTCCAATAATGATTCATCGGGGTCCCCGGACTCCAGTAATGATTTAGTGGTGGTCCTCAGAATCAAAAAGGTTAAGAACCACTGCCTTAGGATATAATGGGGGACGTGATTTACATCACGTTTGTAACAGAGTATCTCATCCGCCAAACTCTAAATCAGGCCGTCATTCTTTAAAATGCTGGCAGCAGGAAGGAGAATATAAGACATGGCCGCAATGTTTACACATTTGTGCTATAAAAGTACACCAACCATAAAAAGGTAAACAGCCAGCAAGTGTACAGCGACACTTATACGCCAGCATCTTTATGTAATACTAAAGTTATTTGGGTTGAAATCACATTCAAATTTACATAAATTCCAATCCGGAACCCTATTGTGCACAAATACCTATGCCTCAACCACGAACGTTCTAGGGGCCTTTTTCTAAACGTTGAACATAAACATTTCTCTTCTCCCATTCTAATAATAGTGGCAGCCAAGTTATATTTCCTTTTGTTGAATATGAGCCACTTGTTTCAGCTCAGTATCATGATCTGACAGTTCCCAGAAACTTCTTGTTTCACTTTCTTTCATCTGTAAATCTATCTCCTGCTCCCCGAATTTGTCTCTTTACTCCCCCATCTTGTTGAAGTTTCCAGGAGGCGGCAATGTCCCTCTTAGCCACAACCATGGCCTTGTTGTAGAATTGCTTCTCATTCCTGGTCCCATTGAGTCCGTCCGTGATCCCAAGAATGGAATTACATGGGTCATAGGGAACCTCCCACCCTAGGACCTCGGATATTTCACTCTCGATCTCTCCCTAGAACTGAGTCAGACGGGGGCACGCCCACACTATGCGATAGAAATCGGCCGGTTCTTGACCGCATCTCGTACATGCGGCAGATGGGGAAAAACCAGCACGATGTAGGCGTTGTGGGGTTAGGTAAGCCGTGTATATGTAGTATAATTGGATCAGGCAGATCTTAGCGGACGCGTTGACCAACTTAGGCAACATGAGGGCGTCACGCCAATCCTCCTCATCCAGAGGACCCACCCACTCCTCCCATTAGCCCCTGAGTCAGTCTAGTGAGGTCGGGGTGTTGTTGACCAGCCTCTTGTAGATGCGAGATATGCCCCCCTCCCCCAAGTCGCCTAACATGGTCTGAGTCTGGGGGGACTGTATTCAGGGATCCTGGTGCCGTCTTGTATGTGTACGTGAAGGGCGTGTCGTAATTGTAAGTATTTGCAAAATTGCGATGGGTGCCAGGAGTATCTGGACTGGAGGTCTGTAAAGGAGTGCATGTGGCCACTTGCCCACACGTCGCCAAGTTGGGAGATCCCAATAAGATCCAATGTTCCGAACCCCCATAGTCCACAGACCTCGCCGAGCCATGCCCCGTGCCATAGAGGCATATGTTGAGTGCTGCCCATCTTCTGCCAAAGTGGCGGGGCGGGCCGAAGGAGGGAGCTGGGAGGAGGGGAGCGGAACCCGGCGGGGGGGGGAAACAATAAATAAATAAATAAACTTACCCGATTGCCGCCTCCTCCACCATCCGCTCCATCCCGCTCTTCCTGCTTCTGAGACATGCTCCCAGACTACACTGCAGCCAATCATGATGCTGCAGAAAAGCAGCGTCAGGATTGATCTGAGCGCTACAACTTTGCATTCTCAGACAGACTGGGAACCTGTGCCTGCTTTCTCCAGCTTCAGCAATGCAGCTGGTGCTGGCGAAAGCTTCTGAGTGCATGAGGTGTTTGTAAGACCTGAAATGGCCTGACAAACACTTCATGCTCAGTGCACTCCCTCACCACAGTGTTATCCCCCTGGACCCACCGCCTGGACTCATCAGAGTCCTGGTGGTGGGTCCAGGGTGATTAAAATAAAAAAGATAATAAAACAGGTTAGAAATCTGTTTTATACTAATTTTATTTGCGGCTGGTGGCAGCGCTCCTCTGCCCTAGTGGAGTGGCTGCCGCTGGGGATACTCCGTCACAAATGTAATGGATATCCTGACTGCCGTATTACAATGCCTTAGGACAGTGGTTCTTAACCTGTGGTGTGGGGACCGCTGGAAGTCCATAATGCTTACTCAGGGGTTCCTTGGTTGCTCAGAAAATTAAATAATATTAACAGACTGCTAAAGTGTACATGAAAAGAGAAGCAAAATTAAAAAACTGAACATTTTTGAATGTTTGGTAAAAATGGAGGAATTTTAAATTAGAGGATAAAACTGAAGTAGGTATTGTCAGATGATTCGTGGCAGTAGCGCAGGTGTATTGAACACAATATAGTATGGACGATGGATGATTTTTGTTCTTTGTTTTGCCTTTCAAAGCATTGAAATTGTTTATGCGTCGATCTCTTGATACCAATAAACTGTCGGAGGGGTTCCAGATTCCAATAATGATTCATCGCGGTCTCCGAACTCCAGTAATGATTAAGTGGTGGTCCTCAGAATCAAAAAGGTTAAGAACCACTGCCTTAGGATATAATGCACTTGTAGTACGGGGGACGTGATTTACATCCCGTTTGTAACAGAGTATCTCATCCGCCAAACTCTAAATCAGGCCGTCATTCTTTAAAATGCTGGCAGCAGGAAGGATTATATAAGACATGCCCGCAATGTTTACACATTGTGCTATAAAAGTACACCAACCATAAAAAGGTAAACAGCCAGCAAGTGTACAGCGACACTTATACGCCAGCATCTTTATGTAATACTAAAGTTATATGGGTTGAAATCACATTCAAATTTACATAAATTCCAATCCGGAACCCTATTGTGCACAAATACCTCTGCCTCAACCACGAACGTTCTAGGGGCCTTTCTCTAAACATTGAACATAAACATTTCTCTTCTCCCATTCTAATAATAGTGGCAGCCAAGTTATATTAAATTTTGTTGAATTTGAGCCACTAGTTTCAGCTCAGTATCATGATCTGACAGTTCCCAGAAACTTCTTGTTTCACTTTCTTTCATCTGTAAATCTATCTCCTGCTCCCCGAATTTGTCTCTTTACTCCCCCATCTTGTTGAAGTTTCCAGGAGGCGGCAATGTCCCTCTTAGCCACAACCATGGCCGTGTTGTAGAATTGCTTCTCATTCCTGGTCCCATTGAGTCCGTCCGTGATCCCAAGAATGGAATTACATGGGTCATAGGGAACCTCCCACCCTAGGACCTCAGATATTTCACTCTCGATCTCTCCCTAGAACTGAGTCAGACGGGGGCACGCCCACACTATGTGATAGAAATCGGCCAGTTCTTGACCGCATCTCGTACATGTGGCAGATGGGGAAAATCCAGCACGATGTAGGCATTGCGGGGTTAGGTAAGCCGTGTGTATGTAGTATAATTGGATCAGGCAGAGCTTAGCGGACGCGTTGACCAACTTAGGCAACATGAGGGCGTCACGCCAATCCTCCTCATCAAGAGGACCCACCCACTCCTCCCATTAGCCCTGAGTCAGTCTAGTGAGGTCGGGGTGTTGTTGACCAGCGTCTTGTAGATGCGAGATCTCCCCCAAGTCGCCTAACATGGTCTGAGTCTGGGGGACTGTATTCAGAGATCCTGGTGCCGTCTTGTATGTGTACGTGAAGGGCGTGTCGTAATTGTAAGTATTTGCAAAATTGCGATGGGTGCAAGGAGTATCTGGACTGGAGGTCTGTAAAGGAGCGCATGTGGCCACTTGCCCACACGTTGCCAAGTTGGGAGATCCCAATAAGATCCAATGTTCAGAACCCCCGTAGTCCACAGACCTAACCGAGCCACGCCCCGTGCCATAGAGGCATATGTTGAGTGCTGCCCATCTTCTGCAAAAGTGGCGGGGCGGGCCGAAGGAGGGAGCTGGGAGGAGGGGAGCGGAACCCGGGGGGGGGCAACAATAAATAAATAAATAAACATACCCGATTGCCACCTCCTCCGCTATCCGCTCCATCCCGCTCTTCCTGCTTCTGAGACATGCTCCCAGACTACACTGCAGCCAATCATTATGCTGCAGAGAAGCAGCTTCAGGATTGATCTGAGCGCTACAACTTTGCACTCTCAGACAGACTGGGAACCTGTGCCTGCTTTCTCCAGCTTCAGCAATGCAGCTGGTGCTGGCGAAAGCTTCTGAGTGCAAGAGGTGTTTGTAAGACCTGAAATGGCCTGCCAAACACTTCATGCTCAGTGCACTCCCCCACCACAGTGTTATCCCCCTGGACGCACCCCCTAGACTCATCAGAGTCCTGGTGGTGGGTCCAGGGGGATTAAAATAAAAATGATAATAAAATGGGTTAGAAACCTGTTTTATACTAATTTTATTTGCGGCTGGTGGCAGCGCTCCTCCGCCCTAGTGGAGTGGCTGCTGCTGGGGATACTCTGTCACAAATGTAATGGATATCCTGACTGCAGTATTACAATGCCTTAGGACAGTGGTTCTTAACCTGTGGTGTGGGGACCGCTGGAAGTCCATAATGCTTACTCAGGGGTTCCTTGGTTGCTCAGAAAATTAAATATTATTAACAGACTGCTAAAGTGTACATGAAAAGACAAGCAAAATGAAAAAACTGAACATTTTTGAATGTTTGGTAAAAATGGAGGAATTTTAAATTAGAGGATAAAACTGAAGTAGGTATTGTCAGATGATTCGTGGCAGTAGCGGAGGTGTATTGAACAGAATATAGTATGGACGATGGATGATTTTTGTTCTTTGTTTTGCCTTTCAAAGCATTGAAATTGTTTATGCGTCGATCTCTTGATTCCAATAAACTGTTGGGGGGGTTCCGGATTCCAATAATGATTCATCGGGGTCCCCGGACTCCAGTAATGATTAAGTGGTGGTCCTCAGAATCAACAATGTTAAGAACCACTGCCTTAGGATATAATGCACTTGTAGTACGGGGGACGTGATTTACATCACGTTTGTAACAGAGTATCTCATCCGCCAAACTCTAAATCAGGACGTCATTCTTTAAAATACTGGCAGCAGGAAGGAGAATATAAGACATGCCCGCAATGTTTACACATTTGTGCTATAAAAGTACACCAACCATAAAAAGGTAAACAGCCAGCAAGTGTACAGCGACACTTATACGCCAGCATCTTTATGTAATACTAAAGGTATGTGGGTTGAAATCACATTCAAATTTACATAAATTCCAATCCGGAACCCTATTGTGCACAAATACCTATGCCTCAACCACGAACGTTCTAGGGGCCTTTCTCTAAACGTTGAACATAAACATTTCTCTTTTCCCATTCTAATAATAGTGGCAGCCAAGTTATATTTCCTTTTGTTGAATTTGAGCCACTTGTTTCAGCTCAGTATCATGATCTGACAGTTCCCAGAAACGTTTTGTTTCACTTTCTTTCATCTGTAAATCTATCTCCTGCTCCCCGAATTTGTCTCTTTACTCCCCCATCTTGTTGAAGTTTCCAGGAGGCGGCAATGTCCCTCTTAGCCACAACCATGGCCGTGTTGTAGAATTGCTTCTCATTCCTGGTCCCATTGAGTCCATCCGTGATCCCAAGAATGGAATTACATGGGTCATAGGGAACCTCCCACCCTAGGACCTTGGATATTTCACTCTCAATCTCTCCCTAGAACTGAGTCAGACGGGGGCACGCCCACACTATGTGATAGAAATCGGCCGGTTCTGGACCGCATCTCGTACATGCGGCAGATGGGGAAAAACCAGCACAATGTAGGCGTTGCGGGGTTAGGTAAGCCGTGTGTATGTAGTATAATTGGATCAGGCAGAGCTTAGCGGACGCATTGCACAACTTAGGCAACAGGAGGGCGTCACGCCAATCCTCCTCATCCAGAGGACCCACCCACTCCTCCCATTAGCCCCTGAGTCAGTCTAGTGAGGTCGGGGTGTTGTTGACCAGAGTCTTGTAGATGCGAGATATGCCCCCCTCCCCCAAGTCGCCTAACATGGTCTGAGTCTGGGGGGACTGTATTCAGGGATCCTGGTGCCGTCTTGTATGTGTACGTGAAGGGCGGGTCGTAATTGTAAGTATTTGCAAAATTGCGATGGGTGCAAGGAGTATATGGACTGGAGGTCTGTAAAGGAGCGCATGTGGCCACTTGCCCACACGTCGCCAAGTTGGGAGATCCCAATATGATCCAATGTTCTGAACCCCCGTAGTCCACAGACCTCGCCGAGCCACGCCCCGTGCCATAGAGGCATATGTTGAGTGCTGCCCATCTTCTGCCAAAGTGGCGGGGCGGGCCGAAGGAGGGAGCTGGGAGGAGGGGAGCGGAACCGGGGGGGGGCAACAATAAATAAATAAATAAACTTACCCGATTGCCGCCTCCTCCGCCATCCGCTCCATCCCGCTCTTCCTGCTTCTGAGACATGCTCCCAGACTACACTGCAGCCAATCATGATGCTGCAGAAAAGCAGCGTCAGGATTTATCTGAGAGCTACAACTTTGCACTCTCAGACAGACTGGGAACCTGTGCCTGCTTTCTCCAGCTTCAGCAATGCAGCTGGTGCTGGCTAAAGCTTCTGAGTGCACGAGGTGTTTGTAAGACCTGAAATGGCCTGACAAACACTTCATGCTCAGTGCACTCCCCCACCACAGTGTTATCCCCCTGGACGCACCCCCTAGACTCATCAGAGTCCTGGTGGTGGGTCCAGAGGAATTAAAATAAAAATGATAATAAAACGGGTTAGAAACCTGTTTTATACTAATTTTATTTGCGGCTGGTGGCAGCGCTCCTCCGCCCTAGTGGAGTGGCTGCCGCTGGGGATACTCTGTCACAAATGTAATGGATATCCTGACTGCCGTATTACAATGCCTTAGGACAGTGGTTCTTAACCTGTGGTGTGGGGACCGCTGGAAGTCCATAATGCTTACTCAGGGGTTCCTTGGTTGCTCAGAAAATTAAATAATATTAACAGACTGCTAAAGTGTACATAAAAAGAGAAGCAAAATGAAAAAACTGAACATTTTTGAATGTTTGGTAAAAATGAAGGAATTTTAAATTAGAGGATAAAACTGAAGTAGGTATTGTCAGATGATTGGTGGCAGTAGCGCAGGTGTATTGAACAGAATATAGTATGGACGATGGATGATTTTTGTTCTTTGTTTTGCCTTTCAAAGCATTGAAATTGTTTATGCGTCGATCTCTTGATACCAATAAACTGTCGGGGGGGGGTTCCGGATTCCAATAATGATTCATCGGGGTCCCCGGACTCCAGTAATGATTTAGTGGTGGTCCTCAGAATCAAAAAGGTTAAGAACCACTGCCTTAGGATATAATGGGGGACGTGATTTACATCACGTTTGTAACAGAGTATCTCATCCGCCAAACTCTAAATCAGGCCGTCATTCTTTAAAATGCTGGCAGCAGGAAGGAGAATATAAGACATGCCCGCAATGTTTACACATTTGTGCTATAAAAGTACACCAACCATAAAAAGGTAAACAGCCAGCAAGTGTACAGCGACACTTATACGCCAGCATCTTTATGTAATACTAAAGGTATGTGGGTTGAAATCACATTCAAATTTACATAAATTCCAATCCGGAACCCTATTGTGCACAAATACCTATGCCTCAACCACGAACGTTCTAGGGGCCTTTCTCTAAACGTTGAACATAAACATTTCTCTTTTCCCATTCTAATAATAGTGGCAGCCAAGTTATATTTCCTTTTGTTGAATTTGAGCCACTTGTTTCAGCTCAGTATCATGATCTGACAGTTCCCAGAAACGTTTTGTTTCACTTTCTTTCATCTGTAAATCTATCTCCTGCTCCCCGAATTTGTCTCTTTACTCCCCCATCTTGTTGAAGTTTCCAGGAGGCGGAAATGTCCCTCTTAGCCACAACCATGGCCGTGTTGTAGAATTGCTTCTCATTCCTGGTCCCATTGAGTCCGTCCGTGATCCCAAGAATGGAATTACATGGGTCATAGGGAACCTCCCACCCTAGGACCTCGGATATTTCACTCTCGATCTCTCCCTAGAACTGAGTCAGATGGGGGCACGCCCACACTATGCGATAGAAATCGGCCGGTTCTTGACCACATCTTGTACATGCGGCAGATGGGGAAAAACCAGCACGATGTAGGCGTTGCGGGGTTAGGTAAGCTGTGCATATGTAGTATAATTGGATCAGGCAGAGCTTAGCGGACGCGTTGACCAACTTAGGCAACATGAGGGCGTCACGCCAATCCTCCTCATCCAGAGGACCCACCCACTCCTCCCATTAGCCCCTGAGTCAGTCTAGTGAGGTCGGGGTGTTGTTGACCAGCGTCTTGTAGATGCGAGATATGCCCCCCTCCCCCAAGTCGCCTAACATGGTCTGAGTCTGGGGGGACTGTATTCAGGGATCCTGGTGCCGTCTTGTATGTGTACGTGAAGGGCGTGTCGTAATTGTAAGTATTTGCAAAATTGCGATGGGTGCAAGGAGTATCTGGACTGGAGGTCTGTAAAGGAGCGCATGTGGCCACTTGCCCACACATCGCCAAGTTGGGAGATCCCAATAAGATCCAATGTTCCGAAACCCCGTAGTCCACAGACCTCGCCGAGCCATGCCCCGTGCCATAGAAGCATATGTTGAGTGCTGCCCATCTTCTGCCAAAGTGGCGGGGCGGGCCGAAGGAGGGAGCTGGGAGGAGGGGAGCGGAACCCGGGGGGGGGGGAAACAATAAATAAATAAATAAACTTACCCGATTGCCGCCTCCTCCACCATCCGCTCCATCCCGCTCTTCCTGCTTCTGAGACATGCTCCCAGACTACACTGCAGCCAATCATGATGCTGCAGAAAAGCAGCGTCAGGATTGATCTGAGCGCTACAACTTTGCATTCTCAGACAGACTGGGAACCTGTGCCTGCTTTCTCCAGCTTCAGCAATGCAGCTGGTGCTGGCGAAAGCTTCTGAGTGCATGAGGTGTTTGTAAGACCTGAAATGGCCTGACAAACACTTCATGCTCAGTGCACTCCCTCACCACAGTGTTATCCCCCTGGACCCACCGCCTAGACTCATCAGAGTCCTGGTGGTGGGTCCAGGGTGATTAAAATAAAAAAGATAATAAAACAGGTTAGAAATCTGTTTTATACTAATTTTATTTGCGGCTGGTGGCAGCGCTCCTCTGCCATAGTGGAGTGGCTGCCGCTGGGGATACTCTGTCACAAATGTAATGGATATCCTGACTGCCGTATTACAATGCCTTAGGACAGTGGTTCTTAACCTGTGGTGTGGGGACCGCTGGAAGTCCATAATGCTTACTCAGGGGTTCCTTGGTTGCTCAGAAAATTAAATAATATTAACAGACTGCTAAAGTGTACATGAAAAGAGAAGCAAAATGAAAAAACTGAACATTTTTTAATGTTTGGTAAAAATGGAGGAATTTTAAATTAGAGGATAAAACTGAAGTAGGTATTGTCAGTTGATTCGTGGCAGTAGTGGAGGTGTATTGAACAGAATATAGTTTGGACGATGGATGATTTTTGTTCTTTGTTTTGCCTTTCAAAGCATTGAAATTGTTTATGCGTCGATCTCTTGACACCAATAAACTGTCAGGGGGGTTCCGGCTTCCAATAATGATTCATCGGGGTCCCCGGACTCCAGTAATGATTAAGTGGTGGTCCTCAGAATCAAAAATGTTAAGAACCACTGCCTTAGGATATAATGCACTTGTAGTACGGGGGACGTGATTTACATCACGTTTGTAACAGAGTATCTCATCCGCCAAACTCTAAATCAGGCCGTCATTCTTTAAAATGCTGGCAGCAGGAAGGAGAATATAAGACATGCCCGCAATGTTTACACATTTGTGCTATAAAAGTACACCAACCATAAAAAGGTAAACAGCCAGCAAGTGTACAGCGACACTTATACACCAGCATCTTTATGTAATACTAAAGTTATGTGGGTTGAAATCACATTCAAATTTACATAAATTCCAATCCGGAACCCTATTGTGCACAAATACCTATGACTCAACCACGAACGTTCTAGGGGCCTTTCTCTAAACGTTGAACATAAACATTTCTCTTCTCCCATTCTAATAATAGTGCCAGCCAAGTTATATTTCCTTCTGTTGAATTTGAGCCACTTGTTTCAGCTCAGTATCATGATCTGACAGTTCCCAGAAACTTCTTGTTTCACTTTCTTTCATCTGTAAATCTATCTCCTGCTCCACGAATTTGTCTCTTTACTCCCCCATCTTGTTGATTTAATGTTGCACAAAAGTGTCTTTTGTCCCTCTTTTTAATGGCTAAAAGAAGAATTTGTAGCTCTAGTTTCATTGCCTCCTTTTCTATTTGCTATCTAAAGAACATGTTACCTGACGCAATATTTTGTGCTTTTGATTGAAGTGTGGAAGATAAAACATACAGGCTTTCCGCTGGGACACCATGATGTTTTCTAAATGCTGCAGTTTTGAGATGGCTTTTAGTGCCATTACAGAACACTGCATCATAAAAGGAGGGTCTTAGTGGAGTTAGTATCCCTATCACTCTTACTATGAGTCCTCACCTCTTGGATACATATAGCATACCATCATGACATGACAGTCTTCTACTTTCAGTGATATCCAGGACCGGATTCATCTATTACAGCATTATCTGGGCGTTCCTGCAATTAGTACAGTAGGTGCAGTGCAACAATGGACTGGCAGGCAGGGGTCAATTATTTTTGCATGCACTGGAGACCATAAATCATGAATTACAGAGTTTGCATTCAGCAAGGCTTACAGCAGGTCTCAGGAGAAAGCAGGCACAGTTTCCAAACTCCAGAATAAAAGCTCCCTGTGAGCTGGCCTTAGAGATTGAAGCAAATGGACCAATGATGGATCAGGAAGCAAAGGAGGGCGGAGAGTCATTTCTGGATCCAGATGAAAAGAGCAAGAATGCACTGAACTTCGGGTCATACAAGAGAAAATGTCAACACCAGCTACAGCAGTGCACCATTTGTGCCATGAAACAACCATGCATTATTCTTGTTTTAATTCTCTTTGGTCCCCTTGAGCAGTTAGGGTGGCTCAGGTTTTTCTTCTTTTTTCAGATGCTGAGCATCTCTTCCCCACAACCTGTTATGCTTCCATGTAGACTTCCGAGTCATGTTGGCACACGGAGTATCTCCAAATGGGGTAAACTGTCACATTCCTGGATGGTATTCTGGTTGTCTGAGGGTTTATCACAGTTTCTGGGTTGCTGCACTTTGGTAAGTTAATCATGTTGTCACTTCCTCCTAAGTCGTTATCGCCATATGCATAGATTGACAGTACCTCATTTTATAGGGTTACGATCCATCTACCATCACATGCTGCAGAGCTTTGCTCCCTGGCATGCTGCCAGATTATTTCATATCTCTCAATATCCCTCCTATGTGCCCCCACGCAGCATCTTCAGAGCCTAGTTTTTGGTTCAGCTTTAACTGAATGGAAAGGGACAGTGTGAGGTTAGCACAGAAGTTCCTTGCCCATGGTTTGAGGAGTCTCCCGAGAGTAACGAGACAGAAGAGACTGAGTCGATATCCACAAGTCAAGGGAAAATTAGAGCCGTAGACGTACTGAAGTTAAAGGTAGAATTGGAAGACATTAGTGGGGGATGCTTACACATTTGAATCAATACTACAATACAATACTTGAGTAAAGAGATTACTCGGAGTACAGGTATGACACAAGACACTATCAGAATTGGCAGGAAAATATGAAATTGATCTTTCCATAATTCTATCCTTGCAGAAAAGTTTCATTGCACAACTAGATAATGAAGCGATCATCACTGTGTGATCTTCGGGAAGGTTACATATTGCTTAACTAGTTGAATACATTTGGAAATGGAATGATTTTGACAGATTGATAAAAAAATGGGCGAAGAAACGGGGACGGAAAAAAGACAACAGACAGTGAAGAGGTGAATGGTAAATGGCCTGCAGCACCCAGAGACAAAAATGAGGCTCCGACATTCCCTATGAGGAAGATGACAGGTGGAGGGTAAGTTCATGTGTCATGGAGTTGAGGTTATCTTGTGACATTTGTGAACAATTTCCCTAAATTGAGAGAGAATTCTGCCCAATAGTACACCCAAGTTGACAGATTTGTTAAGATCTCAAAGGTTTTGTGGGCAGATTTGAATACCTTTTTGACATTGTACTGCCAGTACATCAATATAATAGCCATACAGTGGCCTCGTACGGAACCCCCAAGGGATCCAGGTACTCGTGCACTGATAGACCTGACACCCTTAGGGTGGTCTTCCTTCAACTTTTCACCTTCCTCCCTCCATTTTTATGACCTTCTTTTTACAGGCTTTATGACTCTGCAATTTACCACTGCTAACCAGTGCTAAAGTACTTGTGCTCTCCTCCTAAGCATGGTAATATTGGCTCATTCCCAATTGGCATATTTAATTTACTTATAAACCCCTAGTAAAGTGCACTACATGTGCCCAGGGCCTGTAAATTAAATGCTACTCATTGTGCTGCCCACTTAGGTAGCCATCTAACCATGGGTCAGTCCTGCCATTGTAGAGCCTGGCTGTGCAGTATACACTACAATTCGACCTGACAAGATAAACTTCTTGACCAGGCCTACACCTTCCCTTTTTAAACATTTAAGACACCCCTAAGGTAGGCCCTGTATAACCCACAAGGGAGGGTGCAATGCAGGTAAAAGGCAGGACATATACTTCTAAGTTTTACATGCCCACATTCATTTGTCACAAATGAAAGGTCTATCTCTCCCTTAGGATGACATTGGGATTACCTTATTACCTATTTTAAGTGTAATTCACTATTTGTGAAGAGACAGACTTTTCACGTTTGGTGCCCCTGGACTTACAATTTCAAATTGCTACTTGTGGTGAAATCTGATTTTAAATGCAGTTCTGAAAATGGTACTTTTAGAAAGTTGCCACTTTCTTACTTTAGCCATTTTTGTGCCTAATACGTGTCTCTGTTCAGTCTGGGTTGGATGACAGATGGGCTTTGTGTATACCCTCCAGACAGTCACACACAAATGGAGCTTAGGAGTAACTTGATGGGCCATCTTGGGAGATGGGAGGAAGGAGTTGGGCACAGACTCAGACTTACACCTGAATAGTTCAGTCCTGTCCATATACAAAGGGCTACCTACCCCCCTGTAGTGAGTTGGGAGCCAAGGCAGGAAGAGCAGCCCTCTGTGCACTTCAAAGCCTTCTTTGGAGTCTCTCCACTTCAAAGGCACAACTGTGTATAAGAACTGGACTTCTGACACCATGATTTCAGTACACTTCTGGACCTGTGAAGACACTGCCAGGAAGAAGAACTGCTGTGCCGCTGGAAGGACTGCCACTCGGCTAGACTGCTGCTTTGCTGGTCTCCTACCTTGCTGTGCTACCTTGCTGCCTGGGGTTCCCCTGCCTGGGTGAGGACTGGACCTGCATCACTTAAACCCAGAGTGACTACAAGGGCTTGCTGGCTTGCCTCCTGATTTGAAGTCTCAGGAATGTCAAAGACTTCCATCTTACCTGCATCTGCACCTGCACTCTGCCTCTGTGAGTCTACTCTGCCAAGTAGTGCCACCCCAGTCCTGGACCTTCAAAAGTGAGACCTAAGGACTTTCTCCAATCCAACCCATGCACCCTCATTGGAACAGGTGTATCTTCTCCGTTGCGGGGATCATAACTGGCAAATTTTCACCTTTGCGTGGCTCGGAACCGGCACATCCTCATCATTGCGTGGAGCGGCCTGGCGCATCATCTTCAGAACCAGCGCATCACCCTTGGAACCCACCCATCCTCTGTTGCAGGAACAGTAGCAGTGCATCGCATCCCAGATCAAGGTACTTTTGTTCAGCTGTCCTAAGTGGGTCCCAGTATCAGGCACGTGCTCCATTGCAGTTAGCCGGACGTTTTTACTGTTCATGTCGGGCGCAACCAGATATTGCAAATAAGTGCTTACTGTTTCTAAGCTCTATTTTACTATTTAATGTTTAAAAATGTATATCTTGTCTTGTACTTTTTGGATTTTTTTGTTTTAGTCTTGCTTTATTTATAAAAATATTCTCTATTTTTCTAACCTGATGTAGAGTCTTTTTGTGGTGTTTTCACTGTGTTAGTGTTCCAGTGAACCGATTTCTGGTGTAGGTACTGCAACACTGAAGAGATCGAGTCCTTGTCAATATTGTAACAAAATTTGGCACTGGAAGAGTGGTCAGTGGTGGGCAAATGTAAAATAGTAACCTGACTCAAGAGCAGAATGCCCCAGTGACCTGACCTGACACTGGTCTGTGTAGGTCGCTCCACCCGCCGCGCGGCTCCCCCTGAGTGCGCCCGGTGTCCCTGACTGCCTCGCTCCGTCGCCGCTGCCCCTGTGGCATAGGTTGTTGTCTTCCTTTTGTCTTTCTTGCCCTGTGACCTGTTACTGTCGTCCCCTGTGCTTGTTCTTCCTCCCTGTGCCCCCTGGTTTGCCCCCTGTTTGTGTTTTCGCTCCTCGCCCCCCGTGACCGCTTCCCGCCAGTGCCCCCTCCCCGCTCCCTGCCGCTGCTCCCCTGTGGCCCCACCCCCTCTTTCCTTGTGTATCCCCATCCCCACGCCACCCCGCTCCCGCCTCCCAGCAGCTCCTCCCTCCTGCCGCCCAACATATAGCGGAGTCCGCACGCACACGCAGCGGCCACGTGCAGCGGGTGCGCCGATTGTGCGCCAAAGGTGCGCCAAAGGCAAGCCTGTCTGCGCCCGTCCATGCCTGGACCGCGCCCAGCGCCAAGAACCCTGGCCCCCGCAGCTGCCAGCCCACCCGCCGGACTTACGATGCCACCACCCTCAACGCACTCAACACCGGCCGGATCCCCGGCTGCCACCGAGCCACCCCAGGACGCACCCACGGACCCTTCACCTGCCAATCCTGCAAGTTCTCCTGCACCCGGACCTGCACCGCACCCGCCAAGCCGAGCACCAGCAGCAACCACCTGAAGTGCATCCTGCTCAACACCCGCTCCGTCCACAGACACACCGTTGAACTCTGGAACCTCCTCGACTCCACATCTCCAGACGTCGCCTTCCTCACGGAAACATGGATGAACGCCTCCTCAGCGCCCGACATCGCCATCGCCATCCCGGACGGATACAAGATCACCCGGAGGGACCGCGTCAACCAGACCGGAGGAGGCATCGCCATCGTCCACAAGAACCATCCGCAATACCGACCAACTCCGACGACACCCTCACAACCGCCGAACATCTTCACTTCCAGATACACACCGACCCCAAGACCACTCTCAGAGGCACCCTCATCTACAGACCCCCAGGACCCCGCACACAATTCAGCGAAGACATCGCTGACTTCATCAGCCCGCATGCCCTCCCCTCCGCTGACTACATCCTCCTAGGGGACCTCAACTTCCACCTGGAGAACAACAACGACCACAACACCACCACCCTGCTGGACAACCTCGCCAACCTCGGACTCAAGCAACTGGTGACCACCCCCACCCACTACGCCGGCCACACGCTTGACCCCGTCTTCTCCTCCAGCAAGGACATCTCCTTCAGCCACACCACCGGACTCCACTGGACAGACCACAGCTGCGTCCACTTCAGCTTCAGTAGGACCACCACTCACCACCACCCGCAACACGTTCCCCGCAGAAGCTGGAACAAGATCACCACCGACCAACTCACCACATCCCTGAGCCAGAACCTTCCCCCCAGCTCAACGAACCCCAACCAAGCCGCTGACAACCTCACAAGATGGATCACCAACTGCGCAGACGACCTCGCTCCACTGAAGACCCCCCGTCAGACCCGGCAGCAAGAAAGCATCCTGGTTCACCGACGAACTCAAGAGCTCCAAGAAGAACTGCCGGGCCCTCGCGAAAGCCAGGTGCAGAGACCTGACTACAGACAACATGACCACCCTTAAGCACGCCACCCGAAAACACCACCAGCTGATCCACACCACCAAGAAAACCGCATTCAAGGAACGACTGAACAACAACGCCCACAACAGCAAGGAACTCTTCAACATGGTCAAAGAGCTCTCGAACCCCAGCACTGGAAACAACGACATCACTCCCTCGCAAGACCTCTGCAACTCGCTCGCCTTGTTCTTCCACAGCAAGATCGCAGACATACACAACAGTTT
Source organism: Lissotriton helveticus (assembly GCF_964261635.1). NCBI lineage: Eukaryota > Metazoa > Chordata > Amphibia > Caudata > Salamandridae > Lissotriton > Lissotriton helveticus. The sequence goes on along the minus strand of NC_136067.1, from coordinate 1,461,243,669 downwards.
CAGCACACAGCCGACGCACCCTACGACCGTACCAACGCCCCCCACCACCACCCTCCGCGCCTGGACCCCGGTCAACACCGAAGACACCATCCGCACAATGAACTCCATCCACTCCGGATCACCAACCGACCCCTGCCCTCACCACGTCTTCAACAAGGCCAACTCCGTCATCGCACCCCATCTCCGGGACATCATCAACACCTCCTTCAACACCGCCACCTTCCCAGAGAGCTGGCCGCTTTCCTCGAGACGAATGGATCCCTCGACAACTCACAGTCCGGCTTCCGGGCCAACCACCGCACCGAGACCGCCCTCATCGCATCCACCGACGACATCCGAGCCCTGCTCGACAACGGGGAAACAGCGGCCCTCATCCTCCTGGACCTCTCCGCAGCGTTGGACATTGTCTGCCACCGCACCCTAGTGCAGCGCCTGATCAACATCGGAATCCAGGAGAAAGCACTGGAGTGGATCATCTCCTTCCTCGCCGGAAGAACACAGAGAGTCCGCCTCCCCCTGTTCAGATACGAGGACACCGAAGTCATCTGCGGTGTACCACAAGGTTCATCACTCAGCCCCACGCTGTTCAACATCTAGGTCAACACAAGCTCAACATCCTCTCCTACGCCGATGACACCCAGCTGATCCTCTCCCTCACCAACGACCCCGCAACAGCCAGAACCAACCTACACGAAGGGATGAAAGACGTAGCCGAGTGGATGAGGAACAGCCGCCTGAAACTGAACTCAGAGAAGACGGAAGTCCTCATCCTGGGATCATCACCCTCCGCCTGGGACGACTCCTGGTGGCCCCCTGCCCTGGGCAGCGCACCCAAACCAACGGACCACACACGCAACCTGGGCTTCATCCTGGACTCCTCCCTCTCGATGACCAGACAAGTCAACGCCGTCTCCTCGTCATGCTTCAACATCCTACGCATGCTATGCAAGAACTTACGGTGGATCCCCACCGAAACCAGGAAGACGGTCACCCAGGCCCTCGTCACCAGCTGACTGGACTACGGCAACTCCCTCTACGCCGGAACCACAGCCAAACTCCAGAAAAGACTCCAGCGCATTCAGAACGCCTCAGCACGACTCATCATGGACATCCGCCGACACAGCCACGTCGCCGGACACCTGAGAGACCTGCACTGGCGCCCCGTCAGCAAGAGAATCACGTTCCGACTCCTCACCCACGCACACAAAGCTCTCCACAACCAAGGCCCCAGATACCTCAACGACCACCTGATCTTCTACACTCCCACCCACCAGCTACGATCGACCAGCCACGCCCTCGCCGCCGTTCCCCGCATCCGAAGAGCCACAACGGGAGGAAGATCCTTCTCCTACCTGGCTGCCAAGACATGGAACTCCCTCCCCATCCACCTCCGCCTGACCCAAGACCACCTCTCCTTCAGGAAGCAACTCAAGACCTGGCTGTTCGAGCAGTAGAGGACCCCCCTCCCCCAAGCGCCTTGAGACCCTCCGGGTGAGTATCGCGCTATACAAATGCTTGATTGATTGATTGATTGATTGAGTTCAGCAAATGCAAAACCCCATATAAGTCACAAGCCCCAATGACCCACTTCCCTCAAGCTCTGATGCTTTCACAGAACATGGGTAATCCAAGGTTTAAATTGAATCAAGCTCCTAGAGCAAACCCAAATCCTTTCCTGAATCAGAACCCATTTCAACAGTACCCCATGTCAGAGAATGAGGGTTTTGATTCATATTAGTCTTAATGATGGTGCCTGAGGGTGGATTAAGATCGCATGCTTGACACAGTCTTAGAAGTAGTCCAGAGTGGTCAATTCATATAGGACGAGTGGAATGGCCACCAAGTATAATTTTAATGAACACCGTTGCTACTGGTTGCACTGTTAGAACATCAGAAGTATCCGAAAAAAATCCCTTTCAGGAAAGAAGATCCAGGTTGTAGGTGTTACAAATAAACATATAACTAACCCAGTGTCAAAGAAGGTCCTGTAAAAATAGGCTCATTTGAAGAAGATCAACAATTTATTATATATTATTTGAGTCCCGTAAACTTGTTAGAGAGTGGTCTTTTATGCAACTTAATTTGCACTATTTACTGTGCACTGGATGGTGTCGAGTTCCAAGCACACGATGAGGAGTTCCAAGCACATGATGAGGATTATTGAACTCAAAATGGCAAGACAAGGGATGGCTGTTGGATTGTTGCCTGTGATAACAGTGGAGGTCTTACATCCTTAATTAAGAGATATTGTGAAACCTGAAGTGTGGGATTTTTCTAGGGAAGACATTGGACATATCAACAGTGTAGAACCTGTTAGGATATTGATTTAGTCCAATGTTGAGTTTTCGTGAAGGCCACAATATAATCTCAGACATGAGACAGTGGCTGGAATTTCACCAGTGATTAAGTCCATAATACCACAGGGAATTTTGAAGGAGATAGTTGGACGCTCCTGCAACTCACTGATAATGGGTTTACAAAAGCCTAATGGGAAGTATAAAATAGTTTAAGATTTAAGAAAGATTACCAAGATTGTTGTTCCATGTTGTGCACCGAATGCAGCTACAATATTATTTCAGATAACTTGTGATGCCGGGTGGTTTACATTGACCGATCTGTGTCAAGCCTTTTTCTCTATGCACTTGCATGAGGAAAGACAATTTTATTTTCATTTCAATTCCAAAGTAGAATTTTGGCACGTGTGGAATTCCACAAGGGTATACAAAGAGCACTTCGATTTATAATCAGATCTTGAAGAAGAATCTTGAGTCCTTATAAATGCCCTATAATAGTTCTTGTACAATATGTTGATGACCTGCTTGAGTGTCAAGTACATGAGAAGTGTGTAAACGGGAAATGATTGCTCTACTAAATTATTTGGCTGAGAATGGACACAATGTGCCCCCAAGCAAAATGAAATACTGTCAAAAAGAAGTCCTGTTCCTAAAAAATCTAATTGAGAAGGGAGCAAGAATGGTGTTACAAGAGAGAAATACGCTATCCTGAAAATGGGTGCACCCTAAATTCAGAGAGAAGTCACAAAGATTCTGGGAAAGGAGGGCTACTGTAGACAGTGGATACCCAGTGTTTCCCTAATGGCGAAGTCTATACCAAGGATGACGCATAAGGATGTGTTTGATCCACTTATATGAAACAACAGTTGTTTTAAAGCATTCCTGGAGCTGAAAGAAAGTCTTTTTCATGCCCCAGCACTAAGAATGCCTGATTACAGTAAAATGTTCACTTTGTTTTGCAGTGAGATGGATGGCTGCACTCTCTTAGTGCTTACCCAGTTGCATGGAGACAATATTCACTGCTATTCATTATGGCTTTGTTGTGGTCCATGTCGTTGGACAGTTATGGTCACAATGAGAATTCATGAATTCATCCTGATCTCCCATCCGGAATGGGGAACATGTGATGAGATTGTTGGAAACGTAACAGCTGCCTCAAGAAATTGCCATGGTTAAATGCATAGCCAACAGAAGTGGAAATGAGTATGTGACTTCTGGAAACAAATATGCCAATTAAGTTGTTCAGTAATGTGACATTGTGACATGGGCATTTAATGGAGAGTATGCAAATAAATCTGACAAATGACACCAATTTTTTATGCTGTTGTCTGCAGCTGATACTTCAGATGAAATCAAGAGATTGCAGGAGAAAGTGTGAGAAGCGGAGCAACAGAGATGGATTGAGCAGGATGCATTAAGAATGTAAATGAGATCTGGATCTCAGCTGATAGAAAACTTGTGTTGCATGATAGTTTGTTAGTCCCAATGACTAGACAATGACTAGTAAATGAGGGAGAAGAATCCCTGTAGCCAAGAGCCAACTAGGCAGACCAGGAGGACCCTTTAACAAAATTCAGTTGGACTTCATTGAGATGCTTTTCTGTTGCGGTTTGAGATATGTCCTGGGAATAGTGTGCATTTTCTCCCAATGGCTGGAAGCCTACACATCACAGAAAAATGACAGTCACACTGTAGCCAAAGTGCTGGTTAAGGACGCATACCAAGGTTCGGATATTCAGTTTCTATGGTGTCAGACTAAGGGTATTCATTTTATTAATGAGAACTTTAGGTGTTGTGTGTGGCACTACAAGTGTTACAAATATGTTATTGTAGCTACAGACCAGAAGCTTAGGAAATTGTTAAACAGATTAATGGGACACTGAAGTCCTGTTTGGCCAATATATGTGCATCCACTTCTCTAAAATGGCCAGATGCTTAGCCATTGGAGTTGGTGAGCCTCCGAAGTACTCCTAACAGGAGAACAGGGTTGTCGTTACATGAAATTTCTCATACGATGGGCATGAAACTGCCTGCTGTGCCTGGGACTTTTAAATATCACAAGTTGCATGATTCTCAACTACTTCTAAGGACTGACGGTCTGTTCTGTCTATCAGCAGGTTGGAGCTCTGGAACTGATTAATTTTGAACTTGACTCTTTGAACTGAGTTATTGAGCAGATTGTGATAATCGATAAATGAACTCTACATTTATTGCTCTAGAAAAAAAAGTAAAAAACTAAGATAAAGAATTAAGAACATTCCCAAGGACCAAGGTTGCAGTAGAAGAGTATGGCTGCCATTCTAGAAAAAAACAGAGTAGGGCCAAGTATGCCTCATAAAGATGTATACATATATATAAACTGAATGAAATAACTGCTGATTAAAAACAAAGAGTTTTGGTTATTTTGCACAAGTAGATCTCATAGCAAAATATAATATAAGTCTGCTTGCTGCTACATTCTACTTAAGATCTAACTTTAGACAAATGTGTTTCCTTACCAAGACTAAGTGTTGGATAATGAGGGCTGTGACATTATCCATTATTATGTTAGTATTCATAACCCTTTTAGTTGGTATAAGTATTACTCCTGAGATAGGCACCCTTAGGTCCACCCCTGAGCCTACATCACGTGCACATTCAATAGATCAAACAAAACTCAATACTTCATTTATAGATGTTTCAGAGGGAGATTTTGCATCAAATATTTAATCTAGATCAGTACAGAAATACACACATGCCTTAGATGCCAAGGATTGTTATGTTTGTGCACACTTACCTCCTTCAGCTACTGAGGGAGTAACGTATCACGTTATACTTTCATAGGCAATAACCTGTTGTATACTGCTTAGTTTTTTTTAATAGGCAGAATCATTTTTTTGAGTATTATTTTTCCAACTATGATTTTATCCTTTCAGAAGTTTCCCCTCACTAGAGAATAAACACTGATCCACAAGCTAAGGTGATTAACACAGCTTGTTATTTCTTTTAATCCCCTAATAGAATAGATACTGTTAAGGCATATGAACGGAATTTGACATATTTAATGAATAAACTAGAAAATCAGTTCATACAAGCTCTAGAGGAAAGAAGAGCTCACATGCTTCATGGGGCAAAAGAAAAGGAACATGTTTTAAAGAATGTGTGGATAAAGGAGGAAGATGAGTACAAAGGATAGATGGTGTATCTAGGTTGAATTTAGACAGAAGACAGAAAGGAAAATAATGTTTTTATAAGAAAAGGACTCACATTAGAACTAGTCACAATGGATTAATCGGATGTGAGCACACATTTGAGGTTCTCAGAGGACCTGTTCAAATGTTAACCGAAGAGGAACCAGTTATCCCTGGAGTATAGTTTGCATGTGGACATAATTCCTATTTCCAGCTGCCCGCTGATTGGAAAATTAGTTATTACTTAGCTTTAGTATTCCCAAAAATGTATCACATGAATAATTTAGAAGTGTTAAAGATGAATCCATATCACAGACCTAGAGGTAGTACAAACAATGGGACACAATTAGTGGAAGATATATTTGGTGCTATTATTCCCCCAGTAGGAGTAATCCTAAACGATGAGAAAATCGTAAAGCTTTCTGCAGTAGTGGACAAATTAACCACTAGTACATCTGGTGCTTTGTTATCAGTAGATACATAACTAGTAGCTATTATACCTATGGTTTTGTAAGGTCAATTAGTTTTAGTTATATTATTAGCAGAGAAAGGCAGAGTCTGTGAGATGCTGAACGTGCAACACTGTTGTTTGTGCAAACCTGTCCAGAGCAAAGAGATGGAAGAATTTTCAAAGAACATTTCCAACTTAAAACCTGAATTCGATGATTTAGAAGTAACTAGTGTTTTAGGAACCTTAGGCAAAGGAGTTTCTACTATAGGCAGCTGTCATTGAAGTATTGGTACTGGAGTTTTAGGTGCTATACTAAGGTCTATTTTCATTATTGCCATTTGTTTGATTTGCTTATTTGCTTTATATGAGGGATTTAGGTGTTTGCTAGCAAGAAAGAAAAGGGAAGAAGGAAAAAGGCAAAGGACAGATGGATTAGAAATGGAAGACAGAAAGAGCAAAGCTTACAGAGAGATGAAGGAGTTGCAAAACTTGAAAGGTAAGATGGATGACTCAGCAGAGACAGAATGTTCCTTGGAGATTCATTTGTGTTTAATGTGATAGCTATTTTAGCCATGAGAGGGGAAATCTGGGAGAGTGCAACTTTACATTTGCATAATTAACACATGTATTAGCCAAATATGATCTGCATTATTAGGAAGCATGTGCACATTTATCATATAATTTGTAGTAGGTGTCCCCACTTAGCTATTATGAGCAGCACACGAGTTAGCATGTTGTAGTGGATTAAAGTAGCCTAATTTAAAGCAATTTTTATGTCACAATTACACATTTTGGGCGAAGAGCCCTGTACATTTCCATTGCGGTTGTTGTGCATGTTATGTTTTCTGCCCACTGCAGATGCTGTGTTTCTCTACAAGCCCTCTACCAGCTAGTGAATAGCATTTATTATGTATTAGACAACTAATAGTGAGATTTCCATTGGAAGGAGAAGAATATGCCAGGATGGGAGATTCATGGGAAAAGCTGCTTGTACCTGATATTCTGCCTAGTGTAAGAGTTTGAGGACATAGCCATGCATGGACCATTATAATAATAGGAGAACGAGGGGAGTTTACCTGCCCCATACAGTCCAAAAGAAGACGATTGGCTCTTGAGAGTGGAAACGAGCTGTAATGTTGCAATTAATGGTTTTGCTGAAATATAATAGTGTATGTTCCTTAGACTAGAGAGACTCCCTTGCTCATACAAGCTAAGAAGCCCTTTGTTGCATCTGCTGATCTCCACTGCCTGAGTGCAAAGGCTCTATGCCAAAGCATTTCTATTCTCTAATCAGAAATCTTCATTTGGCTTTCTGATGCTGACACCTTACCTTATTTCCCTAAATCAAATGCCCTTTCGGACCTATTCTTCTTTATTTAGATTAGGGGTTTCACTTTGTGAAACACACTTTTTGGATAATTTATATTCTTTTTGTAATTTTGGTTCCAGTCATGTTCCATCTCAGGCTAAAATATCGGCTTTTGACAATTTAAATTTGTAACCATAATGCTTAAGATTTAATTATCTGATTATAAATTACTTTAACCTAACACAATTGCTAATAAAACCCTTTAAACTTACTTTAATTCTGTTTGTCATTTGCTGTGGAGCCTATTGGTCTTCACTGTTAATGGCAATGTATGAAAATGACTGCTCTTGAATCTCTCTCCCTGCCGACGAAAAATGGTCCATACGACCGGTGGCTGGGTTATATGATGATTATACCCAACATTTGAGATTCAAGAATGCAAGCTCCAGCAGGTTTTAGACAATAATTCTTTTTGAACAGAAGAATCTTCAGCTCCATCAGAAATGCAAGTGATGTTGCAAGCGTGATAAGTGAAAGATTGTCTTCTGTTCTGTTTACAATTCTTAATTTGAAACCAGGTGATACTGTGCCCATATTTATAATTGACCTTTATTAGGTGGACGTTTTACAGTCAGATAGACTGTGCATAGGTTGCTTGTATTTTGTGCCAAATGCTGGAAGCCTTGAAGATAATACAGGCTAGAATTGGGCTGGTGTCGTTGCATTTTTTCAGTACCTCTATCTATTAATGAGTTGGGCAGTAGCACATATGTTGCTCTTTAGTAGGACCATGATAGAATTAGGGAAGATGACAAGTAGTACTTTCCTGCAATCCAGATGAATAAATTCGAGAGCTTGGACCATAGTTCTGAAATGTTCTTCCTATTTTTCCAGAAGAGAGATAATTAGTCCCAGCCATTTGGGTTTTATTGGCCATGCAAGCAGAGGTACTGTTTACAATGAAGTCGCAGTTCAAGCATATGCAGCAAGTTTAAGGATTAAACTATACAGTTTCAGACGAGCAGCCATTCCTAGAATTGGGAGGGAGAAGAAATTCTGTTTTTATCTGTTTTACTTTCAGGTACGGACTTAACCTCTAGCTTTGAATGAAACAGAGACATTTGCGTTATAAGTTATAATTGTTTTAATGTTAATTACCTGCATGTTTTTAGGAAAGGTTTTTTATTTTGTTTTGGTAATATATGTAAAGATTTTTGGGATTTTATTTTAATATATTTAAATGTCAGTTGCTGGGTATGTGGGGCAGTAGGCCAGGAACGTTTTTCAATATGTATTTTTTAATTAGTATCAGACTTTTTGTTTAATATTGTTATTGTGTAATATTTACTATTTTCTGGTATTATGTTGATTAAGGTTCTGTGGGTTGTCTAATAGTGCACCAAACACATTGCTTTGACTTTGATATTATATCATAATATTATCATATTGTTGTTTTCATTTGCAGGTTTGGGTATAGATCTACATGTACCACTTTTTAGGGTGCTATACGGGTGGTCGTTTCTACACTTCACGGAGGTTCTGACCACCACCAAAAAGTGTAGATAGATCTAATTCTGGTCCTGAAGAATTGCCATCAATAGATAACAGGCTAGAAACATGTTGACCTATTTCACTACCACATATTCTCACATACCTTAGAGTGAGAGTGTGTGTTTTTCTAGTTTTAATCAGCGTAGTGACCACAACTCATTAAAATTGTTCTGAATGGACCACTAACCCCTGTTTTATTTTTACATTCTGACACATTATCACCACCTACACTACACCCATATTTGCTAGGGCCCTCACACGCACTGCACCCAACGGCATTAGGAATAAAGATCTCCGCCAACAAGGCCCCATCATGGGTGCCTGATCGGGTATTGCAGTGCCGACCCGATAAGAAGCAGACCCGATGATGAAGCAAGACACCTGATTGTTGGGTGTGTGGGGGTCTTCTTCCGAAAGGAGGATACACTTCTCCTGCCCATCCGTGTATCCACACACTGGGTCATCCCTTCGATCTTATACCATTACCTACACCACGTATTAGGAAATGCATAATACTTCTGTTTATACTGTCTTTTGGGCATGTATGCTGGACCTAAGTATAAAAAGCCCTTAGTTCCCCTCCTTGGATAAGATTAACTGCACAGGTGAGACCCGTGAAACATATATATTTAGGTTACCAGGTAGTACCATTGTGTTCCCCTGGCCCAAGCTGAAAGAATAACAGGAACTAATTCAGTCCTGATTATCCCTTCAAGAGTCCGTTAGGGCCCCTTACTATCAGTATGGAGGACTATAAGGGACTTAGCTTCGACGACAAAGCAGCAGCAGAAATACTAAGAGCACCGTCATTACTGGGGTCTGATGGCAGTTCTGCCTCAGGCAGCCGATCGGAGGATTGGATCTCGCTGTCCAACCTGAAATGTGAATGGCTGAAGGTGACACTTCATGTTGCCATAATGACAGAATACTTAAGGGTGAACATAGCCCCTAATGGCTTGATTGTTAATAACTTTCCGTGGCTATTTTTGGAGGATTCCGTATTCAAGAAGGAGTGGTTCCTAGTAGCATGGAAATGCACTAGAGACTGGCTCATCCTCATTATTAACACAGCCAAAAATCAGGATGCTGATCAGGATCCAGACAGCAGAAGGTGCAATCAAGGTCATTGTACAAACAACAGCATATAAAAACAAGTTAGCAGAGGTCAACGCAGAGATTGCAGACAATAGGGAGTATCTAATGAAACAAAAGATCTTAAAACTCCAGAAAGATATAAAGAAAATCTCCACAGAAAAAGTCTACTTGAAAGCAGACTACACAGCATCTGCCACTGTGTTTTCTTCAGATGAAAGCTCTGGTCTCTTCAGAAGGGGGTCGTCATCTAACAGTGACTAGAAAAACACTAGAAAAACAAGGTATTACCAACCTCCTATGTACCCACCTTACAACATACCCCCTTATCAGGGACCCCAGTTTTGGTAATACCCCATGCACCAACAAGGCCCTCCACCCTTCTTTCAACATGGGACTGAGCCACCTTTTTTGGACAGAGGTTGGGGCAGAGGACGAGGGTGCAGAAGAGGGCAAAAAAGAGTACAATGGCAGGAACAGCCTGCACGATCGGTAGAAACCAGGGGCTTTATTTATGAAGGCCTTGGGCCACTGGTGCGTCATTTTTAAAATGGGAAAAAGTGACGCACCGGCGGCGCAAGGCCTTCATAAATAAGGCCCCAGGAGTCAGACGAGGGGGAAGAGAGATTAATCATCAACCTCTCCCCTAGAGTCCTCACACCCGTGGAGGAGAGGGTCCTCCAAAAAGGTCTGGGTTATGTTCCTACACCTAGGACTGATACATTTCGCGATATTTGCCAGGTCCTGAGCTTCTTTCATAAAATCAGATTACAAGCGTTCTTTCAGGACCGTCCGCCACCACCTACGGACGACTCTGGTTTACATAGACCGTCCACTTTCACACCGAACAGCAGCATGATTCCCAATGAAGTGCTGGTGTTCAAACAGGCAGTACTCAAGGATATGAACAGTACTTTCACTCCTGCTCCCTATCACAACCTGTCAGCTAGCGAAACCGCCGTGATCAGGTACTTGGCTAATGATGTGGACATCACCATCAAACAAGCCGATAAGGGCGGGGCGACTGTGATCATGTCCTCAATGGACTACAACATTGAATGTCGCAGGCAGTTGAGTGATAGGAGATAATACACTCCTATCAGGGCGGATCCATCTCCCAGATTGAGTAGGACCATATCTTCCATGGTCTTCTCTGCAGATATAGAAGGCTGGATTACAAAGAAAGAAGCAGATTTCCTACTAGCCAAAGAACCCAAGACTCCGTACTTTTATTGCTTACCTAAAAGACATAAGAGTACTACCCCGGTGCTGGGCCATCCCATTGTGTCAGGGATCGGGTCCATCCTGGAACCTCTGTCTAAATTTGTTGATCACTTCATCCAACCACTGGTCAAAGATACACCTTCCTTTGTTAAGGATACCACGGACATCCTCCGCCTACTGGAGGGGGCCAACATCCAGAAGACGTGGATCTTCTGGTCACTCTGGATGTTGAGGTCCTCTATACCAATTTCCCACAGAGGGCAACTCTTGAAGTGATTGAGGACGGACTCAGAAACAGCTAGTGGGCCTCACCCACGCCAGTGCCTTTCATAATGGAATGCGCAACTATGGCACTAACTGAAAACTTCTTTGAGTATGATACACAACTTTACCACCAAAGACTGGGCAAACTCTATGGGCAGCACGTTCGCACTGAGTCTAGCATGTATGTACATGCCAGCTTTTGAGGACAGAGAAATCAGCAATCCCAATAATCCACACCAGGCGAACGTGCTTCTGTGGAGGAGGTTTATTGACGGCATTCTGATACTTTGGAAAGGAGACCGCACTAAATGTGAAGAATTCTGTACTTGGATCAATACGTTGAATTCATTTCTAAAATTTACCAACACAATTTCAGAAACAGAGACCTCTTTCCTTGATCTACTGATTAAACTGGATGGAGACTGGATCACGACTACCCTGTATCGGAAACCCACTGACAAGAATAGCCTTTTGCTATTCAGCAGCCATCATCCAAGAGCTTTGAGACAGAATTTGCCCTTTGGGCAATTCCTGCGCATTAGAAGCAATTGCAGTACAGTGGTAGACTACCAGAGAGAGTCCACCACTGTGATGAGAGATCTAATCAAGAGTGAATACCCTAGACAAGTGGTTGCCTTGGCTCGGAAACAAGCAAGACATAAAAGTGAAAGCCTGCTAGTAAACGTGACCAGAGAGCCAGATAGCTCAATCATGTGTCACCACTTTCACCCCTGACTCTAACCGAATTAGAAACATTATTCGGAAACATTGGGACATCCTTAACACAGGGACGCTGAGCTTACCTACTCCAAGGTTTGCATTCAAACGGACTAGCAACCTTAAGGATTTGCTTATACATACGAGACCTAATAAGCAACACAACAGTTCACAAAGAACATTATGGGATCTTCCACCTGTTAGGGGTCATTACCACTGTGGCTTGTGCTCAGTATGCCCCCAAACCAAGATCAGTAAAGAACTGACATTCCCTAATGGGGTGCTTGAAAAATCATGCCACTCATCTAACTGCAACTATATATTGAGTTGCCCATGCGGTCTCCTATACATAGGAATGACCACAAGACAGGTAAGGTGTGCATGATGGAGCACAAAAGCAACATCAGATGCCACAAAACCAATACTAAGATGACCCTGATTCATTCCAATGGGGTGTTCTTGAATCACACCCAGGCATGCCTAAGAAGTCGCTATTCCGCCTCGAACAATGGTGGGTCCTGTGATTAGCAACTGACAAGGGTGGGCTTAATGAAGATATCCCTTGGAGCCTCCTCACGTAACAATATAAATGATATCAAGTGATATTATAGAACATTCACACCCGCTTATTACTGGTACCTCAACTAGCGGGTTGTCATACAACACTATGATTAATATCACTGATTCTTAATAATGGACTTCCAACTGCTCGGTTATGTCTCGCCACACAACGCATTTGCGGGGGTCCCCCTTTTAACCTTGCACAGTTACAAACACGGTAGGAGGATGACATTAGTTATAGTACGTATATTCATACATTTTTTGTTTAGTGCCTTGACTAGACTCAGGAACCTGGCATCCCCTAATTGAGTAATCTTAGATGGTTTGCTACCTTTCACCCGGGGCCAGTCAAATATGGCGCCCATGAGGCGGGGTTAGAGTTCTAGCCCTACGTACAACACCTTCCATAAGTTCCGGAAGTACCGCCCTCGCTGCTCATCCGGCCGGGTATAATTACATGAGCCTCAATGCACTCCGAGAAGCCCGGTCTGGTAGAGTGAATGGGGAGGAATAAGGAAAGTTCTTCATGTCAAAACTGTAAGTATTTGGGAGCGCACGCTGCCCTCCGGTGGTGCTCCAAGCATAGGAGGTGCTGAGGTGGTCTTAACAGTCTCCTAGACCGCCGTGGTTGATTGCAACCGAGCCCGTGGTGACATCTGCCTAAGTGAGAGCTTGACCAAGCCCATCGGTCACATCACCGTCGCTTTTTGGTTCTGGCATCCAATTGTGGCTGTCTCTCATGGGTGTTGGAGCAATGCTCCATGTGCTGATATTGTGTGTTATTCTGCACTGGACGGGTTGTCGGGACGCGGGGCGGCCCTTTTCGGTATCCGCCGGGAGCATTCATGAAACTGACCCTGATTGGTTTTGGGGGTGTAAACGGTTGGCACTTGAGGGGGTTGCTCCTCGCGAACGACACATCTGCCGCTGCAGTACACCCATTAGGAGTTATCCCCTTGACGCTCATGCATCACCAGGTTGAGAGAATGCCGGGGGCTCCAAGACGCTGAACCCTGGTCATAGCGCTTCCAATTGAGTACTAATTCAGGGACCTGGACCAATTTTGTTTTGTTTTTATTCACTAGGACACTACACCTTAGTGTCTGGCTCTACCGGTACACGATGCCGTTAGCCGCAGACACAACCTTGGTGAGTTCGACAACCATGCCACCAGGTGTTTCAAGACCTTGATGTATGCTCATTTGCATTATCTGCTGCCTTTTTATGTTTTTAATAGTCCCAGATAACAGTTGATGCATGCCCAGGCTCACCTGTGTTTTGCATGCGTGTAAGGCACCATGAATGTCTAATGGTGCACCAAACACATTGCTTTGGCTTTGAAATGATGTTATAATATTGTCCTATTGTTGTTTTCATTTGCAGGTTTGGGTATAGTTCTACAGGTACCACTTTTTAGGGTGCTGTACGGGTGGTCGTTTCTACACTTCACAGAGGTCCTGACCACCACCAAAAAGTGTAGGTAGATCTAATTCTGGTCCCGCGAAATTACCATCAATAGATAACAGGCAAGAAACATGTTGACCTATTTTACTAGTACATATTCTCACATGAGTGAGAGTGTGCGTTTTTCTAGTTTTAATCAGGGTAGTGACCACAACTCATTAAAATTGTTCTGAGTGGGCCACTAACCCCTGTTTTATTTTTACATCCAGACACATTATCACCACCTACACTGCACACATATTCACTAGGGCCCTCACACACACTGCATCCAATGGCATTAGGAATAAAGATCTTCACCAAGAAGGCCCCATCACGGGTGCCTGATCGGATATTGCAGCACTGACCCGATAAGGAGCAGACCCGATGATGAAGCAAGACACCTGCTTGTTGGGTGTGTGAGGGTCTTTTTCCGAAAGGAGGATACACTTCTCCTGCCCATCTGAGTATCCACACACTGGGTCATCCTTTCGATCTCATACCATTACCTGCACCATGTATTAGGAACTGCATACTACCTCCGTTTATACTGTCTTTTGGGCATGTATGCTGGACCTAAGTATAAAAAAAACCTTAGCTCCCCTCCTTGGATAAGAAGGAAGGTAGTTAAGAATGACAACGTAATTGAAAAAGATTTACCTATGGTACCACCAGTGACTTATAGGAAAGGGAGGACATTGGGTGATAACCTGACACATAGTTAATTTACCAGAAGTCGCAAACCTGATACTTTGTCATCTACCACAAAGGGGTTTTTCAAGTGCAATCATTGCAAAGCCTATAGAATGGTAAAAAATTTATTTAATTAAGTCCAACAACGGACATACAAGAAAGTTAAATGGGTTTTTCAATTGTAATACGGATCATTGTATCTATGTTCTCAGCTGCCCCTGTCCCCTGATGTATGTGAAGAGTGCGATTTTCCCTCTTAAAAAACCTTATACTGGAACATCAGCAGGCGATTAGAATTTAGGATTTTACATACTCTGTAGAGAAATACTTTTATGACATATATGAAAGTGATCCTGGACTATTGATGATCTTTGCTGTGGACAGAATCCCCCTCCCTACATAAGAGGAGGCAATAGAACCATGAATTTGAGATGTTTAGAATCTAGGTACATCTTGGATTTAAATACAAAATTTCAAAATGGGTTGAACGGGGATGAGGAGTTAGAAGTACACTTGGGATGATTTATTATCACCCATTTCCCTGGTACCTTTACTCTACCTAGTCTCATGCCTCCTCCCTATGGGGGGTTTTAAAAGGTGTTTATGATGAAGGGCTGTGCAATAAGACATGAATCCACTCCCGCACCAAGGCACTTAGTGTTGGCGAACTCTTGCACTCTGGTACTTTATGCATTTCACACGTTTTATATATTTATAGCTATTTATTATATTTATATACATAGAGAAGGAATAAATATATATTTTTGTATGAAGCATTTTTTATATGAATATACCTATACATGAATTTCAGAATTATGTATTACATAGTAATTGATTTATATTGTATGGGATTCATCATCAATTTAGTTATTCATCTCCTCTCATATACAGCTTTTAGAACACATGATGTATGAAGTGTATTCAGGATGGTCTGAATGCTCTGGGTTGGCCATGACTACTCCCTAGAAACCGTAAGTATGGTTCCCGTTATGTCATCTGATGCCTGAATTGACGACGGCACTGGCCCAAGAGTTTACTCCCAGTGCATTCCTCAGGTCCAAGCAGGAGATACAGGAGGAATTGAAATGTTAAGTTGGCTTGCTTTTTCATATAAAAGAATTTTTAGAAAAAAACAAAAAACAGAGTATAAATATGAAAATATATCTATATAAAAAATGTTTATGAAGTGTAAAATGAAAATGTATTAGCCAGTTTAAAACACAGTATGTATAAGGATTAGGGCATAAAAAGTAACAGATGTTGTCTTTTCTATGTCTATGATTTACTGTGCCTTTAAATAAGAATGATTCCAAACGTAATGTGACTTTGACAGAAGCTGGGAATAGCCGAAACACATCAGGACCGACATCATATTATGAGAAAATAATAAAGAAATAGCTTGACATGCCTGAAGTGCCCACCTTTGCTCTTTTTTGTAAGAATTCTCGAGGTATATATATACATATATGTTATTCGCTCCACTTGCACCATTCATTCCTCACCTCCGGGCGGGTGCTCTGTCCACGAGGGTGCTCCTGTGTGCAATCTCACAGTTCCTTAAACAAAAGACCAGCACTCACCGGGGTACGATATCAAATGGTTTATTGGATTGGAGGTATGCATAGATGCGTTGCGGCAAACTGCCTTTATCAATGTTGGTAAAACGCTGTTTTCACTCTCTGTTTATACTTCAGTTTCCATTACATTTCATTAATACAACAGAAAACAGACTTGCATATCACAATGAATCACCAGTAAATGTGGGCGCCATTACTCAACTTTACAGATCGTTTTCATTCTATGCAGTGCATGATTTAATGCAAAACTTAGCAGTAATTAATCATTACAATGTACTCTCAAATCGATCGCAGATCGTCATTTTTGGAATGCCGAACTGGTATGGACCATACGCTTTTTAATATTTATAAAGTGTTAGCAAATGCTTCTCTTATGTGTGATGCATTATTTATTTCACCATTTACCATTATGAATTTAAGCCGGGCGAAACAATACCTGCTTACAACAAATAACCAAAACAATACCTGCTTACAACAAATAACCTTGGAGTTTACTGTGACAAGATGTGCGATGCCTGGCACCATCCCGCAACAGCCTTGATCATTCAGCATTAAATAACTCCCATTTGATAGTAACTCAAAAACTGGATGAATCACTGTAGCTGGGGAGCCTTTCAAGTAGCAAGATAAGTTTGTATTGAAGCATTACATGCTCCATGAAGCGAGACCTCCTTACAAACTAAAGACCCACTTAAAGCCTTCTCACAGTCTGTACCACTTAAGAAAATGTTAGAGTCCTTATTTATACACCTACATCTGTATGGTAACTCCCAGGTTTCCTGTATGTACCCTCCACTCAACGCTACTTACCTGCCTACCCAGAGGTATTTCAGGCAGTATTGGAATGGAATGTTGTGACTGGCAGTGCGATATAGCTATGAACTAACCATTCCATAGATGGTGACTCTGCTACTGTAAAAGGTAAGTTCTCTAATTTTTCACTGAGCAGCATGGTGTACTTTGCATCTCTGTGTGCCATACTCATTTGTCTGTCGGTCAGATCATAATCCGAAAACAGGTTTGTGCCGTTAATGTACCACCATGGCATGTGGCCAGAACGCAATGATTGTAGCATAGCAAGAAATCCCTAAGATCCATGTTGTCTGACAGAAGGGACATGTGTCGTTTCACCTATAAAAGTGTTCAGGTTTTTAGCCATTCTAGTCATAAGTTCCTATTATTATAAAAATCCCTATCCATGGGTCGTTTATGTGTACAAAGCATGGGTCAGGCCTATGGATAATAAACCCTCAGGTGGTACCCCTTAATCATGATTGACTCCTATTAGTGTTAATCAGCCAAACCAACCAACCCTGATGAATTGTATGTACCATTCTGTATCACTGCACTCAGCATCTTTTCACTTATCAGTGTGTCATTTAATATACCTTCAATAGGTGTGGGCAAGGGGTTACGTGGTGTTTTCAGGTCTTTTATTTTTGCAAACTCATAGCAGGTAGTCTGTTGCACTGTTCTGTTCAGGAAAATGATCTCTAATGGCATGAGGAAAGCTCTAAATAAAGCCGCTATTCTGTGAACCTGTCAATATTTCATCCCCCAGATGGATTTTGTGTTTATTGTGTCCCTCCAATAGTCGAAACCTTGATTAGACAGTTGTGAGATAAAAGGTGCTGAATATATAAGCTTGGTATTTGTCAGCATCCTTTTCTTCGCAGTTGCATTCATCTGCACTAGCTTATGATAGTATGACTGTGCGACTGATGTGCTGAACCCAGTAAAGTATGCACATTTTTGTGTAAATGTGACAGAAATACCTTTCCGTGGTATCGGGCAATGTTCCCATTGATGGTAAGTGTTACCAGTGCATGGGACACTTGCTTTATGCAAAACATAATGACCATAATGGTGGTAACAATACATACTGTTGAAGTCAGGTGTGTCATCATACAATTCACTCTAAGACAATGCAGTTCATTGTTCTAGATCTCAGATCATAGTGTTTACAGTCTCAATGTACTAATCATCAGTGTACTCGGGGTGATGAAATCATTCAATGAAATTCTAAATGCATATGGAATTTTCAAATGTTCAGTAGGACAAAATACAGCATGTGAAACCCTACCCAGACTATACCATCTGGAACTGCTGCAATGTTCACAAGGGACAGGTCTCTCTGTTCACGATGTGATGACATATGTGGTTACAGGACTAAGTTCACAGATTGCACTGCAGAGAGTTGTGGGAGGTAATGTCCATTCAGTAGTAGGAAAAAGACAGTTACTATACCAATCCAAATTAACAGGAACAGGATCCCTAATCCAAACCAAAGAGGCAACCAAGTGGACACAAACTAAGTCTTTTTCAGCCAGAGATAGAATTGTCAGAATTTTGCTTTTTTTAGAAATGGGTGGCGTTTGCTCAGGTTCACTTGGATCTGAAAAAAGGTCATTGAAGTTGATGAAGTAGCCAGACGCAGTCCAATCTATTTTAGGGAGCTCAGCAGTGTTTGTAGAACTGGCAGTTGATTCTTGTGAAGGCGCATTGAAGTAAATGTCATTAGTGGGCCGTATTGCAATTTGCCATTAATTTGCATTTGGATGTTGTTCAATTTCAACAGTTGTAATTCGTACTCTGTTGTTTGCTACTCCGGGGTCTTGCGCAGAGGAGTCTCGAAACACATGAGGCTAATTGGCTCCACAAGGCTGTTGCAAATCAGACACATAGTGTGGTTTTATCAGATTAATGGAGACAAATCTTCTTTCTTTTTTGCCGGCAAGATTCGGAAGAAGAACCGTTCTTGTTCCTTAAACTGCCAAGACAGGTACAGGTGGTCTCTAGGATGGCCCAAACTCCTTCTTGTCCAAGATCTTTCTCTGACCAGGTCCCCAGTCTTCGGGACCCAGACAGGTCTTGCCGGTAATGGTTTCACTTCCCCCAGTGGCGGTGCATTTTACTTTGACGTTGCTTTGTAACGCCCGGAATTCAGTGAGTTCCTGTAGAGCAGTCAAACGATCATTCAATTCAAATGGTTTTACATCCACCACTGTGCTGGCACAATCGACATTCTTGTCCCAAACAGGATCTCTTAGGGGGTACGTCCTCTCAAGGATTGTCTTGGCATATTTGTTAGTGCCCTCTGGACCCCATATAGGTGATTGACCCAACTACCACCCTCACCTAATACTCCTGCTATTCAGGATTGTTTTAGGTCCCGGTTTTTCCTCTCCACCATCAAATTTCACTTGGAATGGTAGGGGCAGGAGTACCGCAAGGCCATGCCCATACCTTCCATGAGTTCCCTGTAAGCATGTGAGCTAAATGCAAGGCCATGGTCAGATTGTAATGTACCAATTGCGTATGTCCCAATCAAGACTCGCAAATCGTTTATAACAGTTCGAGCGTCTGCTGAGCGCTGAAGCCAAACCCATAGAAATCTAGAACATTAATCCACTGCCACTAACAGGTACTTGTAAGCCCATCTGAATTTAAGGGGTCCACAGTGGTCCAAATAGACACAGGCAAGATGTATGTGTGAAAAAAGTAACAGTGTTTTTGGTGGCTGTGCTATGGTGGAACCCTTCTTCTGCTGACAGATGTCGCACTGTAAAACACAAGCCTTTGTTTGTTTAGACAAACTTGGCCACCAGTATCGCTGCTTCAGTAATTACATTTTAGCAGTGACTCCTGCGTGTGCTGAGCCCAGACCCTCGTGTACAGCTAGATTTAAATCTAATCTGCGATCCATGTTAATTATAAATCTATTCCCCACTCCTGGAATTTGAACTTATGCTGTGTTTTGCACATCTAATATATAGGAATATTTGAGTGGAAAGCCATTGGGTATGGCAAAGCCATTCTTTGAGGCATTGACATCTATCAGTATGCCTCCGTCTATCGTCGCACTAGAACAAGTGATTGCAGCAATGGCAGCAGTTCAAACTGTCGCCTTCTTGGCTTCATCGGCCAGTAAATTCCCTTCAATGTGTACTCCAACAAGCTGATGACTCAAGGTGTGAAAAACTTGAGCCTGTGGCAGGCATGCTTTCAGGCGTGTCACTTGTTCCCATAACAATTTATGTTTAATTGTGCAACCCTTGGAATCTCTAAACCCATTCTGGCCCCAGTAATGAAGATATTTATTATAAGACTGCACACAGTGAAACAAATCGCACACTATCAGTGTGGGGAATTCCCAATCCATGTATTGTAGTGCTAGTATCAGGTCTCCTAGAGACTGCGCAGTCGTATTGCTGAGATGAAACTTACCATCCCACATACGTCCCTTCACTATAGCACATGCTGCGCTAAACTGTTGTCTACTTCCTATGGCAGACTGAACAAAACCATCAGTATAAATGTTGTATTCATAATCAGCCGGAGGTGAGCTTTCATTCGGGAGCGGGTATTCTTATTTGTACTGCAGGACAGCTTGTGCTTTCAGTGTAGAATTGTATTTCGGAACTACATCTGTTGCAGTGAGAGAATTAGCCCATTGTATGCATCGCGGGTGGAGTTTTTTCGCTTTTAGAATGCTAGCTTTGGTAACAGTTTCTAAAGTTGGTACTGGGGTAACAACTATCATGCGTTTCCCCTGTGCTAGTGCTCTTTCTCTCACTACAGCAGTCTGTACTGCTGTCAGTATTTTTTCTTTCGCTGCAAATCGCATTTAAGCATTTGTATATAAATATGATTTGGAGGCAATAGGGACTGTTTCACCTTCATTTAAAGTGATGTATGTATATCCTGATAAACCTGGAACCACTCGGATCACCAAGTTGGTAGTAGTCACACGTGTATGCAAATGTTTTGATGTTATCATGTCAGCCTGAACAGAATGGAGAGTATCTGTATGTTCTTGTGTCCACTGATGTGCTGTGAAATAAGGTCTAATTAGGTCGTAGAAAGGTTTTACTCTTTCTGCATAATCCAGAATGTATGTTCTGCCAAAATTCAGAAATCCTAAAATGGATTGCAAACCTTTGAGAGTCTTTGGATATTAGAGCAGCACACACTTTTCTGAAAACGTTGGCTGCCAGGCTCTTGCCTTCACTTGAGAGCTCATATCCCAAAAATAGGACATTGAGATGGGCAATCTTTGATTTCTTGAAATTAAATTTGTAGCCCAAGTTGGCAAACCCACAATTATGTTGTTCACTCTGCTCAAGTGTTCAAGTAATTCATCGTCCCTCAGATAGATGTCATCTACATAGGACACTGCCTCTTCGTCTGACACTCTTGCTGAGAATAGCCCCGGGCTGTTCTTATACCCCTGGGGCAAACAACAAAAATTTCGCTCAGCGCCAAGGGCAGAGAATGCTGTCAAATATCTGCTTTCTGGAGCTATATTTTGGAAGAAGAACCTATTCAAGATATCTAATGTCATTTTGTAATTCTTCTCCACAATGATATTCATTAATGGGGCACTGTGTGAGTTTTGAACTGTAAATGTTCGTGTGCATGTTTTTAAATGTCGGTAATCTAAAACTAGAAAATATGTGTTGTCCGGTTTCATTACTGGAAATAAATGATTGTTCATTGGGGAGGTGTACGTCTCAATCACAACTTGGTATTTAAGTTGGTCTAAGATTTCTTTGATGTGTCTTTTTGCATCACTTTTAATAGGATACTGTCTCTGTGTATTTGGAGTAAATTTTAATGTTATTTCATGATGAGTAGACTCCGCATCACACCCTACATGGTTGCGGTATAATGCTGGCGCTAGCGCTGGGGCCCACACCTGTGCGTATGAATGTTTTAAAGATTCTGGAACAAGGTCAGAGAAAGCAGGCAAAGTGATGCTTTCCCCTCTTGGGTAATCCATCACAAACTCTGGCGGACATTCTTTTTCTTTTAACAGTATGTCATATCCATATGTTAAGTTCTCCCAAAAAAGACCTTCAACTTTTCTTGAGATGTCCCCCTCTATTTGGAGTGTAATTTAGTGTAATCGATGTGGGACACTAACTCTCCTTCAGGTTCTTGCAAGCTATTGTTACTTCTACCGCGCAGTCTAGCATTGTCAGAGCCCATTCCCCATTCAGAAGATGAGTCTTCAGTAATCTGGACATGTCTAATTTTCCAACCAGCTACTTTCTTCTTTTTGAATTGAGGTTTTGCTTTAGGTTACTCTTCCTGTTTGATAATATAATCTGAATTGCGATGTGTTTCCCTTTTTGGCTTTGTCGATCTTCTTGCTTTTGTTCTCATCGCCCGTCCCTCTCCGAGCATTTTGATGAACTCTGAAAGGAACAAAAGGAACGTGTATCAGTGCCCTGATACCTGTCAGGTTTCCTAATGTTATCATGATTTCTAAGGTTGTACCTCTTTTCAGAGGGCTCCCGTTGGGGAGACCCACCCCTTGATCCTGAATTCTTTTTCTGAATTGTTACTTTTTTGAATTTTTGTTTTCCCATTTCTTTTTAGAAGAAGAATGTGCTTGCTTCGAGTTGTCCTTGTTGGGACAGGCTGCCATTTGTTGCTTCCCTGGTTTGGCTCCCAAACTATCTCAAGCTAATGCAGCACAGGTTTCTTCGATAATGTTTGGTAATTCCAGCTCCTTATTTATAGGAGCTAATTCCCTTAGGCGGTGGTGTATAACCACTGCCTCCCTTTTAATGTTGCTCAGCATGATTGCAGAGACTTGGGCAAAGTTAGCCATCAGTTTCATTCCCAAGTCCAGGGAAGGACCTGCACCGTACTCATTCTTTATCTGTTTCAATACCTCTTGAACGACTGCTATGGAAGGGATACCGTGTATTCTCATGTATACAGCAGCAAAGATTGTTCCCCAAGTGTTACAATCCTCAATCAAGGGAACCTTCCCCATTGCAAGCAAATGGTTAGCATTCTGTGTGTTTCCTGCATACCCATATGGGGAAATCCTGCTTCTAGTTGTGCTATTTTTTGTGCTATCCAGAACGGAATTTGCACCCGTTTGGATGGAATTATTCCCATCACTGATTTTAGTATCTTTGGATTTATTGTAGGTGTGGTCTGATGTGGACCAACTGGAGTATTTCCCTCAGGTTGAACTGTTACTGTCCACATGACGAACTGAACAATGTGTCTGTATAGTCAGACTATGTCTTTGTATATTCTACGAACTTCATCCACTGGCAGTGTATTTATCAAAGGATGTGGAGTGTATGTTGCTAAGAGTAGCCAGGTTTCTCCTTCTATGCTGAGTGGACCAAGTCTCATTACAGATGTTGTGTGTGGAAGGGCGCCTATAAACCAGTATCTATGTTGCTGGTAAGTTAACAGAACTTCAATGTTGTCGTATGGAATGTATTCTTCCGGTGGTTCAACTATAATGTATGTGCGAAACAATTTAGTCTGTGGATCTGCAGGCAGTAATGTTCCGAGCGTTTGCAAATTCATCTTCCCCGTGCCTGAACCACCACTCGTGGACTGAGTCATTTAAAAGGAGAAGAGAGGAAAAAGAGAAAGGTTAAGAGCTACGCTTTTGCACAATGTGGGAACCTTTCATACTTACAAGCTTTTTTAAATGTTCAGCCAATACACAGGGTATATCTGCTCAGCTGAGGCGGATTCCCTTCCCACTTCAAACGTCTCTGAAAACAAGGATTTGTTACAAAATATGTGCTATACATAGATCACTGTCATCAAGTTACAAATAGCATAAACATAAATGTTCAATACATCTGACAGTCAAGTTAAGGTATATATGTGGTGAATAGAAGGGCCCTCGGATCCAAGTATCGCCCATTTGGGCAGGTGGTTGGGAGATCTAAGGGAGAACAGGATCCTTCACATCAAATGTCTGTGCATAGATTTACCATGACAAAGCGCAAGTGGGCTGTCAGAACCAAATGTTTGAAACTCTATGTTATTCAGGCCAATGCGTTTGAGGGTCACCACCTCCACCCAGAGAGCAGGCTGTACTAATTTCATGTCGCACAAATCATAGTCCAAGTGGGCAAAACACATGGTTAGGTTATCATTTTTCCCCATAGTTGTCCACAAATGCTGCCTAATGCTAAAAACAGTGGCTATGTGCATAAAAACCAAAACAGAAGTGAAATCAAAACCTCTAGGTTTAAATCCCCGGTTATCGTCTGGAAGAATAGGGTAGGGAGCCCACACCTGGGCAGCCTCTCAACACCCGAGCAAGCCCAGTATCAAGAGTCTCTTCATCTCCTCCTGCAATAGAAAATAATGAAGATAATGGTAAAATCCAGACTAACTCATATCACTGAAGTTAAAACCAGTTTCTTAGAAACATAAGGGATAGCACTATGACAATCACTCAGGTACTCAGACAAGGAGAACGTACAGTTCCTTATCCGACTTCAGGCCAAACTGAGTTTTGGTGTTAAGTGCAATAATATGACACGATTCATGTTTTCTTAGTTTGATAATACTGCTTCCTACTCTTGTGTCAATACCCACCAGCGCTATGCCAAAAAGATGAGCTGGTTGCGATCACTAAAATGATGTTGATCGAAATGTCTAGTGACAGGATAATGTTTGTCATGATTAGTGATAGTTCGGCCATGTTCAGTATTCTTTTACCTACTGAATGTACCATCATCGCAACATGTCTGAGACCACACAGACACATCAGCATGTAAGTAATATAGCTAATGCAGCAGGCTAAGAACTGTGTGATATTTATCTTTGTTTTAGTGTATGGTAGTTCATAATCATTCTCATTTTGGGAATTGGAACAGGCATTAGAGTTGCCACAGGTGTAAAACCCTGTCAGATTGTGATTGTGTTCACCTCAGTGTCTGGTGGTGATGTAGCTGTGGATCAAAGCATCCCTTAATGACCTACTTATACGATATGTAATAGCAGGCCCGTCACCTACTAAGTTGCCAATGGTAGGGTCACAATTCAGGAGATTCCAATTTTTTTGGAGTACTCTATTCACTGTGTTAGATTAATTGTTGAATGTGGTAATCAGCCTAATGGGTCCTTCCTCCTCCTTAAGGGGTTTAGCTGTGGTACCAAATATTATTTTCATCTTAAGATTTCCCTTCTGGTTTGATTATGGCCTGACTGAGCACCCATGAAGGGTATCCACATTCTTTAAATCTTTCAATCATGATCCTCTGTTCTACCACAAATTCTTCCTCATTGCTACAGTTTCGTTTTGCTGGAACTCTCAGTAGGGTATGCTCGATTTGAGCTGAGATGGATGACTACTCATTGCATGAATGAAGCAAGCTGTTCCCAGCCATTGGTTTTCTGTACAGCTTGGTTTTGAGCATTCCTCCAATAACCATTACTTCTACATGAAAGAAGATAATATAGTTTCTGTTCATGGTAAATATATAGCTGTTTCATGCATGCATGCGGATGCCGGTCCGCTTCTGAACTCCTCTGGAGCGTGGCAGCAAATGTGCCTGTCTGCACGTTTACTATTTCCAATTTCTCTTTCAATACAAAGAAAAGGGCCAGCACTCCAATAGCTGATTTTCTGCACCTTTATTTGCCTGAGGCACAATTAATGTGCTTCAGCTGTACACACCAGCCTTGTTCACAATACAGACGCCAGTCAGTGATTCTTTTACATGCTGACCCCCTCTCAATGTCCGGTGTAGTAAACATTAATGAAGGGCCACCTCCTATAAATATGGGCGCCATCTAGAGTTGTACAAAGTGGCCAGTGGGCCAATAAATCAGCAGTTAAATATTTTATAAAATGATGTGATGAAATAACCTGGCTGTGTGTCCTCATTCGGCTTCAGGCTCTTCAAGATTTCCTGTAGTTCAGTTTGTTTATCAAGCTTCTCAACCCTTTCCCCTGGTATCCTCCCCATTTGCAGGTATTCAAGATACTTGATCTATCGCCCTTCTCTCTTTTGTATAGTGTCTTATAAAACTTCACAAATGAGTTCTCTTTACCTGTTTGTGCTTTACCACCTCTCCCTCAGTAGTCCTCAGTTGTTTCACATATGCTCTCTCCTTTTGTTCTAGTCTCATGGCTAACAATCTACCAACCTTGTTGTTGTTCCCATAAAAGATTTGGTTCAGTCAGAAGAGTGACCATTCTGCTCTATTAGTCTCCAATACATGCAGTTGGCCCTGTAGTTGAGCTACCTTCCCGTACTCTTTAAGTGTGCTTTTGTACCTAAGTAACTGTTGAGTCTCTTTAAGTTCTTACATTAGGTGCTGTTCTATTTGTCTTCTTTCCCTGTTCATTCCAGCCATTATCACCATTGTCATCCCCATAGCTGTTAACCTAAAGACATCCAATCGTTGTTTAACATGGTGTAGTTGGGGTGAATTTTCTCAGAATATTTCAGAATCATTTGGGTCAATTCTTCTCTATTTGACAGGTCTTCCATAATGTCTTGTCTCATTTGCCATGCTAAGTTGTGGATGGTCAGTCCTCCATATTCCATGATTATGTGTCATCTGATTTGAATATTTCACTCAACTAAACTCTAGTTCTGCTGTGCAACAGAGCCTGGGCATCAACACATTCCCTATCTCATTATATGATCTGTGCATCTGAGAGTAATAAGTGTAATCCCTATCCGCATGGTGAAAATGTCTACAACCGTCCACAAGTCCCTGTTCTGATAGCAGCTGACTCAGGCATCTGGACATTGGCCCTGAACCGTGAGTGTAATGGTGTGACCTATCCAGAGCTGTATTCTAAGCCAAACTGAATTCTTCTCCCAGAATCACTGTACCCTCAACTCCGGCCACTAGATCCACAATCACTTTCTCCATAAAGCTTCCTTGAGCCACATTTGCACCACATATACTAATGAGAGCAAACGTCTTCCCTTGTATGTGAAATATCACCATAATGCACTTCCAGGCCCTATATTGCTGGATCCCTTGACAAGTCACTGTGAGGACCTGCACAATATAATAACTTCTTCCATCTTTGTGTCTGAAGCTGGCCAGTACTGAAGGCAGAATACTATGCTTCATCCTGAAAAGGTCTCCTTGGGTCAAATGTGTCTTCTGGAGGAAAACAACAACTGTGGGGCCTATTTATGAAAAAGTTATGCAGTGCAGCGCGTCAAGTCACTTTCCTGCACTGTGTGACAGGAAAAGGGCAAGAATGCACAGTATTTAAGGCAATACGGTACATTAATTTATTTTCTTCTGCACTGGTGTTATTTTGGCAGCCTAGCGCCAACTCAGGCATCCTTGCACAAGGTGTAAAGGTACCTGCATTGCATGCAGAAACAAACCTGAGAGGTGTTTTCCTCTTTCTATGTGTGCAGCAGAAGGCAGCACACTTTGAAAGAGTAAGTAATACGAGAAATAAAGTTATTTCTTTTTGCTACGCCTCACTTGGGAAGGCAGATCTTTTTGGCGCATTACCTGGTTTACCAGGTTTGGTAAATCTGGGAATGCATAAAAATCATGGGAGTTGCATGGGAACACCCATGCAATGCCCATGGAAAGCCTTCCCAGAAATTTGTGATGCGTTGCCTTACTCCAGATTTATGGAGCCAATCAGGGCCACACAAATTGGCCTTGTGTGGCTTCATAAATTCATCTTGAGATTTGTGTCGCTCTTGCACCATGTTTTGCGGTGCAACATTGACACAAACAAGCTTGTCATTGGGGCCCTGGGTAACTCATTGCAGTATAAAAATGTCAAACAATCATACTACATCAATTGTCAGAATGCTATCACAATACACAGACAAAAGACTGTTGAACAAAACCTAAAAAAAGGTCCTTAAAAGTGGGCTCCTTAAGGGTTCACTATGTCACCCAAATTATCTGAGTTGTTGCCTAATGTGGGGAGCTCAGATATGCTCAATGAGATAGATAAGATAAAACTGTGCACAATGATAATGGATAAAGTATATTTTGTAAAACATAAAACCTGAATATCATTTTGCTTGTGGATTTCTCCCAGCAGTCCTTGCCCTATTATTGACTACTTTACTGTGTTCATTTCTTCATTTGGACCTTATTTTAACTCTTAAAGACCCCAGGAGTTCATTGGAACGTTAAGGCCTAATATCAAAATCGAGAGTCATAAGTACATAAGGCCTGGCTTTCCGTTCCTACTTCCAAAGTTCATATAAGATCTCCATCCCTTATCCTAGGAGCCTTTTCCTAACAAACCATATAGAGAAAAGAAATCTGGATACCATGAATACTATCGCATGATGGGAAATATACTTCAGTATTCTAAGCACCTCGAGATGGTTGGACATCCCTATGTTTCTACAAACCTGTACTATCTACGTTTGTCTTTCTCTTTTATAAACTGGACAAAAGATAAAAGCAAGTGCCTCAGTTTCTTCTGCTGCTCAACAGGTGGGACATTTCTGTTCAATTTCCCTTGCCCAGGCACTAGTAAAGGTGCGCAAGGGAGCGAACCATGCCTGAACTGCAAATATAGCTTCCTGGCTAGTGCTGGCTGAATCTCCTCCAGAAAGGTCTCATATCTATAGACATCTTTAATCTGTATAAAAATTCCTAGTTAGGGTGCATGCAGTTGATTTAATCGTGAGGGAGGAAAGCCCTGAGGCCCTGTAGCCATTCACCAGTTTCTTCCTGGTGATCACAGAAGAGACTGCTAAAGTGTCTTCTCATAGAGAAGCCAATCCTATGCTAGTGAGAGTGACCCTGAGATGGGATAACCAGGTTAGACGTTTATCTCTAGAGGTTCTTCTAATGCTTGCCGTGTGGGGTCAACTCAGGGATTGACCAAATTCTCCTCCAAAAGAGGAGCGGTCTTAGGGCGATGTTCTCCAAGATGGGAGTCAGCCCTAGATCTAATGGGAGCAGAGTCAGTGAAGTACTATGGGGAAGAATCACTAGGTCTATAATACATTTGTTTTCTACTGATGCGATGTCTTTAACGATTTTATGTCCCCATGGCTCTGCCCCATAAGTAATAGCTCCCAGGGATTGGGTTTTGTAAGTTTCCAACAAGGGGTTGAGAAGCTTTGAAGAAGATGACCTGTAAACCTAAGCCAGTCCACCTGTGTTCCATGCTAAGTTAAACCTCTGTTTCCCTATGTGAAAGGCCCAATCCATGTGCTTATTGAGAATGATCCCCAGGTACTCAAAGATGACGACCCAGTAGAGTGGAATTCCATTCAGCACAGGACTGGTCGTGGTGGAGTGTGCAGAATTAAAACCATACATTTTGTCTTA
Organism: Lissotriton helveticus; assembly: GCF_964261635.1. Classification (NCBI taxonomy): domain Eukaryota; kingdom Metazoa; phylum Chordata; class Amphibia; order Caudata; family Salamandridae; genus Lissotriton; species Lissotriton helveticus. The sequence goes on along the minus strand of NC_136067.1, from coordinate 1,461,214,252 downwards.
GCAACGTTAACCTCGAAGCCCCACCCAATACAAAAGGGACTGAAGCCATAGAGTATCCTTTGAATCCCCCTGGGAGATTTTAAAAGAAGGAGGGTATCATCGGCGAACCTCAGTCCCGGGATTTCAGTCGCGCAGATCTTAGGAGCGTCATTGTCAATGACCCCGTTCAAGCTATCAACCATCCCATTAATGTACAGACACAAGAGGGTAGGAGCCAATGTGCAGCCCTGTTGGATGCCCCTAGTGACTGGAAATGGTTCAGACAGCTCTCCTAATTTACCACATCGTAACCTGTGCAAAGTTCTTCTCATGCAACCTCCAACGAATGTTACATTAGGGACCCCCATATTAGACATAACAGACAAGTAAGCTAATTGTGAACATCTTGTGCTTTCAGCATATTAATACGTCATTAAGGCCTCCGACCGATAGAATTGAGCAGGATGCAAAGTCAGTGACCATTTAAGGAACACATTATAAGAGAAGAGGTAAGTATCAACAGGTTAGATGTGCAATACACTTCAGTATCTATAGTAACTGCCTGGAATCCCCAATAGTAATCCTTTACTTTACTCTTCATGTTGTTTCCAGGCAGTACAGGCCCTTCATGTATATCTCTATGGCTCAAGAACTATTTTAAATATCTATATAGTGACTTTCATTGATGAAGCTATTTATCAAATCATTTCATTCAGATATAGTGGTATTCACTTGCTTAGGACACTATTTAAGAGTAATAGGATATTTATGTTCATCTCTATCCCTTGATCTAGTGAAATACAGTGGAGCTAATTATAGTGCCCAACTTCAAATGATGAGAGATGGTGTTAGTTAATACTATCTATGGATTCAACAGAGGTAAATTACATACTTATCAGTACGTCTAACTAATTCAGGTCAAAATCTGTTTCTTGTTTTTTTTGTACCTTTTCAATTAGAGAGTCTTATCATGTTTGGCTTTCTTTGGATGTAGCTAACAATAGAGTAACTTTAGCCACAACAGTTTAGATTCATACTTGAAGTGACAATGGCATGATTTCTTTAGTTTTTAATGTAAGCTATATTTTGTGTCACTTTGTTCATAGTTGCATGAGTTGTGTTACTACACGGGTGTGAAAAGAGATTGTGTCACATTGTCATGCACTTAATACTTTATTGTGCATCACAGTATTGTTCAGGTTCAGTTCTCTTAGACCATAACTATAGGGTAGCTCCCCTTGGTTTTTATGTATGTGTATATATTATAATTGTTGGAAAGTGCGTTTAAACTCTAGATCACATATATGTTCATAACTCTTATTTTAGTAACCACTGGTATGAAAATCCTGAAGAAGGCTTTGCCAAAACGCGTTGGTATTTAACAAACATTACCTGTGTCTTCATATACAACTTAAATCATATGTCAAGTTGATTAGTGACCATATAGACCATCAAGAAAATAATACACTATTTGATCACTGATTTTACATAAATTTGCATATTTGATTTGTGTTGAAGATATATTTTTCTCAGGTTATACCGTAATTTGTATCAATATGTGGTTCTAATTTGCACAGCATAATCTGGAATGTATATTTGTCTATGCATTGAAATCTATGATATATGAATTGTTATTTATAAATATATTAATTTTTTCTATCTTTAAAAACAAACAAAAAGAAGATTAATAAAAACAAAATATTTCTCTATATCAATTGTCATTATGTACATTATGTTTTTGTGTTTCTAGAGTTTGCATGCCCTTCTAGAGTAAATCACACTGTGCCTGGTGCTATAGTTTTTCAAAATACTCAAATCTGTTGTATACAGGTACAGAATAACTGTGTGTCTCATACGTATGAATTGGATGGTGGTAGGATTAGAAATACAATTTTAGGGGCGGACATTAGTATGATGGGATCTACCTCAAGAAGGTCTATAAAAATAGCATATTGGAAGAATAGACATAACTGAGTTCTGTTGCGGCATAGAAAGATCACAAGAAAACAAATTCATTACCAGTTGTGGATCCCTAAAAGGTATGACAATACAGTCGCCAGAATTGTCTTTGTGGCTTTTCCTAATCCAGCAAACCCTGCGAGTTAAAATTGTGTCCCCTGCTCTGGAAGGGGAAAGCGTCTATGCCTAACAAGCAAGTCTAAACATTTATTTTTGAGTTCCTGGTGTGATTCTTTCCAATTGCTATTCAGTTCCTGGACTACAGTTAATACCGCAACATAGGGGCATGATGCAGGGGGTACGTTTATAATAGGTAGCTTCACTGCCATGGCCCTGGGGACCTGATTGGGCACACTGTATATTTTACTGATAGAGCTTTCTACAGGCAAACTCAATAACATGCCCTTAGGTCTCAGCCCAGCTCTCTCATAATTAGACCTTTCCTCTGTGCTGGGATGGCACTCCCCCTGAGGCTCGGTGGTCGAAATCTGAACAGTCTTGCATCCTACATCCAAATGGTCAGATCTACGCCTGCAGCCTGGATAATCAGCCACCCCATGAGTCTGTTTTAATAAATCCAATCACATCGAAATAGGATGCAGTTCTCCTCGAATAATGGTTTTGAGCTTCTCCAAAAACGGCCCTTGGAAAGTCCTCTAACCATGGAAGTTGATCAACTTCTGGTATGCTATTTGGGGGGTAGGGGATAATACAGCCTCACTAGATCCAAGAGCACATTTGTTAGAATTCTGTGGACGACGCTGGACAGGCTTCCTTTTGGCGACACCCTTGGCAGGCCTTCTCTCTAAATGAGGACTGACATTTGATTTGATTTGATTTAATGAGTTTTATATAGAGCTGGCTAGACCCGAGGATATCAGAGCGCTTTACATGAGGTTCCATGTAGTTATAAAATTACATCAGTTACTAGTAAACATTTAAAGAGCATAGAAGATGATAAAATGGAGCGTAGAAGGGTGAGGGGGTAGGGTGAAGGGGTAGGAGGGAGATACGACAGCGAGATTAAGTAAAAGTCTGCCCCAAGCCCGGCTGGGTAGGTGACGGCCTAGGGGGATGTCCACTGCCCATCTCCTCTTTAGCTATCAGGTAGCTCCAATGGGCATCGGCCAACTCGCAAGCTCTCGGTTGAAAAACATTTTAAGAGCATAGGAAGATGAGATAAATGGAGCGTAGAGGGGTAGGGGGTAAATTATCCCCCTAGGCACCTATGGTAGGAGTGTGTGTTTTTGGATCCTCTTCTATGAGTCTGTTTGGGCTAGCTGGCAAAATGTGCAAATCGGTTATACCCGGAAAGAGTCTGAAGTCAATGACAGCCATCTCTCGGTGGGTTCTATCTCCGTAGCTACAACCCCTGTCACTCTTTGTAGCATCTTATTGATAGAGGTTGTTTTGGGAGGTAGGGATGATGGTGGCACATGACTCCCGTGGCAGGCGTTCTTAGCCACTGTTGTGATAAACCAGAGGTTAATATACAGACACTAAAGTTTGTGCACCATGAACCACCAGACCCATGAGTTCACCACAGCCTTAAGTTCAAAATACCCAGCTGATACAACACTCTATGCTGGGGCATGCCAGATAAGTTATATTAAAAAATATAACACTCACCGTTATATGTCTGCTCTAGGACCACAAGTGAAAGAGGGGTGGCCCTGACTCAGAGCCTTATGTGGAATCCCTGGGTTTTTGAGGCTGTGGATTCCTAGGGACTAGTGCTTCCATTTGGCCACAAACAGGTATGTTGCCCAGTTGAAATTCTTATAACCAGGAGGCAAATGAAACGAAAGTCCTGGGTGTAAAAAGGAGAATATGAGCCCAGCCCTGCCTCCTACGGGCTCGGACGGGCGTTATGAGACACCTCTCTGTGAATTAGTGCGCCTAAATTCAATGGCCATGTCAAGAATGCTCAGGGGTATAGTCACCTTCCCTCCAGCCTTATCAGGAATGCCAGCAGCTAGTGGGTCCAGTGGCACAACAATCCGAGTTAAGGGGGTTTGTGAGGAGCACTCCTTTTTTTTGTTACTCAAGTTTTCAATGTAATCAAACGGTGCGGCAACTAATCAGGTTTGTCACGCCTGTCAGTGAACATAAAGGGTAAGGTGAGAGATAATCTCAGCTAGTTGCGCACAGTACACTTGGTGTGATCCTACACCTTATATATTTAAACAACCTCAAACTAAATATGACAGTCAATCAGTTATTTTATTTTCATATACTGATTCATTTTTAGTTTTTTAGTTAATCATTCCATAAACCATTCCATAAACTATTTTATAGTTGTAATACAATCATATGTACACAATTTTTCGCATTATATGTCACAATACAATGTGTCCTATACGAGTTTAACACCACTCATCATACATGACTTATCACTCATATTTTTTGTACATGCCCAATGCATTTCGGCACCATGGTGCCTTCATCAGGGGCTGCTCTTTTAAGTGTAGTGAGTGTGTCCAATCAGCCTACGTTTTTCTTGAATTTAATGACCTTAATTGGATGGGCTGTCACGACCTTCTGAGTGGTTTGTTATATCCTTATTATTCCGCTGTCGATGTAGTGTGCAGAAGTGCTCGAACAGGATACCGCCGATGTAAAAGTTTGACATTAAGGTCATGATAAGTGATAAGTCATGTATGATGAGTGGTGTTAAACTCGTATAGGACACATTGTATTGTGACATATAATGCGAAAAATTGTGTACATATGATTGTATTACAACTATAAAACAGTTTATGGAATGGTTTATGGAATGATTAACTAAAAAACTAAAAATGAATCAGTATATGAAAATAAAATAACTGATTGACTGTCATATTTAGTTTGAGGTTGTTTAAATATATAAGGTGTAGGATCACACCAAGTGTACTGTGCGCAACTAACAACAATCCTAGGCCAACCAAGAGAGGGACCCCATTCTCACTCGCACTGGACCTCTAAGTGGTAACTCACTCACAAATCAATACAAGGGTCAAATACCTCCAGCTCCTCCACAGTGCCCTCCAGACTCCACTGATCAGTGCAGTATGCAGCAGGTTGTTTGCTCTACTGCCCGATCTGCCTCTTCACCATCTTTCCCCCAGGGAGCGAGAACCGGGCGCTCTTGCTCTCTGATTCTCCTCTAGGCGGCCCTGTCCTTCAGCCAATGCTGGAGGCCCAGTGTGGGCCGCCGGTATCTGCAACTTCCAGTTAGTGCCACCTGACTCCTGGGGCTCAACAGGGGGCCTCCAGGTGTCACCCATGTGGTTCCCAGGGTGAAGGGGGGTTGCAACCCCTTCCAACCCCAGTGTCGATCCCCCAACTGCTCTGCCCCAAAGGACCCTGGCTCCAGTGAACAGCAGCTCCAAGAGTGGTGTCCACGGGAGTAAGGTGGTATATGCAGGAGGTAGGGGCGGTCACCATGCCCGCCACAGCCCCCTGGAACAACCAGCGGGACAGTGACCCTTGCAGTCCGCCTGATTTACAATCCTCCGACGGAGACTCGAGATGACCCCCAGAGGCTCCAGACGTGGCTACCCAGTTCAGTCCTTTCCCTACGTAGCCTCACACAGAAGCCACGTTAATCAGGAGGCACCCTCAAGTTAAGATAAAGTGAGTGGAACACAATATAAAGATTAGATCATATTTTACATGATGTTTGTTGTATGATTTACACATGGTAAATATTTCTAGGGCTCGGCACGTGCACAGGATCTAAGTGCCAAGCCAGACCCTAGCCTATCATTTTCATTGAACTCTGATCTCCACAAAGTAATCTGCGGTCATTTGGAATGTAAAGAGTTTATTATGCCACGCATAAATCTTTCAGAGAGTGTACCACCCTCTGCTCACGCAAGCCCCACAGCCCCTCAAATGGAATCTATCATATATTGGCCTGGACTGCCCAGTTTGACACCATGCAGCTCCACTCATTTGTGCCCCCGACAAAGATTCCCAGTCAAATTAACAATAACAATGTCTTCTGGATGTTCGTCTGTGGAGTTCATCTACCCAGGCCCACTTCTCAACTCCAAGGTAATTTCCTCCCACCCAGACTTGTGCCACTGTAAATCACCAGTTAAAGCTGAGCGGGCCTGGCAGGCCATGAGCCATGTTTTGCTGTCATGTGGAGGTCCCCTTGTTCCTCTCATTCACCTTTTTCTGATTGTCTTGTCCAGTTGACCTTCCACCATCTTTGGGGGTCTTCTATTTCTTCGAGGTCCTGCTGTCTACCTTATTGAGGTGTCGCTGCTGTCTCATCAGGATTCATAGTCTTTGATGTTTCGAAGTTCCTTTTCCTCCTCTAGAATTGCCAATATTTTCTCTTTGTCTTTCTATATAAGCTGCATCCCTCTGGGAAAAGTCCAACAGTATCTCATTGTAAGCTTATTCAACTGTTTCACCTCTGTGACCAAGTGACTGCAAGTATGTCCTGGAAGAGGAGGACATCACAGTCCCTGAAACATTATCACTTTCATTTACCTCACCTGATGCAATATAATTTTTCTAGATGGGTTGCTAGACAATTTAATCTCTTTGCTTTAAATCTCATAAGTTCATCTACTTGCCTGAAGGGAGTATGATGTACTCTTTAAATGCTTATCAGGAGTTCTGGGATCTGGTAAGCGATCTTTATAAACCGTTCTGTAACACATCCCACAGTGTCCTCACACCAGGTGTCTCCATCATGGCCAGGGTTTTGGGACCTCAGTCCTGGCCCCCATGCAGTCTTCTCTTTCCTATGGCTCAACATTGGTGTCACCAATCAGTGGCAGCCCATTTAATGTTATGTAATGTTATGTTTTGCTATGTTACATTTTGGGGGACTAACTAGAAGACACAGGTCTTTTGCTTCTTGCTAGATTCAAAAATAGAGGAGGAGATTCCACTGTGGGGTGGGAGGATGTTTCCATGCTGTTGGAGTGATGTATGGGAAGGCTTGACCTTCTGACCTGCCTTTGTGTATGGGTGTGACGTGCCTGTGTGAATCCTGCTGAGTGGATTACACCCTTGTTTCAATTTCCCTTACAACCAGGTTTGCGATTATGGTATATGCCTTCATGTTGAGAGCGACCACAACCCTTAGGTCATCACGGTGAACGCAACCCTGTGTACACTCTGGGTACTTGGTACGATGTCGGGGGAAACTTGTTCAGAAAATCTGAAACGCCTGGAGTGGACCTCTTGTTTTATCTACTCCATAGCAGAGGATGCAGTCTCAAGTTTATAGGACTTAGCTCAAATGAGTCCCAATCCAATTGTAACATGGGAAATCCTTGCCAATAACATGATCAAAAGCTAAAGCTACAGCGAGAATAATAACAAAAAGGGATCTCAACTTGATTAGTGTAAATCATCAATTATGCCTCCCCACATTCGGAAAATAAAAAGGGGAACAGGCAATCTCTTCCACCAATCACGTCAATACCCAGGAGATACGGATCTATTACAACAGCTCCGCAATGAGAGACTGCGCCTAAAAAAAGAGATCTGGACGTATAAACAATCCAAACAAGAAACATTCTGGTCCTAGTTACTACACGCCTCTAAAACACGATTTGAAAAGATTAAGGCAGATAATCAATAGGAATCAGAAAGGCCCTGCAGCTGCAAATAACGCTTGTATCGGTGAGATGGAATTGGTTCATCATTTCAAGTCACACTTCAAGAGTGGTTTGACGCGCGTAACTAGCTCCCACCGCCCCAATAAAGCCACTGAGACACAGCAGACAATTACAGCGACCGAGGTAAAGAAGGTTAATAAAAAGTCCCAGGTAGACTGTGCCCCCGGCCCTAATGGTATACCTCAGGCCTTTTTTAAGCACTTTGGCACACAATGGACTGGCGTCTTAGCGTCAATGTTCAATTTCATTCTGGAAAATGACGTAATCCCTGGTAGCTGGAGGGGATCAATACTCCATCCTATTTTTAAAAAAAGATTGGCATGCTGTACCCGGCAACTACAGATATTTAGCATTGATGGATGTTGATCTAAAATATTTTTCAACGTTGTTATTGCATGTTTTGGAATCTTGGGCACATGATAATGGAAGACTCTCCCTAAATCAAACTGGCTTCATAAGTGGTCAAGGCACTTTAATTAATCTCATGATCCTGAACCTCATTACAAATAGAGCAAAACCAACTGGGACACCTCTTTACATGTCCTTTGTTATTTTAAGGTGGGTTTTGATGATGTCCCTTGGAACAAGCTGTGGGTCAAACTTCAGTGAAGGGGCATTCCACCCAACATCGTATGAGCAATTAGACTGGTGTATTCGAACACATGGGTCAAGATAAAAATCGGAGATGGCTCATAGGTATCAAGGAAGGTGCAAACAACAACTTAGGTAAAACAGGACTGCGTTCTAGCCCCACTTCTCTTTTTTAATTTGTTCTTGGCTGATTTCTCAATAGAGCTTGATGAACAGATTGCTCATGCACCGAACGTTGGAGGACAGCAATATTGCACATCTTATATGCTAATGATCTAACAATAACACTCGAATATGCTTTCAAAGACTGCTTAAGTTCACTTGGGACTTACACTGAAAAGAATGGCCTAGAAGTAAATCTCACAAAAACAAGTGTGATGGCATGCAATCATGCACCTAAGACAATTCAAAATGGCTTCTTAAGTGAAATAGAATTGATGATGTCAAACTTTATGTATAGTTAGTAGTGAAAATAGACGCAAACGGTTCCTATGTTTCCTAGAAGAAGGCAATATGGGCTAAAGTGCAAGCCATTAATTATGGCTTCTCGTCACTTAGCCAGATCCATACGTGAAACGAACGAAAATGGTGCGGTTCATACCGCACCCATCCTCCGCATTGCTGGGTTAAGGGATTGTCCCTTTCACTGAATCCGGTTCTGTCAAGTTTTTAGAATAATCGTCTCTTATACCATTCTTTACATTCATCTTTATCCAAATTTTAAACCTTGTATTTGAAACCACTACAGAGACTGCATCGTTCCACTTGAATGTTTTATTATCCATTTTCAAATGCCACCTGGCGTCATCTTAACTTTTACAAGCAGCACGTGTTCACAAAGCATCCATGTCGAGCAGGTTCTTAACAATCCACCCAATGCATTTCGAACCTTAACTGGTTCTTCGTCATGGGTTACTACAAAAATAAAAATAGGAAAGGTAACTATACCATCAAACCATGGTTATTACGAACTCACAAAATCGATATGTACACCCTTGATTACCTACCCTTAATGTTATCATATTTTTTTTACTCAAGAAAAGTCCCTGATTTCTAAATGTAGATGATAGGCAACAGTGGGCGCTCGTCATCGTGAATAACTAGTCAGTGCAACATTCGTAAAATACCTCTTAACAAAAGCAGTTCGAACAAATCGTGAACATGCTATTACTCAATCCTGCAACCCCTCTGTTCTACCCAAGTATTCTACTATGCAACGGCCCCTTCAATAATTATAAACTTAACCCTCCTCACATTATACCTTAAGAGCCATACATGGCGCTTCGTTCTTTTACTTCATATTATGCTCTAACTGAACTCCATACCTTTTCTCCGTTATATAGTCTAATCTTGTGAACATGTGCGTAATCAGTGTCACGTGGGCCCTGACTCCATCCTCCCCTTTCACGGCCGTAGATCTTAAAGAGGTATCACATCTAGTGAAACGATCACATTACATCAGCCAGTCCACCCACCGTAAACAGTCACCCGTCTGCTTTAACATCTTACATAAACTTTTTGAAAAAACAGAGTGAACCTTGTGAGTCTGTTATAAACTCGCATAAAGTGTAATCTTTTGTTTACAAGCCCAAACATCATTAATATATGCGAAATGATAAACGTGCACAATGTGTTCCATGATCATTCATGTAAATTCCATAGTCCGTAAGGTTCCCTTTCTAATCCGCTCTCGATCTTCCCAGTGTTATTCTGCTGTCTCTGAAGTGGTGTTTCCATTTTCTTTAATTATCATCTTTGTTTCAGATCCATTCGTGGCCATGACCTGAAACCCATGGGGACAGTTATGAGAGCCAAATTGATACCAACTGTTGCATACGGATCAGAGATAATGCTAGGCAACAAGGCTCCTCTGTTAGATAAACTGTTGATAAGAGCCGATAAACAAACTTTTAGGCTCCCCAGGTCGGCCGCGCCTGCACAGCTCTGGCTAGAATTTTTACTTACCATACAGACACTTGCTTGGCGGTGGTGTTTGTAAAGTTTTGTTATAACCTTCATGCAGCAGCTGAAAACACTCAGGCTAACTTAGGGGCTGATTACGATGGCGGATTCCCCGCATCCTCCGGGCCGGAGGAAGCCACCGCCGGCCCGGAGGATGCGGGAAAACCGCCGCGGAGGCTTGAAAGACCTACCGCCAAATTAGGATGGCTTGTGGGTCTTGCAATCTGTCCGACACTTTTCCGCCGCGGTCACCTTCCGACCGCGGCGGAAAAGCTTTAACATGGCTGGCGGTGTCTATCAGACACCGCCAGCCATATTAGGATGGAGTAGAAAGTATGATTTTCCACGGCGGCTTTTCCGCCGTGGAAAAGCATACGGACCTTCACTTCACCGTTGCGGGCCCCCTGGGTGAAGGGGGTTGCACATGGGGGGTACCTATGGTACCCCCTTGCATTTGCATGCACAAAGCGGCAGGCACCGCGCGGTGCCTGCCGCTTTGTGCACGCAAATGCCGTGCATGCATTTTTAACATTGCGGTGGGTGCAGCTTGAAGCTGCACCCGCCGCAATGTTAAAAATAGAGGATGTGCCCGCCACCCTGGCGGTCACATCCTAATCTGCACGGAGGGACCGCAGCTGCCCCTGCGGACGGTCCCTCCTACTCTATGGTGGCGGACGGACTCAGGTCCGTCCGCCATCATAATCAGCCCCTTAGTCTGTACCGAAATAAACGTACAATGGGGAAATGATCTTCACATGAAATACCCTGAAAATACCATTAGGATGCTCGAACTGGGTGACCTGTGGAACTCTAATATCTCTGGGCAAACTGTCAAGAAACTGTAAATAAATCTACCAGACTGCAAAGTTAGACGGTAGATAAGGAAAGCATGTCTAGACATTGTCATTGTCATGGCTGGTGCTGAAATCATATTCCATTTTAAGAGAATCACCCCTGTTGGTAGCAGCTTTTACCGGAAGATCAAACAGTCATTTTTGGCCCTAATATTTGGTGAGATACCCACACTAGACCTCATGCCGAAATGGAGGATGTTGGCTTACGTGAAGATCAGTCTTGCCGTTTATGCCATCAGGGGAATGGGACACTGCTCCACATTGTATGCATTTGTCCAGTATTGATGGACCAATGAAGATTTCTATTAAGACCGGAGTTCCTTGACCGGGGACTTAGGTCATGTAGGTCTGCACTGGTGGAGTCTATGGACCCAAGTGACATAACATTGAATATTAGATTAGTCCAGTTTTTGAACATTTTCAAAAAATTGATTAGCACATAGGCTGATCACTGAGTAATCTGGAGGGGGTCCTGAATTCTACTTTAGGATGTGATATATCCGTCATTTTTAAGGTATTCCACACATGAGTAGACAAACTTCAAGGACGGGCTGCTAGGACCCACTAATATAGCTTAGGTAAAAACTTATTTAACTTGACCTCTCTTTTTCTCACAGATTGGCATTTTAATGATGAACAGTTCTGCACATCGGCCCTTTTTAAAGGGGGGAAATTTATGGTCCATTTAGCATCGTACATATACCCGCTTAATTCTGTCTATAGGCACTTTAATTATCAATTGCGATTACCAATGTGAACTCCAGCAGCCCGTATTGCAATTTTGCACCTTACCCATTGGAGAAAAGACCAGTCCCTGATTAAGTCATTTTGATCCACTTATCTGCATTTGGCCTTTTTACTTATATATTTCTGAAAAAAAGTTTAAAAATGTGAAGGACAAGCGATAAGATGACCAATGGCTGAAGTAGATGTACAATACATTTTTTGTTTTTTCTTGTAAGCATTTTAAACCTTTCCGAATTGTATGTTTGAAATATGTTTATGGTTTTAATTGACTAAAAACTATTACTCTCTCTGCTGAGTGGAGGTGACTGGGGGTTGGTGGAACTGTACCTGGCTGCTCCGGTAGGTTAGATCTGTGTTGTATAGTGCTTTATATGTGTGTGTGAGATGCTTGTATATCCATAGCTAGTGGAGTTCCCTCAGCTAATGTGTAATGCAAGCTCAGCATGGGAGGTTGAGGACGAGTGTGGCAGCTGTGTTTTGAATGGTCTGTATACTTTTGGTGTATTGCTTGATAATTCTTGCATAGAGAGTGTTCCTGTAGCCGAGTCTTCTGGTGATGAGGGCTTGGGGGACGGTCTTCCTGATGTGGTTTGGTAGCCATTTGTATATCTTTCTCAACCGCCTCACGATGTGGAAGCAGGTTGTGGCAATCGTGTTGACCTGGACAGACATTTCCAGTTTGTTGTTGATGATGTCCCCAAAGTTTCTTTCTTGTGGGATGGCAGTAGGAGTGTGCCTGAGCTCTCCACGCCATCAGGCAGAGTCCCATGGTGAGGCACTCTTTCTGAAGATCACCACTCTGGTCTTGTCTGTGTTCAGCTTGAGGCAATTGGAGTTCATCCAGTTGGCCACTTCAGTCGTGCAGTTGCTGAAGTTGTTTCTTGTGCTGGTATTTTTCCCTAGAGGGACAGTATCAGTTGCGTATTGCAGGTGAGGTGAGTTTGTTGATGTTGAGTGCTCGGATGACATCTGTCAGTGGAGTCGTGTAGATTTTGAAGAGTGTCAGTCTGAGTGAGGAGCCCTGTAGTAATCCATTGGAGGGTAGATCCTTGGAAGTCAGGATTGTGTAGTTGCCTGATCAGGATGGGATGGGAGACTGTGTCAAAGGCTGCAGAGAGATCAAGAAGGATAAGGGACACAGTTTCTCCTCTGCCAAGGATCATTCAGATGACGTCTACTGCTGCAATGAGAGCTGTCTCTGTTCTGTGTTTTGGTCTGAATACTGCTTGTGTGACATTGAAGTGCTGGTGGTTGGCAAGGTGACTGGCGAGGTGTCTATTGATGGCTTTTACTAGGACCTTTGCTTGGCATGGTAGGTGGTAAATTGTTGGCAGTTCGGAAGAATATATGATGTTACAACCCAAACAATTGCAACGCTTGCTTTTACAACACGGTTTTTACATTGCAACTACCATTACATCGCATGATTTTATAACGCATGCCATTACAATGCATTTTTAAAAATTACTATTGCAACGAATTTCTTTACAATGCATACCATTACAATGCATACCATTACAGTGCATAATACTTTTAGGGCAACAGTAGGGTAAGTGTTGGATAGTGTCGGGGTAAAAATGACTATTCCCACTCCAGTGAGTGTAAAAGCAGGGTAAGTGTTGGATAGTGTGGGAGTAAAAATTACTACTCCCACTCCAGTGAGTGCAACAGTAGAGAAAGTGTTGGATAGTGTAGGGGTAAAAATTACAATTTCCATCTACCCCAAAACCCACACCCACCCTAAAACTAAAAAATCTCTATTACTTACCTTATAATGCGTTGTAATGGCATGCGTTGTAATGGTATGCGTTGTAATGGAATGAGTTGTAGTGACATGCGTTGTAATGTCATGTGTTGTAATTGCATGCGATGCGAAGGCAGTTGTGATGTAACAGCTGCATTGTAAAAGCAGTGCGATGTAATGACTGCATTGTAATGGATGTTTCCCAGTTCAGAAGCTTGGCTAGGTCAGCAGAGGGCTTCTCCAGGAGGGTGTTTGTGGCTGTGTATTTCCAAGCTTCTAGGAAGGTCACTGTGTTGATGGAAGTGATGAGGATGAAGGTGAGAGGTTTGCTGTTTGGGGTGGAACCCTTGTTGGAGGCATGGAGGTCTGAAGGGGGCCCTGGAGGGGTGGTTTTCAAGATTGTTTCAGTTTCCTCTGTGGTGATAGTGTTTCATGTTGTCAGGGTGTTTCCTTTGTCTGATATCGGTAGACTTTTCCCAAGGCTGCTAGGGTCCAGTTGCCAGTTGCAGTCAAAGTTGAGTATATGGCTGTGAATTTGCTACTGTAAAAGTCCAAGGGGTTGTTGCACAGTTCTTTAGTCAAGGCAATGCTGTTGGCGGTTGCTGCGGGTGTGGTGAAGTCCTTGATGATTGCAAAAATATATTTACTGCTGTTGGAGCTGGCTTGATGTGCTCGGCTAAGGCCTTCCTCTTGGTTTCTTGCATTTGCTGATGGTAGTGCGTCAGGGTGATTTTGAATGTGATTTGTTCGATTCTTCTTGGCTTGCTCTCCACCTCCGTACTAGTTCTTTGCAGTGATATTTGGTCATACTGAGTTCTTCCATGTACCAGCTGGCCTACGGAAGACGTGTCAGCTCCACCTCTTCCATGTCGGGAGTTGGCTTCCTGGTTCTCTTTTTAATCTGCTACGCTTTCTGCCAGTGATCAAACAGCCATCGGATCCATTTAAAAGTATCTCAGAGTCCACGCTCCTCAACTTTGTTCAGGATGGATGCTCCCCATGGGCTCAAACCACCAACCCCCTGGACCCGGCTTGGTGTCAGAAAAGTTGTTGCCATCTACTCAGTTCTTCCCGGGCTCCTAGTCATTCCCTTTAGCTCCACAACGGTGAGTATCAGCTTTTACCATGTTGCAGGGTTGTTACTGTGAAGGTTGAGTGACAGAGCTTAACTGGTTTTGACCTATGGCTCCGCCATTTTCCAGACGTCCTGGGCAACACTTTTTTATTGCGTAAGGAATTTTGATAACCCTAGAAATACATCTTCCTGAAGTATACATGATCTTAAATATGTTGCAATAAGGGTCACACATTCTTAAAGTGAAACTGAAATATCTTCTTTGTAACTCTGGTTTTGACCTCTCCTTTATTCAGAGGTTCAACCCTATCTCCTTCTGGTATCTTTCTTGTCCTTTTTTTTTTTTTTTTTTTTTTTTTGTTGACAGGCTGACAAGGAAGAAATTCATTAATACATGAGTATACATACATGATTTATATCATATAACATTGATGCTTAATTGATGCATAATTTAGCGTGCATAAATTATATCATATAGCATATAATAAAGCAAATAGGCCATAAGGTGTGAAAAATAGATATAGGGCCAACAAATAAGAAAAAGAAGAAGAGAGAAGAAGAGAACAATAGTATTTTCTTTCAATAATCATACAAATTATATTACAAATTATATTATCCAGAAGATACCAGGGTCATTCCATGAAAGATCCCCAATTTTTTTCATGTTTTCTCATTGCGCGTATTCCCCTAATGTTTGCTAAGGCTAGTTCCATTGAGTGTATTTCAGTCACCAATGCCCACCAGTTCCAAACGAGCTAATCCAAGCTCTAGCCAGAGTTAGCTTGGCGCATGACATAAGTACCGTGGCCAGGGCGGCCTGTGGAAAAGGAACAGGATATATGTCTAACAGAACAGAAGTGGCCGTAAATATAGGCAACTGAACCTTTTTCATTTTCAAAACATTTTGGATATCGCACCAGAAATTCTTAAGGTTGGGGCAGGAAAACAGCATATGTACCAAATCAGCTGCTTCAGTAGAGCATTTGGGGCATTTTGTACGGTCACTATAGGTATTGTTAGGTGACCATTTAGAAATTCTTTCCGGAGTATAATATAGCATACAAGTTGTTCTGAATTGTTGGAGTCTTAGGCTAGATGACCGCACTCTTTTGTTTATATTTGTCAGAGAGCACTCAATCTGTTTAGGTGTTATATTTGAGCCCAATATTGTGCTCCATTTGCCAGCTAATTTGGTACAATCATTTGTTCTAAAGTCGATTAAGGTTCTATATGCATCACTTATTGCAGACTTATTTTTTTAAGAATATAAACAAGTCCAAATATCGCATTCGGAGACCTCTAAGATTTGTTTTTTATTAATCAGATAGTCGTGTAGCTGTAAATGTTTGTATCTCATATTCTCGGACAAATTATATAGCAGTTTAAGAGTATTAAAGTCTAAGAATCCTTGTATGCCATATAAATCCCCTAAAACCGTGATTCCTGACCTAAGCCAACCAGATGTGACATTGTCGTTAAAGATACATGGAAGTCCCGGATTGCCCCATAACGGGAGCTTTAGATGAAAAAAGCTAGTTTTACAAAAAGAAAGTATATTGCCCCAAATCCTTATTATATCTTTTGCGGTCTTAAACCTGACCCTTTTGTGATAGTTGGGATCGTTAGTTCTGAATAAAAACATGTTTGAAAGAGATTTCAGCATGAAAGAATGAAAAAACAAGACCCCTCCTTCATTTAATAAAGAGCGAAGGCGAGTGATAAAAGCGGACCAGAAATATAGTTTGAGATCAGGAAAATTAAGTCCTCCTTCGTTCGTATTATTTTTCATAAGTTTCAGTGACCTTCTCGATTTTTTATACCCCCAAATAAAGCTACTAAGTACGCCTTCGATTTTCTTGAAAAATTGGTTGTTTAGCGCTAATGGGATAGAACGGAATAGGTAGAGATATTTAGGTAATACCTTCATCTTAATTAGATTAATTCTTCCAATCAAGTTCAAAGGTAATCTGTGCCATTTTTTTAATAATAAACTAATAGATTTGGTTAATGCATTATAGTTTATGTTGTTGATTTCCTGCAATTTGGCCGTTATTTTAACTCCTAGATAAGTGGCTATGTTGCAGATCTCAGGTACTGTCACAGCTGGAGTGTAATTAGCAATAACTTGTGTTTTTTGTAAGTTAAGTTTATAGCCTGCCACCTTCCCATATTTCCCCGCCTCTAGAGCTATTCCCTTTAATGCTTCAACAATATCCTCTGTATAAACTGCAATGTCATCAGCGTACGCTGTTATTTTTAACTCTTGCGAGCCTGATCTGAGAGGTATGATCTGAGTTTGGGAATAAAGGGCGGACAGAAAAGGTTCCAAAGAAAGAGCAAATAAAAGAGGTGATAGGGGGCAGCCCTGACGTGTTCCACGTTGGATTGAAAAGTCTGAGGATATCAGCCCCCCGTAGCTGGTATAAGCCGTTGGATTGTCATACAGTGCTTGTATGTTCCGCAGAATTTGTCCCCTAAACCCCATTCTAGACAGTACGCACCAGAGAAAGTCTCACCCCACTCGGTCAAAGGCTTTTTCAGCATCTAACAAGATCATACCGAGTGGGGTGGATTCAGTCTCTGCAACGTCAAGTGCGGTTATAGCTGTTGTTGTTGTTATATCATCGGAAAGTGCATCTATTTCTGGGGTTATCTGAGTGTCTGCTATATGATCTTCAACATAGTTCTCTATGTCGTCTGAATTAGGCGCTGATTCTGGGGTATACAAGATTTTGTAGAAGTCAGCAAATTGGTCTAAAATATCTTGTGGTTGGTTGTAAATTTTATTACCAGCTCCTCTGATGTCTGTGATAATGGAGTTTGCTCTGTCTTCGGCAGTTTTGTAAGCCAGAATTTTCCCAATTTTGTCCCCGCCCTCATATTGTGTTATTTTAAGTTTATGTAAGTTGTTTATGCTTTTTTGAATAAATTTTGTCTTAATTTCATTTTTAAGTAAACAAAGTTTAAGGCCAATTTCTGTGCTAGTTGGTGAGTTTAGTTGGAGTGCTGTGGATAACAATTCTTCTTGGGTTCTTATTTTTGAGATCAATAAGACATTGTGTTTTTTAAGTTCTAAATTTAGTCTAATCACATAAGATTGGGTAAAGCCCCTAATACTTGCCTTGCAAGCGTCCCATACTGTACCAGGTAGGGCGGAGTTTATATTTATATCTATAAATTCGGTGAGGTGTGATTTTAGCTGCGTCATATAGCTAGCGTCTGATATCAAGTATCTGGGAAAGGAGAATGGTCTGGGAGGAGCCCTAATATGTGTTGTTTTAAGTATCAGCATAATAGCGTTATGATCCGAGGAGATTCGAGGAAATAAAACCATGGAGCTGTCTTTCAATAGATTGTCGCTTATTAATGCCATGTCTAGCCTGGAACAAAGTTTATGAGGTGCAGAATAGTAGGTATAACCAGGCATCTTTGATATTATGTATGCGGCATAAGTCAAGAATAGATGTCCGGGTTTTGTGCATCCTTTGAGATGTGCCAGGTCTGGTTATATCTATACTGTAGTTCATAATGCAATTGAAATCCCCCATAATGATAAGTTCTCCCTCCCAGCCCAGAAGTTTAATATTCAGTTGATCAAATAGAGTAGGTTCATCTGTATTACTGCCGTAAACCACACATAAAACAAATTTAAAGTTCTCAAATCTGATCTGCGCTATTGCCCATCTGCCATCTTTGCCATAGGAAGTTTGTAGAGTTTCGGCCCTAAATCGTCTGTCCTTAAGGATAGCAACTCCTCTTGTAGAGTGTCCAAAGGTATAGCAAACTATAGTATCATACCCCAGTTGGTTTAATAGTTTTTTGTCCTTCCCCGCGATATGTGTTTCTGATAGGAAGGCTACATGGGGGTTATGCAATTTCAGTTCTTCTTTTATCAAGTGCCTTTTATTTTTGCTATTTAGCCCTGCTACATTCCAAGCTAAGCTTTTTATTTCATACATTTAAAATGAGAAAAAAAGAGAAAAGTAGTGACATTAAATTTTAGGCCTATCTCCAATTGTCCATAATACAATCCAAAGTATCCACGCATACTCATATACTGCCTAATTATATTACCGTTAATGCACAAAAAAGTTCTAATAATATTGAGTAAATCAACCCTCTCAGCCTGAAAACATTTTTTCCTCCTGGTTTTTCCCTCCCCCCCTCAGCCCCCCTTCCTGCGGAGAAGGCCCTCCCCCGCCCCCCTCCCCCCTTGTTCTTACCCCCACTGGGGAAGAACCACCCTTCTGCAACTGCTGCTGCTGAGGTGGCAGCCTACAAGGCCGATCGCCTAAGGAGGACCCCCTCCCCACCCTCTTCTTTTTATTTAAGCATTTGAGCATTTTGTCAGGTTTGGTACATAAAAAATAAAGTGAGTATCTATACTAATATGTATAGTGATGCAACAACGTAAAACTAAAGATAAATTAGATACAAGCACCCTGTGTATGTATTATTCCTTGAAAAATAGAAAAATGTTTCTATCAAAAGATTAGTTTCTAGTTCAATGAGAGTTTTTGAGTTGTGCTAAGCCTTGCTCTTGCCCGCATCAATATCAATTACGAATGCTTCTGCTTCCTTTACGTCTGTAAAAAAATAAGTACGACCATTTGTGATAACCTTAAGGCGGGCAGGTTCTTGAAGAAACGCCTGGCCTCCGCTAGATTTAATTGGGTCTATTAGTTTACGTAACATCCATCTTCTGTCCATTGTTTCCTTGCTCAGGTCAGAGCGAACAAAAATTGAGATCTCACCGATGGCTACTGGGGTATTAGGGCGAGCTCTCTGCCAAATAGCCTGGCGCAGTAAAAAGTTGCCTAAGAAGATTAGAAAAGGTCGTGGGAATTGATTCTCCCTGTTTCTCTGAATCAAGGGAAGACGATGGGCTCGCTGAATTTGGGAGTCCCAATCCCAATCTGCTAGGTCTGGATATGCTTTCTGGAACAGGCCCACTAAGTAAGCCCTTGGGTCAGATCCTTCTGCTCCCTCCGGTATGCCAAAGAGTCTTAGATTTGATCGTCTCTGCCTATTCTCCAGATCTTCAATCTTTTGTTGAAGTATTGCGAGCTGAGTCTCATGCTTGTCAGTTGCAAGTGTTGTTTTTGTGCTCGTTTCTTCCAGTGATACCACCCGCTGTTGCAGTTCCGCAATATCCTGTGACACCCCTCCAAACTTAGTGGTAAGTTCTTGTAGAGACGCTTGTACCTTACTGTTGTCCTCCCTCAGCTGTAGGTAGTGCTCTTGTGCTCGGCCCGTTGGCTGCCCAGTAGTTGTAATATTATATCTAGTGAGGAGGGGTCAGCTGGCTCTTGTGATTGGCTTGGTCTCTCTTTAGGAGCAGTTGCATGTTTATTTATCTCTATATTGGTGGTGGTAGGTAAAGATTCAGAATAGGAGCCCCCGAAATAAGGGGGAGAAGGGGGGGGTAGCAGTGATCGTATTGACAGCAGAAATTGTTTTAGGTTGTAAAATGCCTATTTCTGTCATAGGATCTTCTAACCACAGTAGTGCTTGGTCGGGTAATCCATCCAACGAAAGATTAGGTGGATTAGCTGGTGGTGTGGGAGCTGGTAGGATAGATAAGGAGCAACTTTCCAAGTTGGCGGAGCAAACGGTGGTGCTGGTCGTCTCTTTATTAGGTATTAGTTCTGAAGGACTAGCCTCTGATAGTCTCTGTGTCATGTTTTTAACTAAGCCCTTTGCTTCGATCCATCTCCTTAGTGGGCTTTTATCCGGTAGGGCCTTTTTTAATATTTGGTTGTTAATTGTAGTTGTAGTAGATCGATTAAATGAAGCGCCAGTCTTGCCGCATTTTTTTGCTCTAGATTTGTTTTTTCGTTTGCGCCCTTTTTTGCTCGTATTTTTGTCAGATTAGCAGAATAATCATCCCCTTCCTCCTTATCACCTGACTCGTCCTCTGTTTCAACGTCCAGATCTTCCGAGGAGCCTTGCTCTGTCGGCTCGGCTAACCCACCAGCCTCTGTCTCAGCCGTGATGATCTCAGTATTATCTAATTCGACGGGAGGGGATGAACATATTCCTTCAGTGTTTTCAATGTCCGCGCCACCATAGAGAAGCTGTGTGTCTGTGTTCAGATCAGTGCTCGGGTTAAGGCGTGGGCCATCTAGCGTTTCAGTCCTTTCGGTAGCAGTTAATTCATTGGTCTGCATTATTAACTGTTTGGGGTTACTGAGAGACCCTTCAAAAATTATTGAAGTGTTGTTATCCTGTCCCACACCATTAACTACAGCAATTATTTTTCTGGTGGCTGTGGTAAGAGAAACGCTGTGTAGATCACCCCCAGTCTCCCCCCCTCTCACAATCGTCTGTTTGGTTTTTACTGGTTTTACTGTAGTCTTAGCCTCACTTTGGCCAGTTTTTTTGTGATCCGCCTTTGAAAGTAAATTAGGAGGTTTCTGTACCTGTATATCGGCGTCTCCGCTCTCCTGACGCTGATCACCCGATGCATTAGAAGCCGCTGCAGCCTCCATCGGCTTTCCAAGGGGAGCAGGGGGGGCAGCGATTTTCTTTTCTTTCTTCCTTGTGCCTTCTATATCGGCAGGTGCACCTCCCCGCAAAGTGTTTCCTGGGGTAACCGGGGTAGCCGGCACCACCAAAGCCGAAGGTGTCGCCGCCACTACCGCAGACGCCACAGGTGCCGCCACTGCCAGCGAACCTTGTGCCGTAGTCTGAGCCGTGGTCTGTACTGGTTGTGCTGTTTGAGCGGCCAGTGGAGGGAGAGGTACCGCCACTGCTCCTACTGGTTGTCTATTGTTCCTCGTTGAACGCGGAGGATTTTTCGGAGACATTTTCCTCAGTCTCCACGCGTACACAGCTCGTAGACTCAAGCCAGACCAGCTGAGCGCCGACACCCCGAGCAGACCGCTAATCGCCTGCTGGAAAAGTTTAGCGTTGATTACAAAGCTGAGCATCGATGATGAAACGTCGGTAAGGCAGTTCGTCAGTCAGTCACAGCTTGTAGTTTTCTCAAAGCGTTCCTTTTCTTTTAATGCTAGCACTTTTGCTGTATCCAAACAAAGCGTTTCCAGTAGAGTTGTTGCATCGGTGTTATCGCTCCTCGGAGGGTAGGAAGAGGAGCCTCCAGGGCGAGCTGCTCAGTGCAGATCCTCACTCCGCCATCTTGGATCCTGATCTCACAGGCCAACTTTACCTGTTCCCGGTATCTTTCTTTTCCTTCAAAAACTTGCCTCGATGTCGTACTTGCTTTTTGTTTCACAAATAGGATAAATCTGTAGATTGAGCAGGGAGCTCTAAACAGAGGGGCAGATTTACAAGCCCTTGTGCTTCCAGTGCGTCACTTTCTGTGATGCACCGGCAGCGCATTTCTCTGCCTCATATTTACAAGGACAGGAAAAGCCACCCTGCGTGGCTTTTCCGGTCCTTGTAAATACGGCCCCTTTACACAAAGCACTTTGCATGAAATAGGTGTTCCATGGGTGTTGCTGTGGGTGTTCCCACGCAACACCCATGGAACCAGACACATTTCTAGATTTACAAGAAATTGTAAATCCTGAAATGCGTTGGAATGCTACACCTCCCCAGAGGAGGAGTAGGGAGGCACGACGAGGAGAAATGTGTTCATTTCTCCACGGTTTTGTTCCTCTTTCTATGCATGCTGCATACTGCAGCACACATAGAAGGAGGAAATTACTTCTCATGATAATTTATGTACAGGAAGGTGTCCCTGCCTGTAAATAAACAATCCCTTAAATCAGTGACGTTTTACAAGTTCAATGTGTGCTAATACAACACACATAGAAGTTGTAAAATGCCATTGCTGATTGTTTATTATGAGAAGGAAGGGAACCCTTGCTGCACATAAACAATCATGCCCGTGACACAGGCATGCAAGGATGCCTACATCGGCACATGGCAGCAGTTTTTGCGCCAGAGCAGTGGGAAGCACAGAGATGCTACATCTTGTTGTAAATATGGCGCATCCCTGTGCTTCCAAACTAACGCAGCGCGGCAAAATGACTTGCTGCACCGTGCTGCGTTAGTTTATGGTAAATCTGCCCCCAAGAGCGAGCCTAAAATTGAGTGAATGCACAGACTCAAGTACGCCTCCATTTGTAACATATTTCATGTGCATTAATAACACATTAAACTGTCAGCTACCATTCCCTTTCTATATGTCTTGTATATAATCATACTATTAAGAATAAATAACGTACCAGCGGTATCTCAGGTATCTGTTTTCACAATATGGGTTTGAAATTCTTTCTCCTTCTTAAAATATAACAGGACAGGGTCTGGCAAACACGCTGCTGGTGCTCCTTTCTATGCTGTGGGCCAGATGCTACTTGGAAGATGAATTTTGGAAAAGAAACGCTGGTGTCACTTAATACGCACATTCGTGACAGCCTTGACATGTCAGTAGGAGTAAAAGATCACCTTCCTTTGCCTTCTACACCGTCGGTTTACACTCAGCAGACTGGATCAATACGTGAGATGGGATGAAACAATGCAAAAGTGACATTTTTCCCCACTTATAATTTAGTAAAGCGTGCAACATGCCAAAGACAGGAATATTTTGACAAGTGCAATAAACATTTCTTTCGCGAAATGTGTCCTCCGATGATAGCAGTTTACCAGACATATGCTCAGGGAAAACCTAATACTGCTTCTGAAATGTTGTTTGGACTATAGAAAATAGTGTGGGTCCTGTTCATGAAAAAAAGTGAAAATAAGGGTTGAGGTTTACAAATCTGCATTCCGCCTGCAATGTTCCTTGGACTACAGAAAACACGGTGGGCCCAATTCTTGAAAAACAAAACTTGGAAATTCGGATGGAGATTTTAATCACCGCCTGAAAGTACTCTAACTCTTTTTCTGGTCACTAACACTGCCAGTAGCACTTCTGGAAAGTTGCACCAAACTCGTGTTTCTAACTGTACTACTGTGAATGTCATGTAACTACTCCCGAGGGCTCCTATTCCCACTGTGAAACGTTGGGGCAGATTTACAAGCCCCTTGCAACAACTTTACGCCGCCCTTACGTCACTTCTGTGATGCAGTAGCAGTGTAAACCATGCGCCACTTTGTGACTTATTTACAAGGTGATTCATCTAGGGAGATGCGTCACGTTGTAAAGCCCTGCGCCACATTAAAGCTACGTCAGGTTTAATGTATGCAGGGTGGGCGTTCTGTCGGAAAAAGCCTCTGAAAAGTGATGCAGTGAAATCTACAAGATTTCACAGAGTCACTTTTCAGAGGCCGCTGCGACGAAACCTTATGCCTGCTTGGAGCAGGCATAAGGAGTGGCGCAGCACGTTAGGTATGGGCGGTCCCTGAACATCGCTGGCGTTGCATCGCGCTTGCGACATGACTCCAGCAATGCGCCGCCCTCATTCCATCAGATGCGACACGCATCTGTCTATCCCTGCTCCACAGTGCGGGCATTTTAAATGCAATCCATCCGTGGTGGCCCTAGGGTACAATTGCATGCCGCATCGGTACTGGCGCATCCATGCTAATATGCAGGGATGCGCCAGTCCTTGTAAATCTACCCCATAGTTCGTAGCTGAGGAGTTCACACAGGTGGTATAGACACATTCTGCGGACATTCACTTTTTTTTCATCCACAGCTAAAACAAATGTTCCTGTTGGGAAAGCACTTTCCCATCACCACCATCAAAGTTGGGAATTATTTGTTGTTCTTCCTATCTTGGAAGGGTGGTAGCTTGCTCCAGTTGGAGTTGGAGTAAGCTTTTGATCTTTCCAGGGTAGAAAGGGTCTAGAGAGAAGATTGGGAATGCCCATAAATGTATGTTTGTTGGTACCCCGAAACCTTCAAGGAAACCTTGGTTTGCAACGCCCACTTCCCACCCCTTCAGTGAGATTTACTTTTGCAAGTATGTCTGCAGTCATGGCGAGGAGTAAAGCTATCGATAGTGCAGTAGATACATTGGCACCAGGACCCCGGGGTGGGGAGGGGCCACTGAAGGCAAATTATTGTCTATTTTTGATTCCTAAACCAGAGAATGTGTCCCCAATTTCCTTTGTTCCATTTGTGGCTGTATCACTGATACTATTTCACTGCTGGTGATGTCGAAAATGAAATCCACAGTAGTAAAAGCATGTCCTTCTGCCAGAAATCCCCTTTTGAATTCCTGGCAGGCATAAATAAGACCTTTTCGGCCATACACCTATCTTTATTGCCAGAAATACCTATGTTGATGGGGCCCTGTATGCATATGTTTCACCATTTTTTTCTAATATTTACTGACCTTTCAGTGAATTTGGTCCAATAATGGATTAAGACTCACTAGGATTTGACTTTATAAGAACCGTCCTATTAGTACATGGGTTGCTTCTTAAAAATCTTTGCTGGTCACAAAAATACTGGTTGCAACTTGTGACAAGTATTTTGCGACCAAATATTCTTGTATTTTGCCCTTTATTTCTACTTGTAAAGAAAACTGGAGTGAAATCAAGTAGAGGAGAATCATAACTCACATTTTTGCCTTGCATTTCCCAGAAAAGCTATCCATTTTCTGATTATAATTGATTATATTTCATTGGCAACTACTAATCGATCTACTAATAGTAACATTATTCATGCGACTGACTAACACATTCCTGAAGAATATGCCTCTTTCTGAGTTATTCTTTCTACAGTAGGTTTGTTGTGGTGGCACTGTAACAAATATGCTACATTTCATATTGTGGGTGTTTAATAAAGTGGGAAACAAAAATGAGATTTGATCCGTTAGAAAAAATTAAATAAAATGAAATACTTAAAAAATATATTTTTTTTTATTAGAACTTTTAGGTTTACCTCCTCTCTCTACCCAGTGCCACATGGCACAAACAAGGAACTGCAACAGGAAACACAAAGTAAAAGAAACAATGTCAATGTATAGTGTTTACTTTGAAATATTGCTCTCCCTGACAAGGGAAGGAGGTGGAGTAATCCTGTGAGTCACGGTTTCTCTGGAGAGTGGTTTCTGCTTACATCAGCTCTCAATTTTGCAGCTCAAAATAGTATAAATCAACTTCCTCATTAAAGAAGTGTTTGCTTGCAAAGTTACAGCGAGTGCAGCGCCAAATCACACCGCGCACAAAGGGGCTTATATACAAGCCATTGCGCCGCAGGTGCGTCACTTTCTTTGACGCATTGGTGGCATGGTGTGCCTGCCAATATTTATAATTATAAGTCCATGTAAAGTCACCCTGCATGGCTTATCATGGCCTTGTAAATATAAGCCCCTTTCATATATTGCTCTGTGTAAAAGAGGCTTTCTCTGGGTGTTGCTGTGGGTGTTTCCACGATGCATTCCCACATTTACAACATTTTTTAAAACTGGGAATGCGTCAGGATCCTACGCATCCCCAAAGGAGGCGTAGGAATGGTGCAACAAGGAGAAATATATTCCTTTTCTCCTAGGTTTTTCCTTGCTCTGTGTGCCGTATTGTGCAGCACGCATAGGAAGAGGAAAATGAAATCATCCCCGCAGTGCAGGCAGCCTTGCAAAATGAAGCAAGGGTGCTTGCGCTGGAGCATGGCAGCCAATTGTGTGCCAGCGCAGGGGAAAGCACCTCGTTGTACCCAATTATTTTTAATACAATGCATCCCTGTGCTTTGAAAATGATGCAGCTCGGCGCAGCAAAATGGGTTTGGTTGCAGCGCTGCTCCATTTTCTTGTAGATGAGGCCCAAAATACATGATAATGCCTGTGAAAAGTAGGTGTAGAGGAGCAGGGATGGCACACACATCCATTGACATTAATGCTAAGCCATGACTACTAAAATCGTGCAAAGTGCCTAGTGCCAGCACTCAATGCATAGAAAACTAGCCCCAAATAAACAATAGTAGAGAAAAATGGCCAAAGTAGTGGCTGGAGAATTTGCTTGACTTTTCTATTCATAATAAATGTATACTAACCCCTGATTGATTGATTGCTTGATTAATTGATTGATTGATTGATTGAGTGAATATATCAAGTTGGTGCACTAATATGTACTTTGGAGGATATGTACTCACCTCATTTAATTTATTCAATCCTTCAATTGTAATTGTTAAAACAACTTTAATTGACTGGCTGTTTCTCTGCATGGACTATAGTAAATAGAGAATGCATACAGCTTATTGAGAGCAGGCAAACCATTTTCAATAAAATAACACTGGCTGTAAATTGCGCTATTAATGTAGTATATTGTTTTACCATGTAAGCCCCATAGTATTGTTTATGTTTTTAGAAGAACCATTGATTTACCTGCCCTACTATTCCTGCTGTTCCTACCTGGAAGTAATCTCGGGGGGCTGATGGCCAAACATGCTGCTTTGCCACAATCTTTGGGCAGCAAAGGCTTTGCAGATAATTCCGGTGAGGTGGAAACTGCCCACCTCAAAAATATTGATGCACAGATGAGCAACATTGCAGCTTATTACTAAATAATAGTGAATGCTGGGATGGAGGCATGTGTTGTCCGCAGACCTCCTTCCCAACAGGTATGTAATGCAGGTCCCTGCAACCCCTCCGGTGCAGTGGGGACCCCCGCCCTTCTGGAGGACCCCATTCAGACTAAGGCCTTGAATGTCTGTGAGATATTGGAGTATCAGGGGTTCATCACTAAGTCCTGCAAGGGGCCCCATCAATGAGCATTATGACACTGCATCCCAGCTCTGATATTCTCCATTTGCTTGTTTTACAACTACTTACTCTAAAAGCGACAGGAGTCATATTGCTCCATGAAGTCACACATTGTGATGTTGACACCAGGGAGAGCATGCGGTGGTCCATTGGACAGATATTTGCTCCTGATGACTGCAGCCAACAAGCATTTGCAATGCAGTAGGTTTCGCATTTGCAACAGTTTAAGCTATTTGCATTGTAAATGACAATGCCTTTTATTTATCCGTTTTGATCATTAACACATAAATAAAAGGCATTGTCATTTACAATGCCAAGAGCGTATACTCTTGTAAATGTGAGATCTTTTTCACTTCAAAGAAGCGGCCACCATTGTCCCAGGCTGCTTGAAATGTGAAAGCGTGCATTGTGCACTGAATGTTGCAGGAAATCATGTCGTGCCTGCAGTAGGAGAAATTCATTAAAGACTAAATAAGACATACCATGTAACAACAGAAGTAAAAGGGCCAATCCTCATGAGAGGTTACAAATGAAGACAAAGGGGTACAAAGGAGGGACTAACAAGCCTAATAACGAATCAGAAGCCAGCCTTTATGAAGGGCAATGACACAAGCCAATAACAAATATGGGCTGAGAGTGGCCGGAGCTTCAAGTCCATACTCTAATACAGCATGCCTCAGAGCAGACCATTCGCTGCCCAGGCTCAACCTAAAATTTAAAAGCTTACATTTTGAGAATGGCCTCGTCTGCAATTGGAAGTCAATAAACATTCCATGCTTTGAGATTGGATAAGCAGTTGTAAAGTATTTGTATATCCATTTATAAAAAGGAATATCAAATCCCAAATATCGATTGATTACTATCTTGTGACCCAAATACTGAAAACAAAATGTCGAAAAAGTAAGTGCACAGACATCAGTAACAATTTACTATTCATAACTCTATATCTGCATAATTTGAAAATGTATATATCACCATGGTATGTATGGGTTAATTTATGAATACAGAATGTACAAAACTTACCTTTTCATATTTTGGCCTTAGATCATGGTCACGATATTGTGACCTGCGAAATTGGGGATTCAATATTTTCAGCCTACACCATATATTCCTTTGTGAATGTCCAGTGTGGCAGAAACCTTATTGCACCCTTTTTCCCCTTCCAACTCACAAAGGTTTGCAATGCATACATTGTGACAGTTAATGGGATTTACGAAGAGCAGTGCAAGTGTATTCCGAATCTGGATTTTGCACTCAAATGCAAACTCAAGGTCTGGGTCTTCTTCCAAGTCATATATTTGACAGGACATTCATTTTACTGAATGTAATTCCATTTATCAATTTTTTCAAGATCCAAAGCATCAACTATTTTAAGGAGTCAGCTTTGAATACCTGAATTTCTATCCTTCCAGAGTGGAGTGTACAAATGGACTAACTTGACTATCCAATTGGAGCGCAGTTGTACCTGAGACACTGTTGATCAACTAAATTGCCCACCGTTGACACTGGCTAGTAGTTCACGTTGCCCACGGACAACAAAAGACCTAAGAGCAGCAAACTGTGTTTTTCCCTTAAGGAAATTGAATACTCAGTAGAAAACACTAGAACAGCATCAGTTGACTATCCGTATTATCAGGAGAAACAGTACTAGCCAGATACAATGTTCAATTGAAAGCATTCCCATTGAACCTCCTACAACAGGAGAGATAACACAACAAACAATACATAAAATACATATATTAACCAATACTGTTCATGTGCCAGTTAATAATAGCCCATGAATACAGATGTGCCTCTAAATAATATCCATTCAGAATTGATGGTATAATGAGCTACAGTGCTAAGTCATTGCACCTCCAAGATGTATCTGCATGTTGGAGAGATATCCCATGGCACTGCCTGATATATCATAGGGCTTCCCAGATACTCTAAGCTGCTGTTATTACTTGATAATCAATATTCCCGCATATCAGAGTTAATGCTCAATGGAGCCAGTGATCTGCTTAATGTGTCAGCTACTCAGAGTGTAACATAAATAGTTAAGAAAGCTGATCCTCACAATATGCAAAGGGGCTGCTCTGGTATAGCTGAGTAGTTAAATATGAGATCAATATCTCTCAAATAGACCAGGGCTGTACAAGTGGCTAGTACTGCACTCTATGCAAGGGCTGCATAGAGTGTGCCGGGGGCAGCACAGGTGATTTGGGCTGGTCAATTTTCCCACCCCAGCGAGGGGAGAACACTTTTAACTGACACTTGCTACATTGCTAAACTATGTAAAGCACACATTGCCTTATCAGTTTCCATATTGTTGCTGAAAGAAAAACTCATTACCCTGCCAATATTCAAAATGCCCCAATAAGCATAGCATACATAACAATGCCCCAATATGTAAAGGGCACATTCCCATGTTAGTTTTGGTATGCCAAACATATATTGCCAAATGAGTTTTCACTTTGCAACAAAATGAAAGCCAAACATTGCCTCAAACACCCCTAGATTGCCAGGGGATGTAAAGCACGCCAGACCAGTTTCCTTTCCAGTTCATCTGAGTGTGCAGATTGCACCAATTTGACATCCTTAGAGTAGTGTCCTCCCCAGCCCGGGTACTCGCCTTTGACTAGGTTACACAGAGTGCTTAATATAACATGTCTTTATTCTTCTATATGTAACCGCAGACCCAACATTCTAAACCTGCATTCAATTCACTACGCTCTAATGCTTACGCCACAGTTCTATGGAGTCCATCAGGAGCCGCAAAGGTTCCGTCATTACACCCTCACACAACACTGCATCACCCCCTTTGTTAAATGATAAATTAAGTTTTTACAAATAATAAAATCAGAGCTCTTCAATGAGTCTTCGGTGTGCGTGAATCACACGTCCCAACTCTGTCTTCGGAAACTGGGGATCAGCAGTACAAATGTCCAAGACTGGCTTTGGTGATGAAGAGACTGCAGCAGTCAGGGATTCTTCACTTATCTTTTCAGACCCAGTCTCTAAAATGACATCCGTGCATGACAAGCCATGAGCCACAAGTCGGAAGTACGAGGAATCTCACGTAATCGACTTCCTAGGATTCTGGGCAGTCACCATGCGTCCTTTGCTGGTCAATACATTAAACGGTTCAGCATCAAAAGGAGCATCAGACTTTCGTTTTCTCTGCAGATGAACAAGAACTTAA
Source organism: Lissotriton helveticus (assembly GCF_964261635.1). NCBI lineage: Eukaryota > Metazoa > Chordata > Amphibia > Caudata > Salamandridae > Lissotriton > Lissotriton helveticus. The sequence continues at coordinate 1,461,183,913 of NC_136067.1, read as the reverse complement.
TCTCCTCTAGCGAAATTGACTTCTTCTGCATCGCATACCGGTGGCGGCGCAGACCACAAGCCCCAGTGACCAGCAGGGCAGGAAGCGCAGGACACAGCCCCTCCCTCACCGGCAGTACTTATGGAGCTCGCGCCTCCCGCTCTGCGGGAGACGCATCGCATACCGGCGGCGGGGCAGCCCACAAGCCCCAGTGACCAGTGGGGCAGGAAGCGCAGGACACAGCCCCTCCCTCACCGGCAGTACTTTTGGAGCTCGCGCCTCCCGCTCCACGGGAGACGCATCGCATACCGGCGGCGGGGCAGACCATAAGCCCCAGTGACCAGCGGTGCAGGAAGCGCAGGACACAGCCCCTCCCTCACCGGCAGTACTTTTGGAGCTCACGCCTCCCGCTCTGTGGGAGACGCATATCATACCGGTGGCGGGGCAGACCACAAACCCCAGTGACCAGCGGAGCAGGAAGCCCAGGACACCGCTCCTCCCTCACCAGCAGTACCTTTGGAGCTCACGGAACCGGGGGCGGGGCAGACCACAAGCCCCAGTGACCAGAGGGGCAGGAAGCGCAGGACACAGCCCCTCCCTCACCGGAAGTACTTTTGGAGCTTGCGCCTTCCGCTTCCGCGTTATAGGCTTTGTGTTTACGGTTCGTGGACTTGCTTTGTTCAATAGGTTATTTTAGAAAATGTCAAAGCGCAAAGGAAACAAAACTCTTGCCGTACAAGAAATCTCACGTAATCGACTTCCTAGGATTCTGGGCAGTCACCATGCGTCCTTTGCTGGTCAATACATTAAACGGTTCAGCATCAAAAGGAGCATCAGACTTTCGTTTTCTCTGCAGATGAACAAGAACTTAATCTCCTCTAGCGAAATTGACTTCTTCTGCATCGCATACTGGTGGCGGGGCAGACCACAAGCCCCAGTGACCAGCGGGGCAGGAAGCGCAGGACACAGCCCCTCCCTCACCGGCAGTACTTTTGGAGCTCGCGCCTCCCGCTCCTCGGGAGACACATCGCATACCGGCGGCGGGGCAGACCACAAGCCCCAGTGACCAGCGGGGAGGAAGCGCAGGACACAGCCCCTCCCTCACCGGCAGTACTTTTGGAGCTCGCGCCTCCCGCTCCACGGGAGACGCATCGCATACCGGCGGCGGGGCAGACCATAAGCCCCAGTGACCAGCGGGGCAGGAAGCGCAGGACACAGCCCCTCCCTCACTGGCAGTACTTTTGGAGCTCACGCCTCGCGCTCCGTGGGAGACGCATCTCATACCGGTGGCGGGGCAGACCACAAGCCCCAGTGACCAGCGGAGCAGGAAGCTCAGGACAGAGCCCCTCTCTCACCGGCAGTACTTTTGGAGCTCACGCCTCCCGCTCCGCGGGAGATGCATCGGAACCGGGGGCGGGGCAGACCACAAGCCCCAGTGACCAGAGGGGCAGGAAGCGCAGGACACAGCCCCTCCCTCACCGGAAGTACTTTTGGAGCTTGCGCCTTCCGCTTCCGCTTTATAGGCTTTGTGTTTACGGTTCGTGGACTTGCTTTGTTCAATAGGTTATTTTAGAAAATGTCAAAGCGCAAAGGAAACAAAACTCTTGCCGAGCCCGCGGGGGTTACCATTGATACTTATCTGGTGAAGGCAGTGAGTGCCATTAATGTCGAAATTGATAGGGCTGAACGCCGACTATCATTAGGTATAGGTAGTCTGCAGGCCCCTGTACCCCTGATTGAACCCCCGGCAGAGTGTAGTCATTCCTGTAGCCCAGGCATCACATCTAATGAGGTTTGTGTTGATATAGTTCCAACACAACTGTCTCCTGAGCTTGAAGATGCCCCCAGCCTGTTGATTGCCAGCGAGGGGCCTATTCCAAGATTGAAAAGGGGGTGTAGGAAGCCCCAACTTAAACAGGGGACTGTAAGTATTGGTAAAGTATCCAAACCTACTCCTGCGTTTAGTGCAGGAGAGCGATCAACGAACCCTGGGGTATCTAACGATATACAGGTCAATCTGATTATTAATGCCCTGGCTGCCAAAATTGGTATGTATCTTAAACCGTTGCACAACAAAATTGATACACTTAATGGGGAAGTCACTAGGCTAGCTGGGGAATTTATACTCCATAACAAGTTAATTAAAGCAATGAAGGACAGACCTAGTGACCCAAGAATAGTAGAAACAACGGAAGAGGTACTTGGTACCATTAAACGGCCGAGGATCAATCCTAATGCCCGTGATTTGGTTAAGGGGGATAATCTAGACCCTCTAGGCCCAATCAAGTATGTGGTAGGGGAAAATCTACCAGGGGCGACAGCAATCCCACTTTTGGCAGAAAGGAGAACACACAGGAGATTAAAACCCAGTCAGAGAAAATACCAACGGAGGGGAAACGGTGTAGTACGATTAATTTACCTCCAGACTGCTCACCGTATGTGGCAGTCCTGGTGAATGTGCCAACCCGACTTTAACGGAAAGCCATGAATCACTTAAAAATAAAACGATGCATTGGCTTAGCGGCCATTCTGGGCTCCCAGTGAATCATGCTGAACAGATCCTTACCACTAGAAGGGTCAATTGGATCGGCCCATCTAAAAAACGTATAAGGGGTGACTGCATTATTATTATTCATTTTAAAACCCCCCACTATGCTAGGACTTCCCTGACTGAAGCAGCAGCTATACCAATTAACAAACAGGGTGCCTGTCTACTACAGCTTGGTTTCTTTTATAGCCACCTAATGCAGGGATTTTCTAGAGGGACAATCCAGGACCAACAGATAACTAGAAGGGCTTTACCGCCACAGTCTTTGTTAGAGTTACCTGTATCCAATCGATTTCAACCCCTCACCAATCTTGATGAGAACAATTGACAGGACCCGGACCGCCATGTAATTGATATGGCGGATAGCTGTGGGATTGATGCATCAGGATGGGAAAGCACAGTGGGACAGGGAACCGTGGTCTTGGATAAGCCACAGAATGTTATAACTAGGTCTGGTGTAAGACATCCTATCCAAGATAATGGAGTGCTCTCTGAAGGTAACTCTGCCCATTTGACAGAACCTGAAGCTGTATGTAATATCAAAGGGCTCTCCAACGCCTGTTGGAATATAGCTGGGTAGGCCTCTAAGGGGGATAAGTTGGGGTGGATGGATTTTCTTAGTTCTCACGACATTATCTGCCTTCAAGAGACCTGGAGTACAGAATTGGTTAGTTATGAGGGGTTCACCTCGTATAATTTACCAGCCCAGAGCTCTGTGGCTGGCAGAGCAAAGGGGGGCCTCTTAATTCTTTTACTAACTAGCTTGCCATTAGAAGTGAAAAGGTACATGAACATCGGGTCTCATTCGCAGATTCTTTGGCTTTATCAAAAACATGCCCAGAATGTTCTTTTAATCAATTTTTATAATAACATCTTTGATAACTCACTGTCTATAATTGTTACGGACCTAGAGAATGCCATTGATACGTTAAGTACAGAGGAAAATGTCATTTTTTATTTAATTTAGGTCGGTGATTTTAACACTTCAATATGCTCCATGTCTACTACAAGGGTTTGTAAATTCATGGCGGATTATGACCTGGAACTTATCATCTCATTGTGTACTACTCCCAGGATTGAAGAATCCCTACTTAGTGACCATAACTGTATTATTTTGACAACTGAAATATGGGAGATTAGATCAGTAAATCCAACAATAACTGTGGGTAACATTGAACCGCATCGACCCAATGGCACAAGAATAACATGGAATGGGGTGAATGCGGACAAGGTGTTAAAAAACATTATTAAGGATTGTTCTGTGGAGATATTTGATAATTTGAATATTAACAGTGATCCTGCATTGATCCTAAGGAATTTTAGCAAAATTAACTGTTTTATTGATTACATTTTTACAAAGTTTAGCTATATGGAAAATACCCATAATAAGGGTTGGTTTGACCATGCTTGCACCACATCTCTTTCCCAGTTAAAACAGGCATTGACGAGTAGGCCAAGGGATTCGATGCTTGTAATAAAATTAGGAGCGGATTATAAACTTATACTCAAACAGAGGAAAAAAGAGTTGCAACATGAGGCCTGGGACAAACTTATTCAGGCGGCGGAGACCTCAGACTGCCAATTGTTCTGGGCGACAGTTAATTCCCCTTTTTTAAAAGATGAGGTGGTACCCGAGTTAATGTCTCACGTAAGTAGTGAGGCTGGGTAACCCACTTTTCTTGTATTTTCAAGTCTAGCCACTGTACAAGCGATAATTCTATCACCCCTAGTACCTGGTCTGTAGTACCGCTAAATATAACCCTAGAAGAGGTGGAACTCAGCAATAAAACAAGCAAGGGAGGTAAGGCCCAGGGCCCGGATGGGGTCCCAATCGATGTTTATAAAGCTGTTCCAGCTTTATGGGGTCCCTTATTAACTATTGTTTTTAACGCCGCCGTAACTAACGGAGTTCCTCCTACATGGGGAGAATCCATTATCATCCCTATTTTTAAGAAAGGGGATAAATCGGTAGCTAAAAACTACCGCCCAATTTCTCTTCTAGACTCCTCCATTAAAATTATGAGTAGGATTTTACTTGTTAGACTAGAAGAGTGGGCGGAGGACAATGGGAATTTAGCTAACACACAATATGGCTTCAGAAAAGGGCGAGGAACGCTCGACCAGTGTATTAATCTAGATCTACTAGTCAGGAAATACAGTTATGCTAAGAAAGGTTCGCTTTACCTTTGCTTCGCGGATTTAAGTAGTGCGTTCGACTTAGTGGACCACTCGATTTTATGGTGAACTTTACTACAGCTTGGGGCTCCCGAGCCAATAATCTTTTTTTTGGCTCGACTCTATGGAAAACTCCAATCTTCTGTACGGTATGGAACTAGGGGGGAATGTACGCCTAAATTTAAAGTTAGGTGTGGTATCAGACAGGGCTGCGTCCTTGCTCCTTTGCTTTTTACTTTTTTTATTAATGAGGTGAACGCATCGCTTAATTTAGTTAAATCAGATGCCCCACAGGCAAATGGCATAGAAGTACCGGTTCTGCTTTACGCAGATGACGCCGTGCTGTTATCTAGGAACCCAATTTGCCTTCAGCGGCTGATTGACAGGTTCGCAGATTTTATAACTAATAGGAAGTTGCAGATTTACAAGAGTAAAACTTACACTATGGTATGTGGCAGTGGTCGTAAAAAATCGAATTCCTTTTTCATAGACGGGCAGAAAGTTCAGCCGGTGGACAAATTTTGCTATTTAGGGATTACTTTTGCCAGAGACAGAACTTGGTCTCACGAGATATTGAATGTCCGGGCAAAAATGGCAAAAAGTGTCCACGGTGTTTTTAGATTCGCAGCTATGTTAGGCGATAGACGTATTAGCGACATGACCCAGATTTATCAGTCTAGATGCACCTCTATTGCACTTTACGGAGCAGGGGTGTGGGGGTCATTATTCCGCTAATGGCCTACAAATCGAGGAAAATAAGTTCCTTAAAACACTGCTCTGTCTACCAACATCAGCACCCACAGAGATAATCCATAGGGAAGTTGGGATTAGCTACCTGTCGGACCTAATAGCTTTTAGGCCCCTACTGATATGGAGATCCATATGGCAAAAAGAAGAGACTGTTTTTAATAGATTAATAATTAAAGATTGCCTTGAATTGGATAATTATCTTAAAATACCCTGGTTGTAGTATATTGTACATAGCTTTAAGGAAGTCTTCGACATAAATATCGTGGATGACCCTAATGCTGCAGCTGAGATGCCCAAAACAGTAATGAGGAATATGTTTCTGTTATATAGAATAAAGAGGCATCTGAGCCATAGTGGGCAATTAACAACATGTATGTTTTATAACAGCTATTCAGTCTTTGAAGGTTTCCAGACATATTTAAGCCAGGTGACAAGAACTTCACATAGATATGTCCTCACAAGATTAAGGTTCGGGTTGGTCCATCACTTGGTAGCTTTCCCACACCTTAAACAGCACCCGACTTGTCCATGCCCCTGTGATGGCCACACCAAACAAAGCACTCTGCACTTTCTTTTTATATGTGATTTATATATGAATTTTCGCATTGCCTTTTTAAATCCATTGTTTTTATAATATGGCACTTTTACTATGGATGCAGCAATGAGGCTGCTTTTTATAATGCAGGAACCAGATATTTGTTTTTTTACTGCAACTTTTATCCTCAAATCGATCAATGCAAGGAAGAGTATGACATTTTAACTGTAATTTTTAAATGGTTTAATGATCCTGTATAGTGTTGTTCAAATTAAAATTTATATGATGATGTATTTTCCTTATGTGCTTTTATGGTTGTTTTTATACGAACTGAATAAAGCTTATTGACATGACATGACTTCTTCTGCATGTAGATGCTTGTCTGCATAGGCTTACCTTTTCCTCTTATGACACAAGTCTTTCATGCAAGTTTTTTCCACTGCATTTGCTCTTCTGTTGGTCCATTGAGGTAACGTGGTCATCATGACTCTCGCAACCATCAAGGTTGCAGGGTTTTCACTGGTAGACGAGTCAGGGTTCATGTGGTAAGCTGGAAGAGTGAAATTTAAAACACCTTTAAGGTTAAGATTTTCTAGTACAGTACACTGAAAAGCTTTCTTTAGAGTACTCATGAAATGTTTGACAAGGCCATTGGCCTGTGGTCAGAGAGGGGTGCCCTTCTGATGCATCACATTAATATGACTGAGAAATGTTTGAATTCTAAACTGTTGAAAGGTGAGCCATTATCAGACTTTAACATTACAGGAACACCCCAGGTTGCAAAGATGCTGTTGAATCTCTCAATGACACATTCTTGAGTCCTAGATGAGAGATATTCAATCAGTGGAAAACATGAATAATCATCAATGATCACCATCAGGTGATGTTTGTTGCCAAGAGGACTGATGATGTCCACTGCAATTCTTTCTCATGCATGCATTGACAACTCTGACATGTTTAAAAGGATGTTGAGTGGTTTTCAGTGACAGGCAGTTGCATAGATGACAGGCCTTTACTTATTTTTCAACCCTCTCATCAAGATGTAGTAACCAGACTTGGTCTTTCAGAGCTCATTTGGTGGCAACTATTCCAAGATGTCCTTCATAGGTCACTTCAATTATCTGTTGTCGCAGACTCTCCGTAATGACAATTCTCCACCCTCGTAGAATAATAGCTTCCTGAGTAACAGACAGTTCATCTTTGACATTCTTAAACTTTTGCTATTCACTGTCACTAGTAAACGGTGAAGGCTGCTTGTACCAAGACTGATGTGAAATAATGTCTTTCAGTTTCAGCATGTCATTATCTTGACTTGTGGCAGTGACAATTTCTTCTAACGAAATGGCAGCTGGTGTGCTGGATTTCACTCTGAACTTTGTGTAAGCTTCAGCCATCTTAGGGTGCCAGGGAATTTTAGAGACACTAGTGAGAAGTATTCTCCAGGATTCTAATCTTTTCCTGGGTGTTACACAGTGGTGTAATTGTACTCGTGCAATAGCAGGCCCCAATGTTCAATGTGAGGGGGTATTTTTGCTTTTGGATTTCCAAAGAGAGTGAATAATACTTGATTATCAGTCACAAGCGTGAAGGGCTTCCCATACAAGAATATGTGGAAATGTTCTCAAGCCCACACCACTACCAAACTTTCTTTCTCAGGTTGTTAGTAAGCATGTTCAGTTTGTGACAAACTTCGTCTGGCATACGCTGCAATACGTCTTCGACTATTTGGGTGTCTGCAGTGCAAGGACGGCGCCCTACCCTACTGGGCTAGTGTCAACAACAACCTCAATGCAGCTTTGGATCAAAAGATGCCATTGCAGTAGCATTCTTAATAGCTTGCTTGATTTTCCAGAAGCTTTGCTTGCATTCATGTGACCAAAGAAAAGAAACAGTCATTTTAGCCAAGGCACTTAATGGCACACTGACAGTGGCAAAGTCTCGTATCTAGAGCAATAGCTGGACATGCCAAGAACGGAACGGATCATGGAAACATCTTGTGGGGGACTTGCAGCGACAGCGCTTGCACTTTAGCAGAATTGGGTGTCATGCTTCAATCAGAAAAGATATGGCAAAATAATTAAAATGTTGTCTAATGTAACTCAAAATTCTCAGCATTCAAAGTCAAACTGGCATCAGTGAGCAACTGACACACGTGCATGAGAGCTTTGTCATGCTCCTCCTGTGTAACTCTGAAAACCAATATGTCATCACTATAATTGGAAGCATTCATGAAAGGCAACCTCAGAACATGTCAACCCTGACTACCCAAGGAAATCGTGGTACCAGATCTAGAACCCTTTTTGTTTGGTTACTCATGCATATCCAAACAGATAAGAAGGGAGCTGAATAATCTTGTTAGCATACTGGGCAAAATTAGCTGTTCTACAGAAGGTATTTCATAATGTGTCTACAAAATGTAAGCAAAGGTTAGTGCAGAGAATATTATCCTGCACAGGCACACAAACAAATGTGTGGCAAATGTCATCGTGCTTAAGAAAGAAGGCAACTTAACAACGTGAGCATGTAAAATGGTGTTGTTTCTACCCAGACCTATAATGTGACCACATAACACCCCCTGCTTGGACGCAAGATGACTAAAGCGTTTCTAAAAAAACCAATGCTAGCAATATTGGTAAAATGGAGGATGAATCCTGGGGGAACACATGAATATACGAACATGAGGCCCAAGTTAACAACAGTGTGCAACATGGTATAATTTTAGAAGCATAACACAGGTCATGCATTTACCATTTGGGAAATGTAAGTGAAACATTTTCCAGAGAAAAAGAATCAACATCCATGGTATAGGGGGTACACTTAGACATATATTATCTATTGATCCCATCCCTAGGTCCTAAACCGGATCACTCTCCATTCAGACAAACAACAAAATAGGTAAAGGTATAAAACTCTAAAATCATAAAAAGCATTGCGCTATTTTGAAAATAAAAGCATTCAGAGAGCCATAATTAAAATGAATGTAAAAAGTGAATTCAAAAAGCAAGGTAAAAACGATGCAAATATAAAAATATTAGCCAAATTAAAAGTTCCCACAGCTCAAAACTGCCAAACTGTTTATGTGTTCCAAAGATTAGACAAAACATTGCTATTCCCAGGAACTGCAGACGATATTCCCAGAGGCACCCAGTGCATCAGGTCTATAGAGCAAACATGCTCCAGTCCATCCCCCTCAGCGTCTGTCAAGGGAGGATCAGCCAGTGCTGAGGATGAGCCAGGATCCAGATTACCCTAAGTCGAAGCATCTCAGGAGGGCTCATAGAATGCATTTAGAATCAATGGCAAGTGCGACTGAAAACTGCACAAGTGGGCCTTTAGGGGACCCACCAGCAGCTCTATGACCAAAGCTTGAACCAGTTGCATTTCGAGGCATATGTCCTGGACACACTCGAAAGTGCACAGCAGACAGTGGAAAATGGGCTGCATGCAGTGTAGCCAGCCAAGCTGCAAGAACAAGAACCAGTGGTCATTTTGCTACTGAAGTAAGGGGGCACCAAAGGACGGTATCATTCATTCATAACACAGGAGCACATGTGGTAGTGCCATCTTCATTTAGCCTCGCGATGGTACACCCATTGCAGAGCAGAACAAATAAAATCTCAGTTCTGACAACTAGGAACAGGACAAGTGGTAAGCTTCCAAAAATGCTTACACGCAGGGAGTGTATGAATAAGGAATAACTCCAAAGACCACCTAGAATGTGCTAATCAACTCAGACCCTATTATTTTTAAAAAAAGTGTGCTACTCTTGCAGTACTAGACAAGCTAAAAATGCTGGGCACCAGCTCCCTGAGATAGTGTGGGAAATGAGTGCGGAGTAGGGACTGTATCTTAGAAGAAGACCTTGCAACTTGAAGATCAAATATCTCCTTTGCAGGTGGTAAGTCCACATCCTTCTGGAACAATAAAGCTTTCAAAATGCTTAAAGCATCAAAGTGCATATTCAAAAGCTCTATCAAAGGACTAACTGTGCGGGCAGGTGGAAACAATACTTGTGTATAACAGGTCACAACTGCAGAAACCATTACCAAATAGGTAATACCTGGTTTTATCCCAAAGCAGCCTTGATCATTGACATTCAGCATCAAATAACTCCCATTAGAGAGTTATCTGAAAGCCGACGGATTACAGCTGCCAGAGAACCCTTCAGATAACATGACAAGATTTCCTTAGACGCATTATGTGTGTCATAGAGAGAAACCTTCTGGCAAATTAAGGAATTTACCCTAGGTACTCTCGCAGTCAGTACCGCTAAGTAATATAAGTATCTTGGAGTCTGGTTTGAGAGGTCCTTGAAATGGAAAATACATCTAGAGGTACTGAAGACCAGGGCTATGGCCTCGGTGAGTGGCCTGAAAAATGTAAAAGGAACTTTGGAGAAATGTCATACAGACCAGTGCTAAAAGCTTATGTGTCAATGATCCCCTCGCAATTGCAATATGGTCCTGAGCTGCGATATGTTTGCGGCAAAAATAGGTTTGAAGCTGAGGAGGGGAAGTTCTTGACAAACTTATTGCCACTTCCCAGCTCTAATGTGATCCAAGCAATAGAATTAGAAACTGGTATGATGTCATGGAACATATTGGCTGCAAAAACATGAATACGATTCTGGGGAAAGGGAAATGGTGAATTTCTAAAAGCAAGATGGCGTCTGGCTGACGCCAACGGAGATCGCTCCAGATGCCGATGGATTTATAAAGACAAATGGTGTGCTTAATACTGCAAATAGGACGGTATCATCAACGGAAAACTCGCCCTGATGACAGACGGTCGCAGGGAGGGATGATCTCTTTGCGGCAGCGGAGAGGTTGATTTCGGCGATCCTGCTCTCGGTGTCAGCAGCACTTGTGGACCTGCGGGAGCACCGTGGGAGAGCCTGTGGAGTCGGCGGAGTCGGCGGAGCTGGAGGCGGAGACAGTTACAGCCCGGGCAGTGGAGCCCAGAGCCTCACCAACAGAGCTAACAGAGCGCTCCTATCGATCTACTCGGTGCAGAGAGCTGTCGAAAGTGAATTTGCTGCCAAAATCACAGAAATCAACAGGATGGCACCAAAGAATAACCGTGGAGGGCGGGGAAAGACTCTAGAACCAGATCAGGGGGGGATACCCCCAAAGACAGTAACACAAGCCAAGGACCCGGGAAAAATACCTGTGAAAGACACTGATAAAGAGACGGGAAAAAGCATCAGGAATACCCCAGGTGAGGGGGCTGAGTCACGAAAGGGAAATGAAACGGGGGCATGGAGCAACAAAAGGGGGAGAGGGCCTAAGCCAGGAGAAGCGAATACTGGAGGCCTAAAGAGCATAACTGGCTTTTTCTCTCCGGCTAATCAAAGAGGCCCGGCAAAAAAAGGCTTGCCGGTGCCAGATAAAGACAGCATAACCCAAAAAGGGAAGAAAGATGTACAGGTTGGCTCTCAAGAGACTCGAACAGTTCCCACTGGGCCAGGACAGAAAGTAACCACCCCAGGAGCAGAGTGGGAAGAGATAGTCCACCATAAGACACGATAAGACCACTGCAACTAATATCAATATTAATACTAATACGGAAAAAGGAAGGGGGGGTGAAAAAAACGCTGTCGCTGCCCAATCTCCCGAACAAAGCCAGGAATGGCCGGGTCAACAGGAGGCAATTATGGAGTCAGGCTTAAACGCAGCTTCCGAAGATCCCGCAGGTGAGGAACAAAGGATCACAAACGCACTAGTAGAGGAGGCCACTGCCAGTAGTGGACCCAGTGGGGCTGAGGACACTCAGGATTTTGTAGATAATTTCTTCTCCGTTACCGATGGATCAGAACCCACCCCCTCAGAAGCTGCAGTCGAGAACAGCGAAAGTGTATCACAGGCCGGCTGAACTCCAGGCTCAGAGGTGAGGATAGGGGCAGGATTAAAAGATAAGGATACGGAAGTAAGAAAAAAGAGATTGACAAGGAGACAAAGAGACTCTCTCTCCCAGGAAAAAATTGATCAACCTCGGGCTAGCAGAGTCAACTCGGACGCAGCATTAAATTGGGACTATTCAGCCACCAGGAACGTGTACCCAGAGCATGCGACACAGGTAGCAGCAAGGGCAGATGATGATGCCCCCTCTCTACGGACAATTTTGGAATCAATAAAGCGGGAAAAAAGAATAGGTTGGCAACCAAGAACTTACAAGGAGCCGTAAGCAAGGTGGCTAAAATCTGTACTGATACGAACACAAGATTGGCCCAACTGGAAGAACGCACAAGCCTCTTGGAAGACTGTCAGGCTAAAGACTCAGCCAGACTAAACACCTGCGATAAACAGTATTCGGACGTACAATGGAAACTGGGAGACCTGGAAAATCGTCAAAGACTAAATAACCTCTGGGTCCTGGGTATTGAAGAAGGGGCAGAAGGGGATGATATCAGGGCCTATGTCGTGAAATTAATGAGGGGAGCCTTTCGGAATTAAACCAATGGGCCAATGGGAGTGGGAAAAGGAAATACAAAGAGCCCACCAATTTCTATTAGCTCTCAAGAAGAATCACGCCAGAGCCCAGGAAGGAGCACCAAGACCGAGAGCAATATTAGTTATATTTTGGGAATTTTTTGCTAAGAGAGGAGGTGTATTCTAAAGCTCGCCCGAATGCTAAACGCTCCTATGACAACCAGTCATTTTTTACTACCCCGGACTTCTGCCACATTACAGTCAGGAGGCGTTGGAGATTGAGAGAACTGGTGGAACCATGCCGAGAGATGGGCCTCCAGGCATACCTAATGAACCCGGCGAGGCTCAAGATCATCTACAAAAATACCACCAGGGTATTTTCGTCGGAAATTCAAGCCAAAGCCTACATGGACACGCTAAAACCAGGAAATGGAAATGGAAATTCTGCATCCCAGTGAGAAGGAAGAAGACGGATGGTAAATATGGACTATGTTCATTGATACTTCCATTAAATGATGTATGCAGATAAAGAGGAGGAGTAGAATAAGGAGAACAAGAGGGGGGCGAAGGAGGGAAAGTCTGCACAGCTAAACATTCAATGGGGAAATTCTCGATTTTGAGGGTGATATAGAGGGTGATTTAGAGATAAGCACACCACGAAGGAATATATTTAACAGCACGGCCAATGGAGGTCGACCGCCAGACTCCATCACAGACACCTTAAGTCTGCTTGCTTTTCTTTGTGGGGGGAGGGAGGAGGGAGGGGAATGAGGGCGGAGGGGGCCCTGGAAGGGTGGGGTCTGGGTTTGGGTGTGGGGGTAAAAAGAGATATAAAATTATCATCATCAGTCAACAAAGTAAATCAAAGTGGGGTACATAGGAAGAAAGATGGTGGATTTAAAAAAACTTCATGCGGATAGTCACTATAAATATATGCGGCTTGAATGATGCAAGGAAACACAGGGATTTGAAAGAATATTTAAGAACAGTACGTGCTGATATAATATGCCTACAGGAAACACATATAGAGGCCTCCCGCAAGTTTCTATTGGAACAGCTGGGTTATCAACTTCTAACCTGCACGACGAAAGGAACTCGGACACGGGGGGTGGCGATACTTGCACGAGTTAAGGTAGAAACAGTAAAAAAACAACTTGCAGATAGCTATGGTCGCTGGGCCATGGTGGAATGTCAAATACAGGGTTGGAATTTTACTCTATGCTCTATATATGCCCCCACAGTAAACAATCCGAAAATAATAAACCAAGTTAATACTCAGATGGCCGCCTGGTCTCTTCCAATAATATTGTGTGGAGATCTGAATATTAATGTGCTTAATGGCCTATGGAAAGATGATCCGGACAGATTTACAGGTCGAAAGAGAAAAATCCAAAGAGCCCTGATCCAAATAATGAAAGACAATGGCCTCATAGATATGTGGGAACAACAAAACCCAGTTGGGGGAGGTAGCACATATTATTCTACGTCACACAAAGCCATAGCACAGCTGGATTAGTTTTTTGATCTCACCAGTGTTAATTTCTCTTTCTAAGATAAAAAGGCTGCCACGGGTAATGTCGGATCATAATCCCCTAGTATTAGACATAGCAATTCCAAACAATCAGGCACAATTAACCAGTTGGTCATTTGAGAGAGCCTTAATACAAGATAGGAATTATGTCACACATATGGAAAGCTGGCTTAGTTTGGGAAGCACTGAAATTAGGTATCAGGGGGGAAACTATGAGCTATTCCATCAGGCGCAATAAGGCAGAAAAGGTGGGGATGGAGGAGAAGATGAGATTGATTATCACACTGGAAGAAGAACTGGTCAAGGCAATTAGTAGTAAAAATGATATCAAAGAGATAGTACAGAAACTAGCCTTAGCTAAGGCATCGGTGGGGGAATCGATTGCCTCTAAAGCGGCCGGAAAATTCCAAGCCTGGAAACAGGAGCAATATGAGTATAGCGAGCAAGTAGGGCGTTTACTAACAATCAGAACCAGGCAAGCAGCTACTAGAGGGGATATATCAGAGCTAATATCAAACGCTGGGGTTATAGCTACTACACCTAAGGAGATCTGCACGATATTCCAGGATTTTTATCAAGAGCCATATAACGCAGATAGGGGGGCGGCTAGAGAGGAAATAGAGCACTATCTGGAGTCTGCATTAATTGAGAAATTTACAATGGAGGATAAAGAGGCCATGGAGACTTGTTTCTCTCTTGAGGAAATATAGGGCGCGAACAATGATCTCCCCGCCGGTAAGGCGGTAGGGCCAGACCTCATCCCACTCGAATTTTACAAAAAATTCCTTCCAGTACTGCTAGAGGATCTTTATAAACTCTTGATCCAAATCCAAAAGGGAGTAGCACCCCCAAGGTCTAAGGGGGAGGCTACAATGGTGGTATTCTTGAAAAAAAATAACCCCCCGTCTCAACCAGGCTTTTACAGACCAACCAGCCTTATGAATGGCGACACAAAAATCTATTCAAAGATCCTAGCAAGCCGGCTAAGTTTAATAATTGGGAAAATAATCTCGCCCAGGCAGCACGGGTTTATCCCAGGTAAGGGTACGGCAGATCATATCAGGAGAGTGTGTACACTATTCAATGGTGTGGCAGCCTCACGAGACCCTATGGCTCTCATTTTGTTAGATGCTGAGAAAGCTTTCGATAGGGTCTCGTGGGGGTTCCTATGGTTAGCATTAGAAAAGGCAAATGTTGGTAAAGGGTGTATAAGGGCTCTACAGGTACTGTATATAAATCCCAAGCTCAAACTTAGAGTTATGGGAGAGACGAGCGGGGCAATAAACATCGGACGGGGGACTCGACAGGGTTGCCCCTGCTCCCCTCTACTCTTTGCCTTCTATATCGACTCCTTTATAAGGAGAATAGAATTTAACAGAAATATTTTGCCGATAATATTAAATGGGCATTATACAAAAATTCTAGGTTATGCAGATGACCTAGCGATTACATCACCAGAACCGGTGTCCGCTCTGGAGGAAATAGAAAGAGAGGCGGATATTTATGGTGCATTATCTGGGTATAAACTAAATCAAGGTAAGACGCAAATCATGGTTAACAACCAAATCACACTGGCATACCAAAGAGTGACCGACTCAGTGGTGTATTTGGGAATAACGATAACGTCAGATTTAACAAAGCCAGTAGAGAAAAATCTCGCCCCTGTGATTCAAAAATCTAAAAAAGACTTAGACAAATTGAACAATTTGCATTTGACAATAATAGGCCGCTGCAACATAATAAAAATGCTATTCCTCCCTAAAATTTTATATCTCTTCAGGACGATCCCATTAAAATGTAATAGCAATTGGTTTAAAGAGATGGAGGGAGTCGCGAATCGCTTTATCTGGGTGAAAGGTAAAACACAAAGAGCCATTAAAATCATGTCTTTGTCAAAAGAGCGGGGGGGCTTGATGGTACCAGATTTTAGGGTATATTATTGGGCAGCAGTCCTCCAATATGCTAGATCAAGATAAGTGGAGGGGCAGTGAGAGCATTCCAGATACATATGAACCTATAACATCGGTGGCTAGCGAATGGCTTTTAACATATAGTGAGGCAAATTACTATAAGAAAGTAAAATTTAAGACACTGGGGGCCGTAATGTCAGTATGGACCTCGGTCCGGAAAAGGCTAGATCTTGGCAGAATAAACTATTATACCCCTCTATTTAACAACCCCTCACTGCCGGCGGTGTTTTGCAATAATGTAATGAAACGGTGGGATGCGCTTGGTATAAAAACTATAGGGGATTTCACAAACGCCACTGGCATAATCACCTTCGATAAGGCACAACGTCTATATAATCTAGAGCGTAGAGATTTTTATAAATATCTGCAGATTATATCAGCTCTAATAAAGAAGCAAGGGGGTAATATGGTATTTAAAAGAGAAGAAGTTATGGAGCAAGTACGGAGTGAGGAGGGATGCATAATCTCACATATATATGGAGAACTCAGCCAGCATACTGAAGATGATCAGGGGAAAGTCTCAGAAAAATGGAGAATGAAATTGAACTTGGAAGGGAACGAGTTTGTAACTTCGCTCAAACTTGGAAACACAGTGTAAAAGGTAGCAAACCTCCAGGCACAACATTATAAAACTATCTTTGAGCTGTATTATACACCGCATAGAATAGCTCGCTGGGGGGGAACAAGTGGCATAACCTGCCCACGATGCCAAAGCATAGAAGCTGACACAATCCACATGTTTGCCTTACTTAGAGCCATTCAAAAACTCAATAGAACAGTTTTTGGTCAGAGCAATGGGGATAACTGTTAACTTAACCAATGAAGTAATGGTATTCGGCGTAGCGAAGGAAGGGGTCCCTGTAGCCCATCAATAATTTATCTTTTTAGCGATGGCCATAAGTAGGATATGTATAGCATCTTTATGGAAAGACCCAACACCTCCAACATTCCAACAATGGATGGCACGGCTATTAGCAATATATAATCTTGAGAAGGCACTATATGAGAAAAAGGGCCGGAAGGCTAAACAATTGGGGAAACATATCTGGACTCCAGTTCTAGAATGGAAAAAAAGGGTGGAGGGAACCTAATGGAAGTGCTAGCAGCAGGTAATATATTCGGCGGGTAAGAGGTCGCATCTTGTTTTGAAATTCTGACATGGTTTTGTAAATATTGCTCCTCTGTTTCTGGCCTCTCGCTTTCTTTTTCCTTTTATTCATTTTGTTAATAAGAAATATATTACCTATGGTACTCACTCTGTGTAACAATGAAGTGATGACATTTTGTACTGATGATGATTAATAAATTCTTTTTTTTTAAAAAGATTCTGGGGAAAACTGAGTGGGGAGGAAGTACAAAACATTTCTCAGTGTTGCAAGAATGAAATTCTGCAAAGTGAATTAAAGTGGGTAAAAATCGTTAGGATCAAATTAAGGCCTGTCTGCAAAGATATGAAAGTAATGTTGCATCCAAAGAATCTGCAAACTGAAATTTCAAAGAATGAGTCAAATGTGTTAGGTAAAGATGTATTCTATGAATCAATCAATCAATCAAGGCATTTTATATAGCGCGCTACTCACCCAGAGGGTCTCAAGGCGCTTGGGGGGGGGCGGGTCCGCTACTGCTCGAGCAGCCAGGTCTTGAGCTGCTTCCTGAAGGAGAGGTTGTCCTGGGTGAGGCGAAGGTGGGTGGGGAGGGAGTTCCATGTCTTGGCGGCCAGGTAGGAGAAGGACCTTCCTCCTGTGGTGGCTCTTCGGATGCGGGGGACGGCGGCGAGGGCGTGGTTGGTCGATCGAAGCTGGCGGGTCGGAGTGTAGAAGTTGAGTCGGTTGTTGAGGTATCCTGGGCCTTGGTTGTGCAGGGCTTTGTGTGCGTGGGTGAGGAGTCGGAACGTGATTCTCTTGTTGATCGGGAGCCAGTGCAGGTCTCTCAGGTGTCCGGAGATGTGGCTGTGTCGGGGGATGTCCAGGATGAGTCTTGCTGAGGCGTTCTGGATCTGCTGGAGTCTCTTCTGGAGTTTGGCAGTGGTTCCGGCGTAGAGGGAGTTGCCGTAGTCCAGTCGGCTGGTGACGAGGGCCTGGGTGACCGTCTTCCTAGTCTCGGTGGGGATCCACCGGAAGATCTTGCGTAGCATGCGCAGGGTGTTGAAGCATGACGAGGAGACGGCCTTGACTTGTCTGGTCATGGAGAGGGAGGAGTCCAGGATGAAGCCAAGGTTTTGTGCGTGGTCTGTTGGTTTGGGTGCGCTGCCCAGGGCAGGGGGCCACCAGGAGTCATCCCAGGCAGAGGGCGAAGATCCCAGGATGAGGACTTCCATCTTATCTGAGTTCAGTTTCAGGTGGCTGTTCATCATCCACTCGGCTACGTCTTTCATCCCTTCGTGTAGGTTGGCTCTGGCGGTGTCGGGGTCGTTGGTGAGGGAGAGGATCAGCTGGGTGTCGTCGGCATAAGAGATGATGTTGAGGTTGTGCTGGCGTGCGATGGCCGCAAGGGGGCTCATGTAGACATTGAAGAGGGTGGGGCTGAGCGATGAACCTTGGGGGACTCCGCAGATGACTTCGGTGGCCTCTGATTTGAACGGGGGGAGGCGGACTCTCTGTGTCCTTCCGGCGAGGAAGGAGGTGATCCATTCTAGTGCCTTCTCTTGGATTCCGACATTGCTGAGGCGCTGTACTAGGGTGCGGTGGCAGACAGTGCCCAATGCTGCGGAGAGGTCCAGGAGGATGAGGGCCGCTGTTTCCCCGTTGTCGAGCAGGGCTCGGATGTTGTCAGTGGCTGCAATGAGGGCGGTCTCGGTGCTGTGGTTGGCCCGGAAGCCAGACTGCGAGGGGTCGAGGGATCCATTCGTCTCGAGGAAGGCGGCCAGCTGCTTGTTGTCGGTCTTCTCGATGACTTTGGACGGAAACGGGAGGAGCGAGATGGGGCGGTAGTTTTTGAGTTCGGTGGGGTCCGCTGATGGTTTCTTCAGTAGAGCACTGAGTTCGGCGTGCTTCCAGCTCTCCGGGAAGGTTGCGGTGGCGACGGAGGTGTTGATGACGTCCCGTAGGTGGGGTGCGATGATGGAGTCGGCCTTGTTGAAGACGTGGTGAGGGCAGGGGTCGGTTGGAGATCCGGAGTGGATGGAGTTCATCGTGCGTAGGGTTTCTTCGGTGTTGATCGGGGTCCAGGCGCGGAGGGTGGTGGTGGGGGGCGCAGGTGCGGTCGTGGGGAGCGTTGTCTGTGTGCTGAAGCTGTTGTGTATATCTGCGATCTTGTTGTGGAAGTAGGAGGCGAGGGAGTTGCAGAGGTCTTGCGATGGGGTGATGTCGTTGTTTCCGGCGCAGGGGTTGGAGAGCTCTTTGACGATTTTGAAGAGTTCTTTGCTGTTGTGTGCGTTGTTGTCTAGTCGCTCCTTGAATGCGGTTTTCTTGGTGGTGTGGATCAGTTGGTGGTGTTTTCGGGTGGCGAGCTTGAGGGTGGTCATGTTGTCTGGTGTTGGGTCTCTGCGCCAGGCTCTCTCGAGGGCTCGGCAGTTCTTCTTGGAGCTCTTGAGTTCGTCGGTGAACCATGGTGCTTTCTTACTGCCGGGTCTGCTGGGCGGGGTCCTCAGTGGGGCGAGGTCGTCTGCGCAGTTGCTGATCCACCTCGTGAGGTTGTTGGCGGCCTGGCTGGGGTTCGCTGAGCTGGCGGGGGGGTCCTGGCTCAGGGATGCGATGAGCTGGTCGGCTGTGATCTTGTTCCAGCTTCTGCGTGCAACCTGTTGCTGGTGGTGGTGGATCGTGTTCTTTATGAAGCTGAAGTGGACGCAGCTGTGGTCCGTCCAGTGGAGTCCGGTGGCGTGGCTGAAGGCGATGTCCTTGCTGGAGGAGAAGACGGGGTCGAGCGTGTGTCCAGCGTAGTGGGTGGGGGTGGTCACCAGCTGCTTGAGACCGAGGTTGGCGAGGTTGTCCAGTAAGGTGGTGGTGTTGCGGTCGTTGTTGTTCTCCAGGTGGAAGTTGAGGTCCCCGAGGAGGATGTAGTCAGCGGATGGGAGGGCGTGCGGGCTGATGAAGTCGGCGATGTCTTCGCTGAATTGTGTGCGTGGTCCCGGGGGTCTTTAGAGAGGGTGCCTCTGAGGGTGGTCTTGGGGTCGGTGTGGATCTGGAAGTGCAGGTGTTCGGAGGCTCTGAAGGTGTCGTCGATGATGGTCGTGACAGGGATGGTGTTCCTGTGGATGATGGCGATGCCTCCTCCGGTCTGATTGACGCGGTCCCTCCGGGTGATCTTGTATCCGTCTGGGACGGCGATGGCGATGTCGGGTGCTGAGGAGGCGTTCATCCATGAATGCGACTATCAATACTTTAGTGGGAAGAAATCAGTACAATTCATGCTAAACTCTTGGCAGAACAAAGTGAGCTTTCCGTATACTAGTTGCTAAGAAGTGAACTACTGAGAGTAAAGGTTGGACTTAACCCCTGCAAGATATATGATATGGTTGGAAAACTAAATGTGATATGTTGCATATTCTGCTAAACAACACCGGAGACCATTTTTATGCCCAATATGGAATTAAGACCCATGGGAACGCTGCAGAATTTTTAACTGATATGCGTTTTTTGGATATAACATGTGCCATTGGGAGATTCATGAGGACAGTTAGAACTGTGATCACTGAGTTTTAGAAATCATGATGTTTTATGTATTTTATGGGACTGTATTAGATATTTTACTTGAAAGTAGATTTTAATGGGTAGACTATGATAAGTTTTATTGAATTAATTTGAATGTTATTTAGGCATTTGAAATAGTACATAGGACAATAGACATAAATTGCTGCACTGTTTAAAGGCCAATAGTCTAAATAAACATGTTTTTTGATTGATTCAGTACCGCTAAGAAAAATCTCAGTCTCACGATTCCTACATCGGTATTTGAAAGGTAAGATCGGTGACTCATATACATGCCCCTCTAATAGCATATCATATCTGCCCACTTGATGGTGTTGCAAACAGTTTTGGAAGTGAAAAATATCAATTGGAAGAGAAATAAACTTCTCGAATATCGAATCATCGGAAGGAATTTCTGCAACAGTGAATGGTACTTTTTCTAACTTCTCTATGTGTAACATGGTGTATGTGGCGTCCTTTTTTTGCCATGATGGTCTGTTGTTTAGTAAGATTGTATGGTGAAAACAAACTAGAGGCATTAAGATGTGTCCATGGAACGTGGCCAGCATGAAGTGTCTGTAAAGTCCAACTCAGTAACATGATAGCTCTAGGCTGCGACTGCCCATGCTGTAATGAAGACATGCCACTTTGTATGATGTCAATTGCATATGAGACAATGTTACCCAGAGAGCAAATCCTGGTGGATAGAGTAGTCATGCCATTATCAACTACTGCCAAAGCCCTTTCCAGATGGCCCCTGTCAATTTCGTGCAATCTCTCACTTCGTTGTATATTGCATACAGAAAGCCCTTCTGAAATGTTTTTGGGGACCTAACAAGACGTCCTGTAATCTCATGTCATCAGAAAGAAGGAACAAGTTTTGTTTCATCTAAGATAAGGTGGATTGTTTAAGCCAATCAAGCCACAACTTGCCAATACTGTATGTTGTTACCACCCCAAGTGTTGTGTCTGCATGTAACATGGGTTGGGCCTATTGATCCTGAACCCTTTGGTGTTGTCTAGAAAACGTGTCTGACAGTCGTTAGTGTCTAACAGCCACTCTAACCAAACCTCTTGATAAGGAATCTGAAGAATTGTAAGTTCCATTGTGAAGCATGTTGTCTTTTGTTTCCTCCATGTAATTTGTGAAATGTTGCCAGTTCCCAAATCTTTCAAATGTGGGAATGTTTGCTGTGTTTAGATCTTCGAACTTGGGCAGGTCAAGACAGGATGTTTGCTGCACAGTTTTGTTCAGGAAAATCATTTGGTGTGATATAAGGCATGCTCTAAATAAGGTTTTGTTCCCCTGACCCTGCCAATATCTTGTCCCCCACATAGATTTTAAATCAACATTGTCTTTCCAAAAGTCAAACCCTTGTAAAGACACCTGGGAAATGAAAAATTAAGAATAACTCAGTTAGAATCAGTGAGCACAGTTGTCTTAACCTGTGAAGGTGTGAGTTTATAATAAGATTCTGGGTCAGCTGGATTGTGACCAGAAAAATATGTAAACTTCTGTGCAAATGCTGTTGAGCTACCCCGTGTTGGTATAGAGCAGTGTTCCCATTGTGTGTAATTAAATTATCTGTGTGAACTGGTGACTGTAATGGTGAAAACTGAACATTTCATCATAATTGGAATTATATCATACACTTCTTCAGAATTAAAAACAGTAGAATGTTGTGGATTGTCTAGCATTTCATGCACTGTATCAATATCCCAATCATCAGAGACAGTACTAGGAGTAATTACGTCATGCAAAGAAATTTTGAATGTGTATGGTACTTGATTAGTTTCAGTTAGCCTAAATATATCATAGGATACCTAATCTCAAACAATTCCCTTAGGAACCAGAATATCAGAAATGGTCTCCAGGTATCGGTCTCTTTGCACTTTGTGTGCTGAAGAATGGTTAAACCCAAGTTCATCAGTTGAACAGTAGAGCGTTCAGGGAGATAGTGTCTGTGCAGGAGAAGAAAAAAGATAGTTGCAAAACCAATCCAGATGAACAGGAAAAGTGATGCAATTGTAATCCAGATGTATATCCATTGAGGGATAAAGTATGTATTTTTCAGCTAAATGTAAAATTCACAATCTACCTGGGGCGGTAGTGGTGGTGGGTCAGACGAATCTGAAGAGAAGTCATCAAAGTCTATGAAGTACCCAGAGGCTGTTTGATCTGTTTTCTGCAGCTCTGGAGGATGTGTAGTACGTTGCAGTAGATGCCATAATTGCCTATTTGCAGAATTGAAATTTGTCTTTCCGTAAATGTTTTTTGTAAATAAGCTGTTGATGTAACGGGAGAAAGTGATACTTCCATGTTATCTGTGTTCATCACTGATCAAAGCTTCCATCAGGACTTCCTATGGGGTAGTGAGAGGAGACAGGTAACTAGTCAGGGGCCCTCTTGGCCTATTGTGTAGAACCGGCCACATGATGTGGTTTGATGAGATCTACTGAAACAAATCTCTTGTTTTTTCAGCCTGCAAGGGGTTGTAAAAACAGTTTTGATACCTTCAACTGCCAGGACAGGTACAGGTACGCTGTAGGATGACCTCAAATTCTTTCTTGTGCACTATTTTCTCCCAGACTAGATCACGGATCTTTGGAACACAACCAGGAGTTGCTGGTGCATCCTTCACTTCACCAGTGGCATAATGTTTCTGCCAGATGTTTCTCTGAGCTTCTCGAAAGTTGTTCAGAACATGTGAAATATCCAAACGTTCATTGATGTCACATGGTGTTTTTGCCACCATTGTACTGGGACTGTTGAGGTCTGGAACCCACATCTTAATCCAAAACAGAATTACATAGGGGGTACGACCATCCATGGATTTTCTAGGTAGATTATTTAGGGCTCTCTGGACCCCATATAGATGGTGAACCCAACTGTGACCTCAACCTAATCCCTCAGCTGTTTTAATTCCTGGTTCTTCCTTTCCACTGCCACATTTCCCTCCGGATGGTAGGGGGAGGAGTACTGCACAGTCACATCCAATTTTCCAATGGTGTCTCTGTCAGCCCCGGAGGCAAACGCAGGACCTTGGTCCAAATGGATTGTGCCTAATGCGTATGCTGTGATAAAGATTTGCAGATTTTTAAAACAGTTTGGGTGTCAGCTGATTGCTGAGGCAAAATTCATAGGAATCAAGAGCAGGAATCCAGTGCTGCCAAAATTTATTTGTAAGCCCATCTGATTGTAAAGGGCCACAGTGATCCAAATACACACAAGCCAGAGGCTTGTATGAGATCAGTAGACGTGTCTGTGGTGGATGTGCTATGATGGAAACCTTTATCTGCTGACAGATGTCGCATTTAAGGACAAAATCCTTGGTCTATTTGTATAGATCTGGTCACCAATAGCATTGCTGCAATAATGAAATTGTAGCTACCACCCCTGCATCAAAAGATGCTAAACCCTCATGTGCTGCTAGGAATAACCCTAACCTGAGATCTGAGGGGCATATTATCAAGGAGTGGCTTTAAAATTATCGCCGCTTTAGCCAGGAAACTGCCGCTAAAACAGCGATATTGGGCTTGATAATATGCCGTAGAGAATTCCAATAGAAGCCCATGTTCTGGTATTAACATGGGCTTCTATTGGAATTCTCTTCAGCATATTATCAAGTCCATTATCGCCGTTTTAGCTGCAGTTTCCTGGCTAAAGCGGCGATAATTTTAAAGCCACTCCTTGATAATATGCCCCTCAGATCTCAGGTTAGGGTTATTCCTAGCAGCACATGAGGGTTTAGCATCTTTTGATGCAGGGGTGGTAGCTACAATTTCATTATTGCAGTCCATAACAAACTCTGGTGGCCAATCCTTATCAGCCAACATAATCTCACAGCCGAATGACAAGTTCTCCTAAAAGAGAACATTAATGGGATGTTATATATCCCCCTCCATCTGGAGTTGCATCTCATATAGTTGTTGTGGGACACTTATCTCCTATCCGGCTGTATATAGTCACTTAGTTTGCCAGAATCTTAGGAGTTTTCTGGCAGCAGTACCATCGTGACTTCTGCTATGCTGTCCAGCATGGTCAGAGCCTACTCCACGCTCAGAAGCAGTGTCCTCAATATCCATTGCATGCTTGATTTTAAGGTCATCCACCTTCTTCGTTTTGAATTGAGGCTTGGACTGTTTAGGTTTGTCTTCCTGTTTTATAAAGTCAGATGAGCATTGTGAGAGCATCTTTGGCATGTACTCTACTGATCTATATCCGATCGTTCTTCTCTCTCCTGGCGTTTTACTGATAAATACTGAAAGGAATGAGAGGAATATGTATCAGTATCCTAATACCTATTAGGCATTTTGATATTTTAATGGTAACGCAGATTATTTTGCCTTTCAGTGGACTCCTGTTGAGGAGATCCACTGCGTTTCTTCATTTTTTCTTTGTTTTTCTTATTATCCCACTTCTTCTTAGTAGAAGACTTTGATGCCTCTTCGAGTTATTTTTTTCCAAAAAAATCTTAACTTGTTGTTTACTAGGTCTTACTCCCAAATTATCTCTACTTATTGTAGCATAGGTTTCCTCAATAATTGTTGCTAATTCGCGTTCCTGTTCTCCCGGAGTAACATTTATGAGTCTCTGGCATATAGCCAATGCTACTGTTTCCCTTTTAATGCTACTTAACATTATGGTGGATACTGCGGCAAAGTTATCCATCAGTTTCATCCCTTAATCCAGGAGCTGCCACATACTCATTTGGAATCTGTTTAAGCACTTCTGCCAAAACAGCTAGTGAGGGTGTACCATGTGTTCTGGTATATACTGCAGCAAAGACTGTTCCCCAAGTGGTGCAATCTTCCAAGGGGGAGCCATCCCCATTAGCAAGCATATTGTGAGAATTCTATGTCTCTCCTGAGGTTCTATATGGAGAAACACTTCCTCAAGCTGATTTATTTTTTGTGCAATCCAGAACAGAATTTCCTCCAGTCTGATGGGAATTTCACCCATGACTGCATCACTGGGCTAGTTCGTGGCATATCTAATTGTGAATGTGCAGCTTGAGCAGCTCTTGCAGGATTCATTGTCATTGTTCTCATGACAAATCGGCTAAACACCCATATGTTTTAACCAGATCTGTATATAGCATATGTGGGTCTAGAGCTGTCAGATGTTCCATATCTGTGTAAGGTGTGTAACCAGCTGAGATTGGCCATGTTGCTCCCTCGCTGCTAAGGGGACCTAGTCTAACATTGTTGTGTGCCTATGGTAGGATACCTATAAACCTATTTTGATATTCTTGATACGTTAGTGGCATTTCTACTGCTTCAGTTGTTGGGAACTGAAGCCTCAGTGTCTTTTTCAAACTGCCTTGTTCGTTCTTCTGCTGCCGGGAATTTAACCCATAAATAGAATACCTCTGCCCTGAATGCTCTGTGGGCCTCAACCAGGAATGTAATGTGCCCAACCGTAAGGAGTATTCTACTTTGTAACAGCATTTTGGTAACTGCATTGTCTGCAGTTCACTGGTATGTTAGTTGCTGCATCCTTGTCAGCCATATGAATATGTGGAATTCAGAGAGGGTACCTCTATGGGTGATCCTTTGAAAGGTTCAGGCTTCAGAACCTACAGCCAATACAGAAGATTTACCTACTCAGCTGATGAGGATTTTTTCCTAAGACCACAGACATCTCTGGTTAACAAGTGAATAGGGGTCTTTGAATATACAAAAGAAAGCTACCCAGGTGATCCATTAAATAAGAACCCAAACTACAAAGTTGGTGGTACCATGACGTATAGCTTATACTTTCTCAATACAACTGTGCATTTGTTGGACAACATAACCATCAGAACTGTGTAAGATTGACCTCAAACAGACTATCTGGATTTGTTGGCCTTAGTCCTGATAGCTGACTGTGCACCATCTTTACCCCTAACCTGACAAGGTAGCAAATGGATTGTGCAACCTCAGAACCAGACAACCCTGACTCCTCAAGGAAATCGTGGTAACATATCAAGAACCTTTTCATTTGGCTACGCATGCATACCAAAGAGATACACAAGAAATACACAACATGCAGTTTCAATATTTATTAAAGAATTGTGATTCTTGAGTAAAAATGCATGTGCTGCAATAATCAATAGAATGAAGCAGAATAATGCTACCAACATAATGAGAATGGTGAAAAAGATAAATAGTTGAACCATTTTGCTATTACAGAGAAGATATGCTTGCACATAAGTAGTGTAATATAGTACTCCTACCTAGCGCTTCCTAACCTAGTCTGCCTAGGGTGGGGTGAATCTGCCAAGTCCCTGTAGGGTGATCTAACTGCCCGTTAACCTGTGGGTAAGTGCCATCAGGCTGCTCGTCTTGGTGGAGAGCTGGGTAGCATCCCTCGTATGAGGTAAACAGGAATCAGTTGTGCTGGGTTTCCATCATGTGGGGACCTCTCCGTGCTAGCGAAATGCTCCTCTGTCTAAACAAGGAAGTGATGTCATTTATACAATAAACATCATCCATGCCAAAGTCCCAGTCATGTCACTATTGTTTATCCTATTGTGATAGCTCTGTCGCTTAAAGGACAAAACAATTAACATTTTGCACAGTGAGCTAACCATTGTAGAACATATTCAAGGTATCTGATAATGTGCCTTTGAATTGGAAATGTAAGCAAAGCTCAGTTCAGAGAATATTATCCCCGACAGGCACACAAATTAATGTGTGTCAAATGGCCTCATATTTAAGAAAGAAGTCCACTTAACAACATGAGCATGTAAAATGGTGGGTTTTCCACCCAGGCCTATAAAGTGACCACATAACATCCCATCATTTAAAGTTAAACAAAAAACATTGACAAGAACAACAGAGTAGTACAGTGTTTCCCAAATTGTGTTGGCCATGTGTATTTATCTTGTTGCATTTGCTGCACTTCAAAGACAGAGGTCAATTGTCAGTCTATGTTTTTTGACAAAGCCCTGCTTATTTTCTTTATCATGGAGATTGGCGTTTACAAACTCTTCTCACGTTGTAGCCAGAGAAACAAAAGTAAGGTGAATTATGTGACAATCTTGCTCCGTACACCAGTGTGAAAGGAAAAGCTGTACGCTGTTGTAAGAAACTAGGTTGTTGGTTGACTGGGATGTGAGCCCCGGCCATGCACCATTCAAAATCCTTGTCACGGTGAGGCACAAGCCAGCCCTAAATTAAACTGTGCTCAACCCTCTGATGACTTGGCACAGAGAAGTCAGGCTTAATTAGAGGCAATGTGTAAAGTATTTGTGCAACACTTCAAGCAGTAATAAAGTGAAAAACAGCACCGAAAAACAATTCCTCACCAAGGTAGATTAATAGAACTTTTTAAAATATTTAAAACAAGATCACAGTGACAAATATCCAATCAGTAGAACCGGAGATTTGCAATTCTTTTTTTTGTGTGAAAATCGTGCCAAAAAGCACAACGCTACAACTGTGTTTATCTGGTCACAACGGACCGGGACAAAGTAATAAGTTCAGGCCAAGAGCGATGGAACGCAGGCTGGCTACAGGCATCAAGTTAGGCCCAATGATACCGCAAAGCCTGGTTTGTGGAGCTTTGCAAAGATTCGTGTTGAAGATGCATCGTGCAGTAGAAGCTAAGCGTCAGTTTCTAGATGCAGTTAGGTTGCAATGGGAGTACTTGTGTCATTGTCGATGATCCCGTTGATGGCTCTTGGATTGCAAAGTCCGGCATCGAGGATGAGGCATGCACTTTATGGCAATGCATTGGTTCCACAGAGCTACAAGGCTGTGAAGCAGAGTCAGGTATCATCGTTGAGGCTGCCGTCAATGAGAGATCCAAGGTCTTGCACCAAGGATACTTTGTGCAGTGGCAGTTCTGATGGGGCTGCAGCAGTGATACAGGTATTTTAACAGGCCAAATCCATGCAGCTGGGGTGATGCATCCATTCAGCTTGAGTTTGCACCACGCAGCAGAGTGGCTGTATTGGTTCTGTTGGATCAACAAAGTCTGGCAGAGCACCCTATGCCCACTTCTAAGGGCCCTGCACTGGAGTGGCACCATTTGGCAGGGTAGACTCACACAGATGGCAGAGTCCAGCTGCAGGTGCAAGGTTGTTGGAAGTATTTTGTGTCCTGAGGCTTCCGATCAGGTGGCCAGGAAAGTAGCCCTTGGATTCTAAAGTTCCAAAGACGCAGGTCCAATCCTTCTCACCCAGACAAAAGGGCAGCAGGTCAGCACAGCAGGTAATAGTTTTTCAGAGCAGCAATCCAGCAGAGTGGCAGTCCTTTCAGCAGCACAGTAGTGCATTTGAAGTGGAGAGACGCTTCTACAGGGAGGCTTTTGAAGTGCATGGATGCCCTGCCTTCCCTGCCCTGGCTCCAAACTAACTACAGGGGGTATGCATCCCTTTGTGTGGAGGTAGGAAAAAGCCTATTCAAGCGTAAGTGGGGCTGGGTACAGCTCCCCCATCCCATTTTGCTCGTGATGGCCCATCCAGACACACTTAAGCTTCCTATTGTGTGTAGCTGTCTAGGAGGTATACACAAAGCCCAACTGTCCCCTACTCCCTGTCATGTGACCCAGAGACAAGCTACAGGCATTAAATTGCTAAGGCATGAAACATGACAATTTTCTAAAAGAAGCATGTTCAAAATTGTAATTTACAAACTGGCTTTACCATAAATTAGGAATAATCCTTTCAATTCCAATGACACCAGACATGATCCGAGTACTTGTTCCCATTTGGAAATAACACATAAAATGTAGTAAGGTAAATCCAATGTTACCGTTTGGGACTGGTTGGTCTTGAAGTAGTGAAAAATGACTGTAGGGGTTTTCACTACAAGGGTGTAAAACTTAAAAGTACATGTCCAACTTTTAAAGACTGTGCATCCTGCCCTCTGGGATGTCCAGAGCCTATCCTAGGGGTGACTTATATGTATTTAAAAAGAAGGTATCATGTCTTTTAGGATAGTCTCATTGATTTATATCCCATTTTACATACATTATCCTATCCACACGACTATAATGATTCTAAATAGGTGACTTTTTACCTAATAGCTTGCTCCTGTCTCTTCAACACCAGGCTCTCAATCTTCTATCTGATTCCCTGTACCTGACGTACATAAACATGTCCCCAGGCACGGCAGATTTATTCTGTATAAGGGTCACCATTGTTTTTGATCCTTGGCTAACAGCCAGCTGTGCATGATCACACTTGTTTAGGAAAGCATCGGTGATTGTTTTCAAAACATCCATGGTTTCTTTAAAAACATATCGATTCTAGAAAAAAACAGCGAGTGACCACTTTAGTATAAAATACCCCTAGTCCCCCCTACAAATTAGAGGAGGATTTCTTCAAAGCTGAGACAGGGCGTCCTGCATGCCGAATCTCTGACACCCAGCAGTCTGACATCCCTTGTGGGTTGTCATCCTCAATGCAGAAACAGGGTCATTCATTCCCAACCATCAGGTGAGGGGGCTGGTTCTTCCCTAGGGGTTTCTTGGCTACAAGATGCTCATAGAGATACACACATACACCTACACATCCAGATTAGGTTAGGTACATTTTAGCAAAATTACTTAGGGCGCACATTTTAGGAATATGCAAGTGCAACTGTTTTTATCTGAACTGTTTCTGTTCATCTTCTTAGCACGACGGTAGAAATGTATCTACTATTCACTAAATGGGTACTAGCAATCTCTCCTGATAGTCGCAGCACATATGTTTTACACCAGGCTGTCGCTGTACCAATAAATACTTATTGAAATGCCCTAATCGCCATCCTGTGTATTTCCTGAGTGAAAGCAATCATGAGTGTCTGAGTGAAATGTACTATACTGTTTTCCACAATCCCTGGGGAATCAGGGTTGTCATGTTCAGTGGTTGCCAGACACTACCTACACCAATGTAGAATACAGGGGGGTGGTAGTGGCACTGTAGAACTAGCTGGTCTAAAGGCTGATATATCCTGTGGAGGTGTCCGGAAGTAGTGGAGACACCAAGCCCTCAGTTTAGGTTATCCAAAATGTGCAGGTCCTGGGGGACTTCTAGGAACTACACGACAAAGAGTTGGACAGGTCAAAAAATTTATTTTGCACAGTCATAAATGGTAACTTAAAACTGCACACACAGGCTGTAATGGCAGGCCTGGGGCATGCTTAAAATGCTACTTAAGTGGGTGGCACAATCAGTGCTGCAGGCCCACCAGTAGCATTTAATTTACAGGTCCTGAGCAAAGGAATTGCCACATTAGTAGGGTCCTACAAGTAAATTAAATGTATCAATTAGGTTGACGGCACCTGCGTTGCAAAGTCCGGGGGTCGAAAGATGTGTAACGCAGTCGGGGCAATGCGTTGGTTCCAAAGAGCTGTGAGGCTGCGATGTGGAGCCTAGCATCCTCATTGAGGCTGCCGTCGGTGAGGGATCCAAGGGCTTGCATCAAGGATGCATTGTGCAGGGGGTGCTAGGTGGCGCACGAGCGGAATGGCCGCCATGAGGTGAGGCTCCCACAGACTGGCCATACAATCCTTCATTTATTCTGCTCTTCGCCTGCATATTCAATGCTAAAGTGCGGGGTGTGAATCTTAATACTTTCGGAGTTGCAGCGGTGCAGTTGCTGGAGCCGCTGGAGGTGCCGGTGTGACCTGGTGGGCAAGTGAAGTGACGTGCGGGGGTTCCTCCTGCTGCTCCTGGAGATGTTGGCCGGCTGACTCGTCTACGGGAGGTCCCGGCCCGCCACTAGGTGACCAGGCCGGCGCGAGAGGGAGACGGACGGATCGGTGAGGGCTGTCAGCACTGCGGAGGATTATTGCCGCTACAAACAGCGTGGCGAAAATTTGGCAGGCGCATCGGGGGTACGGACTTTTGAGTGTTTGCCCCTGATAGTCTCGCGGCGGTGGGGCACCCTTGCCTGTGGGTCCCGTGCGGCCATCTTAGAGGCGCTTACCGCGGGCTCTGACTGTGCTGTGCCCTCAACTGCGCTGCTGGAGGTGCATCCCGCCATTGCCCTGGATAAATATTTGAGCGGTGAGTGCAGCTCCTGCCTGATGACTGCGGCTTTGGGGTGATTGCTTGGGGGTCGCCTAAGTGGACTAGGCAGCAGTGGTGATTGAGCTGGGGTGGCGCCGCCATTTTCCATCTCCACTGGTGACACTTGCAGGTGGCGGAGCCGTGCTACACATCTGCTGAATTGGCTGTTGTGGGACACGAGGAAGGAGCATGGTGCCCGAGTGTTGGTGCAGCTGCCAGGAGTATAAGGAAGGACGGCGAGTAGTGCTGTGGGTGCACTGCCCCAGTGGAGAGTGACACGGAGGCCGGTGTTGGGAGCAGATCCTCGTGGAGCAGATCCTCGAGCAGAGTGGCTGTACTGTTCCTCCCTCGGGGTGCGTGGACCTCTTTGCTGGAGAAATCAGTGGATGGTAAATACGGCTGAGGATATAATTGCACTGGCTGCCGGGGGACTTCCTATTTTTCTAACTGCAGACTTTGGAGTTGAGCCACTGGTGGAGAAGAAGCGCCAACGCGTGACATATGACTAGTGGCAGGCACGGGGCGCAGAGTTGCCTGCTACTTGAGGTACTGGACTGAGCACTAGCGAGAGGGGTGTCGGGCAGTCCTGGTCCCCGGTTGACATATTAGAGTGCTCCTACACTTGGGCCATCATCAGGAGGTGTGTGGCGTGCAACATTGTACCCCTGACCATTTCTACTACAGGTGCTGTTGGATTGAGGTGGGTGCCTTGCTGGACACATTTGAGCGTTGGTGGCTTGGTGGGGCGCTAGGGAAGTAAGCCCCGTTGAAGAAATTGTGGGATCTGGTTGCCCTGAGACCACTGTTGGGCCTGGGGTCAAGATGGGGAGGCTAGGTGCTCGCCAATCGAAGCATGCATTTGAGACTAAAAAGGCTAGTAAACAGCAGAATGCGGAAGAGGGAGTTGGAGCAGAGGCTCCTACACAGGATCAACCCCAAACGTCAGGTGACGATCTTAAGTCGCTTCTCACTGAAGTTCGACAGGGTTTTGCGACCATGGCAGATAAAATTTATACGGTCTCTGCGTGAATGGGTGCTATAGTGCGCACAATAGAGGGACATGAGACGTGCATTAAGGAGGCAGAACGTGTGTCAGACGTGGAGGACACCACTGCCCAGCTGAAAAAGGCGAAGTTGCAGATGGACATGTTGCTTAAGATAATAGCGGCGAAAAATGAGGATATAGAGGCAAGAAGTCATAGAAATCACATCCTCGTACTTGGGATTCTAGAAAGTACAAATACGGGGCGGATTGAGAATTATATTGAGAGCTTGCTCAAGGCTGTGGTGGGCACCGAACTGCTGTCCTCCCACTTTGTAGTGGAAAGAGCGCACCGCTCGCTGGGATCAAGGCCTCCCCCTGGTAGCTCTCCTAGGCCCATCATCGCTCGCCTAATAAATTATAGGGACAGAGACATTGCTTTGCGCATTGCTCGGGGAGAAAAAGCAATTGTCATATGTTGGCATCTCTTTCACCATGTACCCGGATTTTACGATTCATGTGCAAGAGGAGCGCCGCAAATTTTTGGGAGTGAAACAAAAACTCAGACAAGCTCAAATAGACAACACCCTATTATACCCTGCTCGCCTTCGCGTTACTCATCAGGGGACACAAACATTATTTACTAATCCACAAGAAGTAGAGGATTACTTGAAACAACTTAAGAAGCTGAAGGGATTGCAGCAAGGCTTGGGGGGCTCCCCTGGCTCACAGTCCCCGGAGGAAGAGTGAGGCTCTCAGCACATGGCTATGTTGCACTGTATAGTGACACCTCGTGCTTTGCTGATACGGCTAGTAGCCTGATTGATAATAGCATCGTGCGATGAGACATTTTGCATACCTGCTACATGGCCTTTGCTTTGCAAATATTTTGGATGGCGAGAGTGAACGTTGAACTACTCGAGATGGACCTGGAATGCCGCGGCTGAACGGCGTGGCTTTTGGGCTGACAAGAGGTGTAAGTGGGCCACCTAGGCACACTTCCCACCAGGGAGAACCCCAATTTTGTTGCTACTTTGGTGATGTTTTTCATCAGGCTTCCCATATGTTTCTGGGGAGGATTGGGCTCAGTTGGTCTGTTTGAGAAGATGAGGGTCATTTGGGAGGGGGTGGGACACACATTACTTCCATGATTGGGATGCTTCAGTGGGAGGGGGGCGGGATGGGAGGGGTCGTTTGTTGTCACTTTGATACAAGTATGCAGGTCTCTGTCAACACCTATGACTGGTTAAATGTGCGAATGATGGATTGTCCACATGCAATGCAGGATGGTCAGGAGATGACTCCCTTGTTTGATGACACAGGAGGGGGATAACACTCTTAGGGTGCTCTCATGGAATGTGTGGAGCCTTGGGGATCCGAGAAAACAGAGAAAGGTATTGGCATATCGTGACAGACAGCGGATTCAAATAGCACTCCTGCAGGAGACCCACATTGCGCCACAGGCTGTGAATTTATTTGCTAGCCAATGGGTGAGTTGCCAAGTATTCTCCTCCTATTCCTGCTATGCCCGGGGTACGGCAATACTTTGCAGTAAATCTATACATTTTGAGAGGATGAGGGTGGTGGAGGATTCCCAGGGTAGATATGCCAGTCTTTGGGGGCGATTGGGCAGAGACACTGTGACAATTGCTAACTGTTATGGCCCTAATTCCGATTGCCCAGAATCTTTCACTACTTTATGGGGTAAGATCCTAGCGATTGGTTCGACTCATGTTATTTGGGGGGGTGATTTTAATGTGGCTCTAAACCCACAATTAGATAGGTCCAATGCAATTTCGCAGCATTATACCAGAGCACAGGAGGATCTGCATGGAATAATGCTAAACGGGGGGGCTGCTCGACAGCTGGAGATACATGCATGCCATGCAAAGTGAGCGTACACATTTTACATCATATAGGGGAACCTGGGCGCGCATAGACTATTGTCTGGTTACTAGGGGCCTAGGGTCGACCATTGAAAATGCTATGCATTTGGCCAGGACGTTTGTTGATCACTGTCCGGTCAAGGTTTCGTTGTCTCCCCCAGGGTATGATAGACCTCGACTGAGCTGGTGGCTCCAGCCCACGGCCCTGTTGGATTTGGTTTTTCAAACAGAATTGGGCGGGGAGATCAAAGATTTCTTTGTCCGGAACAAAGGCTCTGTAGACAGTGTAGAACTGATATGGGAGGCGTTTAAAGTGACGATCTGCGGGTACTGCATATCTAAGAGTTTCGGAGTGTTGAGGGATATACAGAATACAATTTGTAAACTGGAGCACGATCTGAAGGGGTTGGAGAGAAGGATGGGAAGGGGGAAGTGGGGCAGGTGCAACAGGACTTTTGTACACTTTTAACTGAATATGAAGATGCTGCGCACAGAGAGGCCAAGTTTAGGGGTCGATACTGGACAGCACGCAAATACGGGGAGGGTGTCAGGCCAGGGAAGGTGTTAGCTGCACTAGCTAAGGGCCCTCGTTTTAACACCCATGTGCTGGAAATACATGAACCGGGACAGGAGACACATAGGGATTCTCTATACATATTGGAGGCATTTATCATGCACTATACCGCACTGTACACTTCTCAGAGGCAAGGTGTCATTGACCTGGGGGACTTCATGGGGGATGTCGCGCTTGGATGGCTTGGGGATACACAGCAGAAATTCCTTAGCATCCCATTTGAGATTGACGAGATCAGGGAGGCTATTATGCAGCTTCAGAATGAAAAGGCGCCGGGCTCCGACGGCCTATCGGCAGAATTTTACAAGGCCTATATTGATACTATCGCTCCGGTCCTGAAGGAGGTTTATGAAGAGTCCCTAGAGGTGGGAATTCTCCCTGCTTCAATGAGAGAGGCGATAGGTACATTGTTACTGAAACCAGGGAAACCACCAGAGTCCTGTGATTCTTATAGGCCACTGTCCCTGATGAACTTTGACACTAAAATATTGTCGAAAGTGTTAGCCAATCGCTTGTCCCTCTTATTAGATAAATTGGTACTGCCTGATCAATCGGGATTTGTGCCTGGTAGGGCCACCTCCCAAAGTCTTAGGACTTTACTTTCGCTGGTGCAGACTGTAGCGCCAGATTTCCCACTCGCCGCAGTATTTTTAGATGCTACTAAGGCGTTTGAATCGGTGGAGTGGGACTACCTATTTGGAGTGCTACGGAGGATGGGGTTCCCTGAAATGTACTTGTCCTGGATAGCGCTGCTGCATCATCGTCCCACGGCTCGGGTTCTGATCAATGGCCATTTATTACATCCCCTTACTATCTCCAGAGGCACTCGTCAGGGGTGCCCGTTATCTCCACTCCTGTTTGCCTTAGCGGTGGAGCCTTTGGCTTGCAGGTTGCGGCAGTTGCATCAAGACAAAGCATTCCGCTGCTGCCTATGACAAATATTGTTTTTTCTGTACGCGGACGACTTCACGCTTTATATTAGGGATCCGCAACAGAACATTAACTCCATTTTACGGGAGTTTATTAAATTTGGTCGTCTGTCTGGCATAAACATTAACTGGGGGAAGGCACAGGTTTTACCTCGTACTCCGGCGGTGGGGCAATTCCCGCTGGATTTTCCGATAGAGTGGTGCGACACGGAATTGAGGTATCTCGGCATACAGGTGACCGGAGATA
Organism: Lissotriton helveticus; assembly: GCF_964261635.1. Classification (NCBI taxonomy): domain Eukaryota; kingdom Metazoa; phylum Chordata; class Amphibia; order Caudata; family Salamandridae; genus Lissotriton; species Lissotriton helveticus. The sequence continues at coordinate 1,461,147,766 of NC_136067.1, read as the reverse complement.
ACGATGACACTATACAGGCAAACTATGGTACGGCTATCACCCGTCTCACTGCCAATGTTACTCGCTGGATATCATTGCCTCTTTCGCTTGCCGGAAGAGCCTCTCTCATTAAGATGATTGTACTGCCTCAGTTCCTTTATTTATTTCTTAACATTCCATATGATCTGGGGCGGTTTTTCTTTAAAACGCTGCGTTCTGAGCTGCTTAGGTTATTATGGGGGGGTAGACAGGCGAGACTTAGCTGGTCGACATTAACGAGACCATATGAGCAGGGGGGTTTGATGTTCCGGATTTTGAGATTTCTTTTTTAAGCGCACAGGCACACTATGCTTATTATTGGGTGTACCCTCCTCGCTACATGGCCCAGATAGCTGTAGAAGGCTGACTTGCTCCTCCAGTACCACAAAGTGGATTGATACACGGAACTGCTGGCACTAGCGCAGCACGGCCTACAACTGTCACGGGTACGGGGGATGCATGGCACCGCGTTACTACGTTGCTGGAGGTGCCTGTTCTTTATTCCCCTAGGCTCCCGTTGTCATACCATCCTGACTTATCATTACTACAGGAGAAAGGCTTTCAGAGTCTATGTGCGCGTGCACATGTAGCCACTTAGGGGGATTTATTTCACGATGGGGTGTTCCGCTCATTGGATCATATCTTGTCTGGAGTGCAACCCACGCCTTTGGACACTTTCCTTTATATTCGGCTTAGACAAGGGATACAGTCTATTCTCCCTGCTTTCCCACTGGAACCAGTATGTCTTCTCCCCTTACACCACATGCTGAGCTCCCCGGATGGGAAACACATTGTGTCAAGGTTATACAACAGTATCCGTACACATAGGGCATGAATAGTGAGTCGGTCCCGTGCGCATTGGGGTGAAGCTCTAGGGCGGGAGATTTCTGATGAGCAATGGCGTTACTGTTGCATGCAAATGACGCAAATCTCGTCTAGTTGCGCGTTATCCATTATAAGTACTTGCATAGATTATATTATACGCTGGTGAAAAAATTGCGGTTCAAAATGGCAGATACAGATAGGTGCCTAAGATGTAAGCAACCAGGAGCAGGATTTCTCCATTTAACCTGGGAGTGTCCGACCATACAGGAATACTGGGAGCAAGTACTGACAGCATTGGGTACCTTGATTGGTACTGTTTTGGAATGAGATCCGCTGCTCACATTGCTGGGATATACGGCACAGATACTTACACTGTATAGAAAGTTTGTGGCTATATCACTGCTACTAGCCAAACGAAGGGTGGCATGCAGGTGGGGTAGGGGTTGTGCCCCAAAATTTAAGGAGTGGATAGCGGACTTACTCTGTTGTCAGGAACAGAGCACCACATATGCTGAACTATTGCCACTGGCTTCAAGGCCCAAGGACATCTGGGGGGCTTTACAGGAATACCTTCTGTTGCAGGACTCTGCAGACAATGGTAACGAGCTCTCTGATGATATGTGAATTTTCAGCTCCTGAATGTGAAGAATGCAGGCCTTGGCTTCTGCCCAAGCACGGTCCTCATGTTGATTAGTGTAATCTCAGCTGGGAGCACTGTAGGGAGTTACTTATACATTGTTACTGTATGATATCTGGCTGACATGTTAAGCATGGGCAATTACTGGGGAAGAATTTGTAGTGGTTTGGTGTTGTATCATTGTGACACAGTCTTATATGACTTATTGTGACACTGACTTGAAAATTTAAAATAAAAAAAAATAAAAAAAGGATGCATTGTGCAGTAGCAGTTCTGATGATGCCACAGCGGTGATACAGGTCTTTTGACAATTTCAATCCATGACGCAGGGGTGTTGGGTCCGTTCTGCTTGGGTTTGCGCCACGCAGCAGAGAGTATGCGTAGATTCCGCTGGATAGACAGAATCTGGCAGAGCCTCCAATGCCCACTTCTAAGGGCCCTGGACTGGGGCACCAATTGGCAGGGTACACTCTCACAGATGAGAGAGAGCAGCTGCAGGTGCAAGGTTGTTGGAAGTCTTTTGTCACCTTGAGGCTTCCAATCAGGACAGCCAGGAAAGTAGCCCTTGGAGTCACACCGGGTTCAAAATATGCTGGTCCAATCCTTCTCACCCAGACAAGAGGGCAGCAGGCAGCAGATCAGCACAGTAGGGCAATAGTGTTTCAGAGCATCAATCAAGCAGAGTGGCAGTCCTTTCAGCAGCACAGCAGTGCATTTGAAGTGGGGAGAAGCTTCTAGAGGGAGGCCTTTGAAGTGCATGGATGCCCTGCCTTCCCTGCCCTGACTCCAGACTAACTACAGGGGGTATGCAGCCCTTTGTTGGAGGCAGGACACAACCTATTCAAGTGTAAGTGGGGCTGGGTCCAGCTTCTACGTCTCATCCTGCTAGTGATGGCCCATCCAGACACACCTAAGCTTCCGATTGTGTTTGGCTGTCTAGGAGGAATACACAAAGCCTAACTGTCACCCACATCCAGTCATGTGACCCAGAGACAAGCAGCAGGTATCAAAAGGCTAAGGCAGGAAAATGCCAACTTTCAAAAAGAAGCATTTTCGAAATTGTAATTTAAAATTTGGCTCTACAATAAGTTAGGAATAATCATTTCAATTCCAAAGACACCAGACATGATCTGGGTACCTGTTCCCATTTGGAAATAACACTTATAAAATGTAATAAGGTAAATCCAAAGTTACCGTTTGGGAGTGGTAGGTCTTGCAGTAGTGAAAAATGACTTTAGGAGCTTTTCACTACAAGAATGTAAAACTTAAAAGTACATGTCCAACTTTTAAAGACAGTGCACCCTGCCCTCTGGGCTGTGCTAGATTTTAAATTCCCTTTCCTATGATGCCTTTGCTATGCTGTTTTAGATTAGCAGCGTGTGGCTAAATTACATATATTGATGCTTGCATCCAGTAGCCCGTCAAGTATCCTAGCAGCATGTAGGCTTTAGTTAGCTTGTGTGACTCTGTTTTGTATTTCGCAATCCATATTAGACTGTGTCTGAACTAGATTCTATTATACATACTGCTTGCTTCAGCAGAAAGCTGCTGGGGTGCATTTTCTCCTAAGGTTGGGCCTTACTGTACTAGTGGAAATATTGTTTATACTTCTGCATACCTTTCCCATGAGACAAGCCTGCTCCCACTGGCTCAGCTGCAGGCACAAGCAGAATGACCGTGCCGGGGAGATATATTGTGTACCTGGCCTCAGACTCTTAGCTCATCCTTGTGTGCCACTCTTTGTCTCCTGCTGGCTTCTGTGGAAAGTTACTGGGTGGGTGTGTCTTGTGCTCCTGCTGAAATGTATAACTTCTATTCCTAGGCCAGAGAGGGGTAGTCCCTCTCCGGTCATCTTAGGGTGCAGATCATGACGAACTCATCTGCAGAGAATATGGTAATAAATGCTTGTTTGGATTCACTACTGTCTGACCGACTCTTCATTTGTGAAGGCATAGCAGGTGGTTGTATGTGTATAACCCGCGGGACCTTGAGGGCCCCGTCCTTCAGCTGCCTTGGACCTACCCTCTGGGTGACTTATATGTATTCAAAAAGAAGGGTTAGGCTTGGCAAATGATTTATTTTGCAGACAAAATGGTAGTTTGAAACTGCCCACACAGGCTGTAATGGCAGACCTGAGGTATGTTTAAAGTTCTGGTTAAGTGGGTGGCACAATCAATGCTGCATGACCACCAGTAGCATTTAATTTACAGGCTCTGAGCAAAGGAAGTGCCATTTTACTCGGAACCTACGAGTAAATTAAATGTACGAATTAGGTATAAGCCAATTTAACCATGTTTTAAGATGAGAGCACAAGCAGTTGAAGCACTGATTTGCAGAAGTAAATAGGGGAAAGTCCTAAAACCAACAAAATGCAAACAGGATGGTTGAAGGGAAAAAGTTATGGGGAAAACCATGCCAATGATGCCAGGTCTAGCAGAAGTCATGTTTTGTAACACGCACAGAGTGTAAATACCTGTAAATGAACTGTACACATTCAGCAATAGGGAAAGCAATAATATTAAAGCATCATTTTTTATTTGGATCAAAACAAATCAAGATACTTTCCTTAATTAAGCGCAAATTATAGATATTAGTTGAAACCTGATTTCCACACATTATCATTTGTGCGCAATATATTTTTATTAGTAAAACTGTATGTATGTGTACATTTAGTGGCCATTTCAATGGGAAATGTGCTGTTTGCAAATGACAGTGTGCTGCCACAAGATGCTTTAGTCACTTTAAACAAGCATTTGGAATACAATAGGTTTTGCATTTGCGAGAGTATAAGCTATTGGCATTGTAAATTACAATGTCTTTTATTTATGTTTTAAAAAGCAAAACATAAATAAAAAGCATTGTCATTTACAATGCCAATAATGCGAGACCTATTACATTGCAGATGCTTGTTTTAAAATGTTGATGACACATCTCACTTTGCTCCATCCTAAAAATCATTGACTTACTCTTTGATGATGTCCTGTCTGTTGTCACCTCCGCCAGTGTTCTTGAAAAAGCAGCACAAAACTGGAGGGTTTTCAGGTTCTGCCCCTTTGCCTTGTGTGTTTCTGTCGAGGCTGATCACACTTAGAGGTCACGACACAGTCAAAGAAAAAAGTCAAAATACAAGCCACTCTACGCATTGTGCAAACTACAGGGCATGTAGTCCAACTACGGTACCAATAAGGAAAGTCACGAAATCCAACCTGCTCACAGTAACTGGCCACACATCACAAGCATTCCCAGGGAAGAGGGAGAAGATAATAGAAAAAGCTCAATGCCAGTGTTACAAAAGTCTTTTCGGACTCCCCAAATATACATGTAATGGCATGATCCAGCTTGAGTTTGGCCTGGTGCAACAAAAATATGAATGAAGGAGCACCCTGGTAAAATCCTAGTTTAAGACTAAAAGCCCAGAAAGGATCATCAAAGGAGGTGTTAAAAACAATATTTGAAGGGAGATTGAACCCATGGCAAAAGTATTGTCTCGACGCTGTGGATGAGTTGGTCCTATCTACAGCTAGTTGGCCCCTAGAGGAAGTAAACTATGCAGCAATTAAGAAGGTGTTAAAGAGCCAAATCCTCCAGCTATCAAGAAAGGATGACACGGCCAGATTCAAGAAAATCAGCACGTTGTCGGGTCTATGAAATCATATGAGGCAAACAACATTCAGGCACACATTTAAAGCACCTTAGGAAAGAAATGCGTGAAAGAGTTCCAATGTGTGCGTATAGTGTTGTTACTCACAAAGGAATTAATCTCTGTCTGGAAATTCTGGCTGAAGATTTTCAAATGCAGGGTGTGTAACTATAGATCAGAGTCTATGGAACATCTAATATGTTGCTGCCCCGCCTTACTTCAAAACCACCGGAAGTTGCTAAAACCAATGGGCCTTATTTATGAAGGACTTGCACCGCCGGCGCATCACTTTTTCCCATGTTAAAAGTGACGCACCGGTAGCGCAAGGCCTTCATAAATAAGACCCAATGTTTATAAGGTATGGGGTTAGAATATGCACAGACACAGTTGCTTTGCTATTGTCTTGCCTTCGGACCAGCTAAATGTGTCAAATTCATGAGCATCGTTCGAAGGGACCCAAATGAAACAAAACCAGATGCAAATTGCCTGCTGAAATTGATCAAACCTAGACCATGACATGCGGGTATGTTCGGAAAAGCCTTGACAATGCTGGGATTGGAGGCCGCAGAACACATTTGGCAACAGCACACTGGAAAGCAACTCCAAGGCGCTCCACAATCAAATGGCTTAATTGAATCAATCAATCAATCAATCAATCAATCAATCAATCATGACATTTGTAGAGCGCACTACTCACCCGTAGGGTCTCAAGGCGCTGGGTTGGGGGGGGGGTGCCGTTACTGCTCGAACAGCCAGGTCTTGAGCTTCTTCCTGAAGGAGAGGTGGTCTTGGGTCAGGCGTAGGTCGGTCGGGAGTGAGTTCCAGGTCTTGGCGGCCAGGTAGGAGAAGGATCTTCCTCCTGTTGTTGTTCTTCGGATGCGGGGGACGGCGGCGAGGGCGTGGCTGGTTGATCTGAGGAGGCGCTTGGGAGTGTAGAAGTTGATCCGGTTGTTGAGGTAGCTCGGGCCTTGGTCGTGTAGGGCTTTGTGTGCGTGGGTGAGGAGCCGGAAGGTGATTCTCTTGTTGACCGGGAGCCAATGCAGATCTCTCAGGTGTCCGGAGATGTGGCTGCGTCGGGGGATGTCGAGGATGAGCCTGGCCGAGGCGTTCTGAATCCGCTGGAGTCTCTTCTGGAGTTTGGCAGTGGTTCCGGCGTAGAGGGCGTTGCCGTAGTCCAGTCGGCTGGTGACGAGGGCCTGGGTGACCGTCTTCCTTGTGCCGGTGGGGATCCACCGGAAGATCTTGCGTAGCATGCGCAGGATGTTGAAGCAAGACGAGGAGACGGCGTTTACTTGTCTGGTCATGGAGAGGGAGGAGTCCAGGATGAAGCCCAGGTTACGTGCGTGGTCCGTTGGTTTGGGTGCGGTGCCCAGGGCGGAGGGCCACCAGGAGTCGTCCCAGGCGGAGGGCGATGCGCCCAGGATGAGGACCTCCGTCTTGTCCGAGTTCAGTTTCAGGCGGCTGGTCGTCATCCATTCGGCTACCTCTCTCATCCCTTCGTGCAGGTTGGCTCTGGCGGTGGCGGGGTCGTTGGTCAGGGAGAGGATCAGCTGGGTGTCGTCGGCGTAGGAGATTATGTTGAGGTTGTGTTGGCGTGCGATGGCCGCGAGGGGGCTCATGTAGACGTTGAAGAGGGTGGGGCTCAGTGAGGATCCTTGAGGGACGCCGCAGATGACTTCGGTGGCCTCTGACTTGTACGGTGGTAGGCGGACTCTCTGTGTTCTTCCGTCGAGGAAGGAGATGATCCATTCCAGTGCCTTGTCCTGGATTCCGATGTTGCCAAGGCGCTGTATTAGTGTGCGGTGGCAGACAGTGTCGAAGGCCGCGGAGAGGTCTAGGAGGATGAGGGCCGCTGTTTCTCCGTTGTCCATCAGAGTTCGTATGTCATCGGTGGCAGCGATGAGGGCGGTCTCGGTGCTGTGGTTCGCCCGGAAGCCCGACTGTGAGGGGTCGAGGGATCCGTTCGTCTCGAGGAAGGCTGCCAGCTGTTTGTTGACGGTCTTCTCGATGACTTTGGCCGGGAACGGGAGGAGCGAGATGGGGCGGTAGTTCTTGAGGTCGGTGGGGTCTACTGTGGGTTTCTTGAGAAGAGCGCTGAGTTCGGCGTGCTTCCAGCTCTCAGGGAAGGTGGCGGTGTCGAAGGAAGTGTTGATGATGTCCCGCAGGTGGGGTGCGATGACAGCGTCGGCCTTGTTGAAGACGTGGTGAGGGCAGGGGTCAGTCGGAGATCCGGAGTGGATGGAGTTCATTGTGCGGATGGTGTCTTCTGTGTTGATTGGAGTCCAGGTGCGGAGGGTGGTGGTGGGTGGCGTTGTTGCGGTTGTGGCTTGCGTTGGTTGGTTGCTGAAGCTGTTGTGTATGTCCGCGATCTTGTTGTGGAAGTAGGAGGCGAGGGAGTTGCAGAGGTCTTGCGACGGGGTGATGTCATTGCTACCGGCGCTGGGGTTGGAGAGCTCTTTCACGATGTTGAAGAGTTCCTTGCAGTTGTGTGCGTTGTTGTCCAGTCGATCCTTGTATGTATTTTTCTTGGTGGCGCGGATCAGTTGGTGGTGTTTCCGGGTGGCGAGCTTGAGGGTGGTCATGTTGTCCGTGGTAGGCTCCCTTCTCCAGGCTTTCTCGAGGGCTCGGCAGTTCTTCTTGGAGCTCTTTAGTTCGTCGGTGAACCATGGTGTTTTTCTGCTGCAGGGTCTGCTGGGTGGGGTTCTCAGTGGGGCGAGTTCGTCCGCGCAGTTGCTGATCCACTTCGTGAAGTTGTCGGCGGCCAGGTTGGTGTTCGCTGAGCTGGCGGGAGGGTGCTGGCTCAGGGAAGCGGTGAGCTGGTCGGCTGTGATCTTGTTCCAGCTTCTTCGGGCAGCCTGTTGTTGGTGGTGGTGGGTCGCCGATCTGTTGAAGGTGAAGTGGACGCAGCTGTGGTCCGTCCAGTGGAGTCCTGTTGCGTGGCTGAAGGTGACGTCGTTGCTGGACGAAAAGACGGCGTCGAGCGTGTGTCCGGCGAGGTGGGTGGGGGTGGTTACCAGTTGCTTGAGTCCGAGGTTGGCGAGGTTGTCGATCAGGCTGGTGGTGTTGCGGTCGTTGTTGTTCTCCAGGTGGAAGTTGAGGTCCCCCAGGAGGATGTAGTCGGCGGAGGGGAGGGCATGCGGACTGACGAAGTCGGCGATGTCCTCGCTGAATCGTGTGCGTGGCCCCGGGGGTCGGTAGATCAGGGTGCCTCTGAGGGTGGTCTTCGGGTTGGTGTGGATCTGGAAGTGCAGGTGTTCGGCGGTGGTTAGGGTGTCGTCGGTGTTGGTCGTGATGCGGATGGTGTCTCTGTGGATGATGGCGATGCCTCCTCCCGTCTGGTTGGCGGTGCGGTCCCTCCGGATGATCTTGTAGCCCTCCGGGATGGCGATGGCGATGTCTGGGGCTGAGGAGGCGTTCATCCAGGTCTCGGTGAGGAAGGCCACGTCAGGGGCGGTGGTGTCGAGGAGGTTCCAAAGTTCTACGGCGTGTCTGTGGACGGAGCGGGTGTTGAGCAGGATGCACTTGAGGTGGCTGCTGCTGGTGTTCGGTTTGGTGAGTGCTGGTGCAGGGTGTGTCCGGATGCAGCTGAACTTGCAGGCGTGGCAGCTGAAGGGTCCGTGGGTGTGCTTCGGGGCGGCTTGGTGACATCCTGGGATGCGGCCGGTGTTGAGTGCGATGAGATCGGCGGCGTTGTAGGTTCGTCGGGTCGGCTTCCGTCGGTGGGGGCCAGGGGTCCTGGCCCTGGGCGCGGTCCAGGCGCAGACGGGCTTACCTTTGGCGCGCCTTCGGCGCACAATCGGCGCGCCCGCTGCGCGTCAACGCTGCGCGTTCGCACGGTCGCCATATAAGGCCAAGTGCGCGGGTGGGCGGAGCAGCTGGGAGGCGGGAGCGGGGAGGGAACAGAAGGAAAAAGGGGCGGGGTCGGCGGTAGTGGCGGGAAGCGGGGGCGGCGAGGGAGGCGGGAAACAGAGCGGGCAGTGATTACCGAAGGTAAACAAATCGCGCTAACACGGGAAGAAGACTAGGAAATATGGACAAGCACAAAAGATTGACAGAACAAGCTAAACACGGGGAAAAAAGCCTAAGAGATGCAGACAAGCACAAGTGATTGACAAAACAAGCTAAACACGGGGAAAAAAGCCTAAGAGATGCAGACAAGCACAAGTGATTGACAAAACAAGCTTAACACGGGAGAGAGATTAGAAAGTAAAAACAGGCACAAGCGATTGGCAAAAGAAAACCAAACGGACGGCAGCAGGGTCAGTCGGCAGCGAGGCAGCTAGGCACAGCGAGGGGGCACACGCAGCAGCTGGTGGCCGTGCGGCGCGGGGGTGTCCCACAAGTGGGTCACACTCACCTGTGTCGCACGGTCGCCATATAAGGCCAAGTGCGCGGGTGGGCGGAGCAGCTGGGAGGCGGGAGCGGGGAGGGAACAGAAGGAAAAAGGGGCGGGGTCGGCGGTAGTGGCGGGAAGCGGGGGCGGCGAGGGAGGCGGGAAACAGAGCGGGCAGTGATTACCGAAGGTAAACAAATCGCGCTAACACGGGAAGAAGACTAGGAAATATGGACAAGCACAAAAGATTAACAGAACAAGCTAAACACGGGGAAAAAAGCCTAAGAGATGCAGTCAAGCACAAGTGATTGACAAAACAAGCTTAACACGGGAGAGAGATTAGAAAGTAAAAACAGGCACAAGCGATTGGCAAAAGAAAACCAAACGGATGGCAGCAGGGTCAGTCGGCAGCGAGGCAGCTAGGCACAGCGAGGGGGCACACGCAGCAGCTGGTGGCCGTGCGGCGCGGGGGTGTCCCACAAGTTGAACAGTCTAAACAAGCATTGAGGTATTCTGAAACCGCTTTATATCCCACAATACACCAGCTTCAGGACTAATGGACCCCGGGTCCATTAGTCAAATAAAGTATTCTACGGGAATGGACCCCGGGCTCACACCATGCAAAGCTTTTCAAGGGTTCTCGTTTTTAAGAATAGGTCATATTTTAAACATCAGTGATTCTTACAGGTTTCCCTTAAGTCGTTGCTAGTACAAGTGGGGTTTCAACAGCAGAATCTTCCCTTGAAAGCTGGGGAATGGGGGCCAAGGACACATTTGGAGGCTGGAATAGGGGCATGTAGCACGCTGTATTTTTGCACAAATTCATCATTTACATAAGGTGTGAGGTCTGTTTTTAGGTCTCGTAGAAGCGTGGGCTTGAGCAGCGAAGCTGCTAGCCACTCCCTATAGAGATTTTGTTATAAAAAGGGTCCTGTAAGACCCGCCCCTCCTTTTCATTGGGTAGCGTTAACGTTTAGGGTAAACACTGGCTTCCCATTGAAAAGGAGGGTTTTCAGTTGCCGCCCTGTCCGCTTTAAAGACAGCCCCTACGGACACCGTGGCCTGTTTTACGACTGTGGTAAAGAACTTATCTGCTTGTTTATTTTAATAAGCAGATAAGAACATTCTTCACCACAGTTGTGAAACAGGCACGGAGAGCAGAGGCGCAGGGGGCACGGGAACTGCAGCTCTCACCGGCCGGGCTCTCCCTCCCAGCGTCTGCCAGCAGACACCGTAGCAGGGGAGAGTATCTCCCCCGCCCTCCCACCTTCAGCCTCTTCAGTTGGTAACGCTTATTGTGTAAAGTCACATTAAAGTAAGATGTCTGTATCTTTATAATCATAAAACGTGATAAAATGGGCTATTGGGATAGATGGCAATCCTACTTCATACCATTGTTTGATCCTCTGCAAATAACTATTATCTCCCTGAGACACTGTTCCAAAACTTAAAGAAATGGGAAGTACTAGCGGTGTGTGAAGCGTAAATTGTGCGACGTTTAACTTTATGTAATTTTTTACGCTATTAACTGCTTAATTGGCCCAGTGGAAATCGACGGGGAAGTTTGCGGGTTAAAAGTCCAACTCTTTAAATTGCAGACAGTGTTACCGTGCACAAAAAGTAGGTCGGTGGAGTCGCAGGAGCTGTCGATATTTTGTGATACAATATATAATTGCTAATTACTATTACTAAAAAGTAGCAGTGCTGAGGGAGAAAGTGTGCCCCCGCCTGCTGCCGCTGTGCCTGAGCTCGGCGTCTGGGCGGCCCCTCTGTATCGGATGTCCCCGGGGGGGCGGGCCCCGCGCGTGCCCCCGGAGGAGGCCCGTGGGATGGGTGGTGCCAGTTTCGAGGCGGAGGGCCAAGCTATCAACTGGGGTATGTACCAGGCAGGGAGGCGAGCCTTGGTACCCTCGAGGGCCCATGCCAGGCTGGGACTAGTATGTTCACAAAGATTAAGAGTTTGTGGAAAAGTCTGTGGTACTGCCCTGTGCCGAGCATAGAGTGGGCAAGAGTAGCCGCGGTTAAAACTGGAACGCAGGGAAAGTGAGGCATGAGTGCCCGGCAAAAGTATCTGCCAGGCTTGCAGGGGTACTGATATTTCCTCAGTAGTGTGTGCGCCATGTCGAGTGAGAGGGCTGGATACCCACAGGGGGCTGCGGCAGTCTGTGACGATAGTTGAATGTCCACAATGGGGTGTGCCTGGCAGGGACCACTGTACCCGCAAGTTTTAAGGGTGCGTGCCAGGTCTGTGCCCTGTAGCATGATGGGTGAGCTTTTCCTGTGGCACGCAGGCGGGGGAGATGGCTCAGGGTTCCCAAAGAGTATCCGTAGGAGCGTGTGCCAGGAAGAGATGACAAGCTGAGACAGGAGACTCATAAGAGCCTGTAGTAGACCGGGAGGGGATGCCTACGAGGATAGAAACAGACCCACAAATTTATGCTCCAGACTGAGTGCGTGGTTGTACAGTGGGGCAGGAAAGGGGGGGCTAGTTACCCCATAGGCCTGTGCCATGTTCCAGTGCCAGGTGCAGGAGCGGCAGATGCCCTCCCCGCTCTGTACTTCGTAAACTAGAAGTGACAACAGAGTGTGTTCTAAGCTGGGCTGGTGCTGACTGCCAAAGAGGGGCAGGATACTAAGATACCCCCTTCAGTTTCTTCCAGGTGATGAGTAACAAATCCATGGACGTTTGTGCTCAGCCGGGATAGTGTGTGCATTTTACCCATTGGAGGCACAGTGCAGTATTAACTTGGAGATTTGTTTGTTTGTTTCTCTTAACAGTTTCGCAGCATAATGTTGTAAAGATGACAGAGGCAGATTGCAGCTTGTAAGTAGAAGGTTTATTTGCAGCACAGGATAAAACAGCTTTACACCATCTGGCCCAGGAACAACTGACACGCCTATGATTCTTAACTAGAATCATAACAAAGGAACACACAAGGAATTCCAAGTAATAAGCAGAGAAAACAGACTGAGCATAATAAAGCTATTTACAACATATCTCCTTCCCTTAAACCCCAAAAGAAAACCCCTCCCAAAACCCATAAAGAAAACAAATAAAACCGCTATTGAACATAATCACTAAGATATGTAGGCGGGCGACGAAATCTAACATTTCTAGAAGTAGACTCATTAGTAGAAACAGATTCATGGGAAAGCAGAGGTGTAGAAGAAGAGACAGTGTCCCCAGAGCAAGAAGGTGTAGAAATAGGGACAGCCATATCATTAACAGCAAACAAAGAAAAGGAAGTATCACCCCTACCTACCTCCCCCCTTACACTGGTTTGAGAACTAGAAGTCCCATCACAATGAGCAGACAACATGTAACCATTGTTAGAGGAAACAGAAGAAGGTAGAGTGGTTTTCATATCAAGCTCACAAAGCCTCTTGTACAAAGCCACCCTCCTAAAATTCCACCACTCACCATTGTCAAGAAGAACACTGTGAGGACAAACACGTTTAACAGAAAAAGGACCCCTACATTTCGAGAGACCCTTGGAGAATCTCCCCGGCTTTACTTTGACCAAATCTCCCACACCTATTGACACAGAAGTGCCACCTAATGGAGGCTTCACCGGGGAAACTTTGTCCAGATTTTTTAACCAAGAAGGTGTCAGTTTAGTTACAGGAGGACGACCACGCATCAACTCAAAAGGGGACTTACACCCTTGTTTGTGGGGAGCTGAACGGTACGCCCAAACAAGTTCTTGAACTTTATCATTAGAAAACACCCAAACTCAACAGACATTTGTATGATCCCCTTAATCAACCTGTTGACCCTCTCACACATTCCATTACTCTGTGGGTTATATAAACTGGTTCGGTGATGACAAACCCCACACTCTTTTAAGAATGAAACCATTTTTCCAGAAGTCAGCTGTGTGCCGTTATCGGTTATCAACACAGAGGGAAAACCCTCATCTAAGAACACACTTTTCAAAAAGTTGATTGTAGAATCAGTATTAATGTCCCTAACAAACCGAACTGTAAGCCACTTAGAAAAACAATCGATGATTACAATGGCAAAGCGTTGGTTGAACGGCAACTCATTCATGGGTCCAATAAAGTCTAGAGACACAGTGTGCCAGGGAAAATTCTCAAAAGAGATATTATTCTCATTCTGAGAGCCTATCACTTTCAAGCGTTTCTCCCCCTCCTTGCAAAAACAACATTGCACCACACAGTCCACAGCATCCGCGTCAATGGAAGGCCACCAAAAATTCTCCTTAACTCTTCGTTGGGTGAGAGTTTGGCCTAAGTGACCCTCATGAGCTAAATCAAGTATTTTTTTCCTAAGAGAAAAAGGAGGAATAAATCTGTCACCACGCATCAATACATTGTTGTCAGACACAGACAATTCATCCAGAACTCTAATGTAAGGCCTGACAGAGGGTTCAACAGTACTCTCTCTTCTTGACCCCTTGACTATGAGATCCACAACCTGACTCAAAACAACATCCTTATCCATACTCTTGGACCACTCATCAAGTGTAAATGACTCTGCACATAGAAACAAAACGTCCTGTGTGAAGGCACTGCCAAAGACCTCCCACTTTCAACGGTTTTCATGGGTAGACGAGACAAGCAATCAGCCTGAATGTTCTTCCAAACCTGAACAAATTGCACATCAAACTGAAAGTCTTGTAGGCGTGAAGCTAACCTCGCCAATCTGGGTGATCCCTTGCCAGTGCCACCAGGAGCCAGGATATTCACTAAAGGTTTATGATCAGAACGCAACACAAACCTAGAGCCCCACAAGTACGTCCTGAAATAATAGGTGCCCCACACAGCAGCCAGAGCCTCGCGTTCAATAACAGAATAATTGGATTCTGATACAGTCAAAGGCCTGGAGGCAAATGCAATGGTCTTTTCATCACTCCCATGCCTTTGCAAAAGTACAGCACCCAACCCAACTCCACTAGCGTCAACCATTAAAATTGACGAACGTTTGGTATCGAAAGGAGTGAGAACATTGGCAGAAGAGAGCTCTCTCTTAATAGATTTGAAACAAACTTCTTGTTCACTGGTCCATGAAAACTTTACACCCTTCTTCAGTAAGCTTCTTAAGGGAGCAGTCTTGCTAGAAAAGTCCCTCACAAATTTGGAATAAAATTCAATTAAACCCATGAAGGATCGTAATTGGTCCTTGTCGACAGGAGAGGGGGCAAGATCTATCGCCTCTAACAAATTTCTTTTAGGTTTAACACCTTCAGCTGAAAGAGAAAAACCTAAATATTCGATCTCAGATACTAAAAATCCACACTTCTCCTTCCGCAAGGTAAGGCCAGCTTCATCTATCCTGCGCAAGACCCTTTGAAGAATATTGTTGTGTTCCTCAATTGAGTCTCCAAAAATCTAAATATCATCCTGGAAATAGATGACCTTTTCCAACCCTTTAAATACCTCAGAGACCATTCTCTGAAAGACACTTGCGGCTGAAATCAGCCCAAAGGGTAATCGCGTGAATTGAAACGTTCCTTCACCAGTAATGAAAGTGGCTAGATGCTTAGACTCTTGCTCAAGTCGAATCTGGTGATAGGCATGTTTCAAATCAAGTTTGCTAAAATATTTGGCTCCTTTCAAGGTAGAAACTAGTTCCCCAATATTTGGCAACGGAAAGACATCTGCTACAACGCATTTATTTAGTGACCTAAGGTCCACACAAAATCTTATTTTGTTATCAGGCTTCTGGGAAATAACCACAGGAGAAATCCACGGGGATGCTTCAACCGGCTCAATAATCCCTCCCTGTAGCATTTCTTCCAGAACAGCCTTCACTTCCTTGCGTACTGTAAATGGAACCCTCCTTGCCTTGTGTTGGATGGGAACACTACCTTCCTTCAAAATAATTTTGTGAGAATATCCTTGTAATTCCCCTAGTTGTTCTCTAAAAACATTGCTGAAACTTGAAAGTATGTCACTCACACTAAGGTCATCCACAACCATTACGGGGTCTTCTGCTCTGGGATCTATAACTATGTGTAGATCATATTGATGAACACGACCAAGTATAGCTGGTCCATCAACAGACACATAAACTTTGCCAAGTGTTGATCTATTTTTAAAAATGATTACAGCTTTGAAATATCCAAGAAGATCTATCTTCTCCCCTGATATCCAGAAGGGAAAATATCACACTCAAGTAAAGTCTTATGACCCCAATTTTGTTTAACTAAAAACAAGGGAATGATGGTCCACTTGGAACCAGTGTCAACCATAAGGCTAATAGGTTTTCCTTGAATAATAAATTCAGCCCTGGCAATTCTTTCTCTTTTGTCTTGACAAGTAAACACAGAATCATGCAGAACTAGTAATTTGTTGACATCACGATTCAGATCACTATAATCATTCACAACCGTCACCCTAGGGTTGTTTCTATTCTTGCACATTTTTGCAAAGTGACCTAGTTTACCACACTTTAAACATTCCTTGTTGTTAGCGAAACAAAACTTCGCATCAGAGGAATGGGTATCACTACCACACCTAGAACACACGTTAGAATGTGGCTTGGAGAACTGCTGAGAATAATTCTTCTTTTGAACAGTATACCCCTTCTTTCTAACAAGAGCAACAGCACAACTGTCAGTGTCACTATTATCACTTGAAACACTTATTTTGTTTGAAACCTCTGCAACCTTGAGATCAACACCACTTCTCTGTAATTCTTTCATGCATTTTTCACTTTCCTCCACAATTTTTGCAAGTTCAATGGCAACTTTTAAAGTCGGGTTTTTTGCTGCCTAAAGGCGTTCCTGTATTTTCCGATTGTTGCATTGCACAATCAATTGGTCACGAATGTGTTCATCTGTCATCTGGCCAAAATTACACTTTACAGAAAGTTCTCGCAGGCGCGCAACAAAATCATCTATGGACTCATCTTCACGTTGACTGTTTTTATAAAACTTAAATCTTTGAAGAACAAGATTCTCTTCCTTGGCAAAACGAGTCTCTAGTCTAGTGATTGCCTCCTTATATTCGTCAAGAGGGGACTGTGAACCAGAAGGTAAAACCTGGGGTAAGTACTTGAAAATTCTCTGCCCTTCTTTCCCCAATGTTGTCATTAAAAGTGCTTTTTTCTTTTTAGGAGAAAAATCTTCTCCGTCCAATGCCTCGATGTAGTTGTAAAACATTACAATCCAATCCTCCCAGGAAGTGGAGGGATTCCCTGGTTCGGATAAAAATTGTGGAGGAAGTGCTACATTGACCTGCTGTGACATCTTAGCTTTGTTTTGATGAGGTAAGTATTAATGTCAAATAACACAGGCTGTGCAATGTATATTATGAATATTTTCCACACCACATTCAATAATGTTCAGGGTTAGAATTAATATTGGAGAACAATTGGACACAATTTGAGGCTGACAAATAAACGACAGTCTTACTTATATCTTTTTAAATTCAGGAACTCTTGAAAGATGTGCTCTTGTCACACGGGAAGCACCGGCAATTATCGGTTCCGTGGTAATGCAGAGGCGTAGTTCAAGCGCTGTCACTTTAAGGTAGACGGATGACGTGCACGCAGCGTTCAGAGTGCATGAGACAATCGGCGTCGGCTTATGAATGACACGATCACAATCTCTGTTGCACGTCGGCTCATGAGTGACGTGATCTCTATCTCTACGCGTTCGGTGAAGGCAGCACTGAGGATGGCTCGCGAGAGAAGCTGTTCAGAAGCTGAAGGGAAGAACGCTCGCAGCAGCTAGGCAACAGCAGTTACCGTTGAAGGTGGTCGACGGTATGTGTTAAATTTCAAAACAAGTAATAAGCGCTCACCTTCCCAAATTTTTAGAGAGATATCTGTTGGTTGTAAAGAAGAGGTACTGGAGATTCAAATCAAACACACGGAGTTCTTTTGCGGTGAAAGACGTTTTTTATCCTGTAGACCACTGATTATGGGTTCCACTGCGCTGTGTCCTTTCTGGCCAGATACAAGTCCTTGTCGCCAAAATGTTGTAAAGATGACAGAGGCAGATTGCAGCTTGTAAGTAGAAGGTTTATTCGCAGCACAGGATAAAACAGCTTTACACCATCTGGCCCAGGAACAACTGACACGCCTATGATTCTTAACTAGAATCATAACAAAGGAAAACACAAGGAATTCCAAGTAATAAGCAGAGAAAACAGACTGAGCATAATAAAGCTATTTACAACACATAACATACCGTGAATACAACGGTAAGGTGCAAGTTATTGTGTGTAGTTAGCGCTCCATGTTTTCTTAGATGTGGTCATTCATTAGATTTGGTCTCTTATTAGATTTTTTCAATTGTTGTAGATAGCAACGAGTAAAGTCACCACACAAAGGTACGATTGTTGGGATTCATTAAAGATGATAATATAAACACTGAGATATTTAGACTGACAACCATGGGCACCTAATACATATATTATTCATTCATTTTCACAGATGAGCCCCTGAGGAAGGTACCAGACTGGTACCGAAATGCATTGGGCATGGAACAAATATGTGCTGAATTCATGTATAATTCTTATGATGTATAATGAGCAACATTCAATGTTATGATTTGTGATTTATAAGTTTACCAAAAATAGCAAGGATTTGAATGTGTATATTTTCAACCATTGTTATGAATATTAGTTGACTGATAAATATAAGATTGCAACCTGATAAATTGCGTTAAAGTTTGATTACGTTGTTTAGGTGTGAAGTAACACCAAGTGAACAGTGCGCGACTACAACAAGCACCTTTGCTTGTTTTAACCATAGTTATAGAGTTCAGGGGTTGACAACCCTTGCCAGCCGCAGCACAAGTAGGCTAAATTAGAATAAACCAATAACATTGAACTAATAGGAGTGCTCCCCAAAACCCCATAATTTTATTACCCATCTTCGCCACACTGATGGGGCGATGGAGACGAGATGCCCACAGGAAGATTATTTGAATACCCTTAAAAGTGATACCAGGCTGGGGATAAGAGAGGCGGGAATGTAGTAGGACATTTTTAACATACAGTGGTTTGTGCCCAGCTGAGAGTTGTTTGTGGGGGTCGGTGAGAGGGGGTCCAGTTTGGATTGGCGATTAACATACCCTTGGACAAGGGCGGCCTAAAAAGTTGCTCATAAGTAACTGTATCGCTTGGGCTAAGTCTAGGATATCCAGGCGGGTTTCTGCCACTCTGGGGAAGGCGCGGTGCCTGCAGATGTCTCTGTGCCAAGGGTGTGTGCGAGGGGTTGGTTCGGCAAAGCCTGCAATCGTTGAAGGGCGGAAATCCGAATAAAACCGATGGATCGTGCCAGGCTGAGAGGTCGGATGAGCGGCCTCCGAGAAAGAGTGCCAGGCTTGTTGGTGTTAAGATAGCATGGTGGTTCTATGCCCCATGCTGAGATGAGACCGGGCCTGTGGGTGATGCGGGTCCGCGGTGTGCAGGATGTAGGGCCAGGCCTGTATCCACACACCCTCAGGGGCCTCGGGCAGAGGGACTTTCCATACCGGAACACCCCTGTCTGTGACACCCCTGCAATTTCCAGACCCCCGTCTGTGTCTGTCCCCGTCTGTGTCTGCCCTCCCAGCTGAGAATGAGAGACTAGTGCTCGGGCCACCCTGCCCGAGCTGGACGAGCCCTTCCCTCCCGCCTGTGTGCCAGGATGAGCGCAGACATTCTGCCTTGTCCTGCCCGGGGACGAGGCACTCCTGTGCCCCTTGGCATGCGAGGCCTGCAGACCCGCGCATCGCTCCTGTTTCACTCCGACTGAGAAGGGGAGACCCAGACAGACCCGTCCCCGCCTCTGCCTGTCCGTGTTTGGCTGCTACAGTGGCACCAGACATGTATGCTGCTGGTGCCCGGTTCAGCTTTCCCTCTGTCACTGCTTCTGGCAGTCTCCAGGAGCCCCGAGCCTGTC
Source organism: Lissotriton helveticus (assembly GCF_964261635.1). Classification (NCBI taxonomy): domain Eukaryota; kingdom Metazoa; phylum Chordata; class Amphibia; order Caudata; family Salamandridae; genus Lissotriton; species Lissotriton helveticus. The sequence goes on along the minus strand of NC_136067.1, from coordinate 1,461,128,454 downwards.
AATATCCCCGCATGTGTGGATGTCGCAGTCTTGGGGGAAGGCTTCTGGGTACCTGACAGGGCTCAGAGGGAGAACAGGGGTGTGGGTGGCCCATGATGCTCTGTTGCCCATGTGCTGGGCATCACTTGTGGGCACTGGCTTTCCGTGCCCCGCATGCTGCCGTGAAGCATCGGGCTTGGAAGGGAGGGGACGCATAGCATGCCGCCCTCTTACAATCCCGAACCGGGGCCGGGGTACGACGACTCCCCTCATAGAAGCTCTCCGTTAGCTAAGGGAAGAGCCCTCGCCCGTCTTTCACCTTCGCTCTGCGTCGCCACTGTCTGCCCACGGTGGGCATAAACCCCTCATTGCTTCTCCCAGGCATAGCGCTTACCTACCGGTCTCTTCCATCCATGTGTTGTCTCTGTATCTACGCCATGCCTTTCCTTCCAGGTGAGGGAGAGACGGTAGCCCTCGCCTGTCTGTTGCTCCCATGCCTGGCTAACCCTGGTGGCAGAACATACACACTTTCCTTTAGCCCATATCTATGCGTTTCTTTCATGCCATGTTGCGTCTCTCTGCAGCAGGCGACTCTGCACTAGTTTGCGTGATTGATTTTCTCCCCGGGTGTCACAGGCTTGGGACGGTTCAGGCCCCTTTCTCTTATTCTAGGTTGGGGGAGGCCATACCCAGAGCAGTGGAATTATGCGGCAGGAGAGAACCACATTATGCAGCAGGGTTGACTTTAAATTATGATGCAAGGAAAGGCAATTATTTGCTGTAATGGGGCATATTTTGTGATGGTATCACTGCATTATTTTTTCATCTTTTTTACACTTAATTTCTGGACACAGGCTGCACTTCATTAGTACCAGTTTAAAACCTAAATACAGTCCTAAGATACAGAAAGATTAACTAGTCAATCTTTAGTAGAAGTGTTAGGTGTTAGGGGCTGAAGTAGGCAGAGGTAGTAGTGTTCAATGGTTCCCAGTGGTGGCACTACTGGCAGGTTTGTTTTTAAACTAAAAATGCATTTCTTAAATACAACACAGAGTTATTTTTCTTCTTTATTGAGTTAAAGTTGCCCGTTTATCTGCCAAGTTGCAGACAAAAGAGGTACATATAGAGCCCCACCCCACTCTAGCTGCTAAAGTGGGGGTTTCACAATGTCAATGCAATAGATCTATGATCTGTGGCTCGGAAGCTGGGGTGTGGCATTTGGGGATGCTGCCCACCGGTTATTCGCAGCTGTCTCTCCCGTCTCCTTGTAGCCCTGCCCCTCCTTTCACCAGAGGCTCTCTGTCTCTAACCTGGTCTTTTATTTCATCTCAGCCTTTCAGTCTATCCTTGTGGCACTCCCCACCACCACTCTAGGCTGTCTCTGCGCTCTCCTAGTCACCCTGCTCCTTCCTTCACTAGAGTCTCTGCTTCTTACCAGTCTCCTCCATTCACTTCACCCCTTCAGTCTCTCCTAATTGTCCTCCCTATGGGCTGTCTCTCCCTCTCCGAGTCACTCCGTTCCTCCTTTCACCAGAAGCTCTCGACTTCTTAGTGGACTCCTCCTGCCACTGTCTTCTAGTGGTACTGCCATTCTGTATTACACGGGCTATCTCTCCCCCGTCATTCTGCCCCTCGTTTCAGCAGAGGCTGTCCTTTTCTCAACCAGTCCCTCATTTCATCTCAGTCTTTCAGTCTCTCCTGGTGAGAATGGGGATGGAAGAAAGACTTGAGGAGACACAAGGGAGGAATAAAGTGATAACATTTGTGAACCTGCATCATTCCAGTGCAGAGAAGCAAGGTGACTGGCCCCCTCCACCAGCTGGCATCTCATCGTGCCAGTGCAACACGGCAGGGTGACTGGCTGCCTTCAGCAAATGGCATCTCATCGTGCCAGTGCAGTGAAGCAGAGTGACTAGCTGGCTTCAGCAGCTGGTGCAGGGTGGCTGCCTCACACACACACATAACCACATACACACAACCCAACTACACACAACCACACAACCACACACAATCACACAAAACCACACACAACGACACAACCACACACACACACACAACCACAAGCACACACACAACCACACACACACACAACCACATACAACCACAGAACCACAACCACACACACAACCACACACACACAACCACACACACACAAACAGCCACACAACCACACACACAAACCACACAAAAACACAACCACACACACCCACACACACAACCACACACAACCACAACCACACACACAACCACACACACAACCACACACACAACCACACACACAACCACACACACAACCATACACACACAACCACACAACCACACAACCACACACACAACCACACACACAACCACACAACTAGACACACACAACCACACACAACCACACACATACAACCACACACACAACCACACAACCACAACCACACAACCACACACACACAACCACACACACGAACACACTGTCAGTGCACACTTTCACCAGGCACAGACACCTACAGTCATCAGTGCATGCTTTCAACAGGCACAAACACCACCAGCCGTCAGTGCACGCTTTCACCGGGCACACACCACCAGACGTCAGTGCACGCTTTCACCAGGCACACACACGCCACCAGCCGTCCATGCATGCTTTCACCAGGCACACACACACACCACCAGCCGTCAGTGCATGCTTTCACCAGGCACACACACACCACCAGCCGTCAGTGCATGCTTTCACCAGGCCCACACCACCAGCCGCTAGTGCACGCTTTCACCAGGCACACACACCACCAGCCGTCAGTGAACGCTTCCACCAGGCACACGCACCACCAGCGGGCAGTGCACGCTTCCACCAGGCACACACACCACCAGCCATCAGTGCACAATTTCTACAGGCACACACACCACCAGAGATCAGTGCACACATCAATTGTTAAGGCCTCCACAATTAACTATTATAGCAATCGCAGTATGGCGCACTTTACTTTTAAATATATTCATCTAAAGCACAGCATGCCACCATTGCAAATAAAATAAAAACAAATTTTTTTGGCCTACAGTTTATAGACTTTTGTTGCAATTGGTGTTGCAATATTTAGCAATGCCAAAAGCTCAAACTTAAATTAATGCGAGACCGATTGCATTGCAAATGCTTGTTAACTGTTATTTTAGGTCTCTGAGGTGCAATTTGCAATGAAGGTCGGAATAGGGGCACGTAGCATGTTGTATTTTTGCACAGTCATTTTTTAGAAAAGGTGCAAGGACGGATGATTAACTAATATTTTATCTAAGGTTGTATTTTTTGCATGAAGTCATCATCATCATAGAAACTTTATTCGATCTTTCTTGATTCAGATCATAAAAGTACATAAAACAGATATACAAAAATCACATCCAATCATAATTCAATTTGTAAAAGAACCTGGCCCAGTCAAATTCATGAAGCATGCCCAAATAAATACGTACTTAAATTCATAAAATATTTGTTAAAATAAAAGTTAGTAAATTTTTTAAAAAGATGAAGAATTAATGATCCTTATAGTTCATTAATGGTCCACGTATTTCTTTTTCTGCATGCATGCCCATAAAAAAGATGCTACTGAAAAACAGACAAACGGGTTGGGCAGAGATTTTAAGAAGTATAATGCAACCTGACATAGTCGAACGCTGTGCCTCTTTAAAATCGGTAGAATGAATTTCTTTATTTCCTGAGTGGATAAACTACAGAAAAATACTAGATGCAAATCATTTTGAGGTGAATAAAATTCACACAGGCACAAGGACAGGTCGGAATGCTTGACGCTTCTGCACGGATACCCTAGCATCAGCGGTATCAGATTCAGGTGGAACCTTAGCAGGATAAACTTGTGGTGTTAAAGTGGGACCTCATCTAAATAAAATAACTCTCCCTGTACCATTGGAGGTGTTATTTGGTACATCCAGACCATCTGCATGCCATAATTCCTCTCACTGCGATTATATTGGGCCCTCAACTTAAAAGTCCCAGCCAACCTCTGCCTACCAAACTTTTTACATGTCGTAGTATCCTTAAAAAGGTCTGTCAAGCCTAAGACAGTAAGTTCCAGCTTGACATAATTTAGCCAACTAGTCTTGCTCAGGTTCTCCATTTTTAGTATATCTCTTATAGTGTTCTGTGTAAGGGGGACAATATCCCTACGCAAGATCGATTGCCACAGCATGAGCAGGCCAAGTGGATTGAGTCAGTAATGTATGGGAGACCCAGTTCTGTATGGGAGACATAATTTGAATAGGATTATGGAAGAGAGGTTAGCGATTTGAAAAATATATTTTCAATTATTTGGAGTGGTTCCATGGGCACCATACCCAATAAGCCTGCTGCATAAGTTACAGCTGATACTGTCTTGGCGTTTTAATCTTTTTAATAGGGCCAAGTGGTCTAGTGCCCAACCTACTAGAGAAAGATTTTAATTCCGCTAAACTCCTCCCCATGGCCATAGCCCTTCCTTCAACCACTGTATCCATGTTTGATTTTTATCAAAGAGTACCCATAGATATGGGAAGGAGTTGACCACCTCGTTTTCTTGTGAGTCCATATGGAAGTATGGTGTTTTGTCTTTTTTTCCCTGTCCTTGCAATTATTATAAAAGACTTTGCCTGGTTGACTTTTAGGTCCAACGTATACATAAAAGCTGCATATGCTGTTATGAGATGTTGGAGACCCAAGCCCGTTCTGGAAATCAATACGGCATCATCGGCATATGCCAAAATAGGAGGCCGGTGAGAGTCAAGTTCAGGGACATCTAAGGTTGCGCCCACCAGCACCTCCTCCACACCATTTGTGTAGATTGAAAAAAGAAAGGGTGCTAGGACGCAGCCTTGCCTTAACCCTCTTAAGATCTTAAAGGGACATGAGTGCTCCCCATTTTTCCCATACCCGACAGATGGCGGATGAAATCGATTAGGGGCTTGACAATTCCCATCGCCGGACGCCGCACAGCCACGCCGCGGATGCGCAGGAGTGCCGCTGGCACGTTGAAGGCACGCCTAAGGCAAGCCCGTTTGCACCCGTCCACGCCAGGACCGCGCCCAGCGCCAGAACCCCTGGACCCCACGAACGCTACGACACCAGACTCCACTACGACGCCAGCACCCTCCACGCACTCAACGCTGGCCGAAACCACACCTGCTTCCAGACCGCCCCGAAACGGACCCACGGACCCTTCTCCTGCCGCACCTGCAGCTTCACCTGCGACAGAGCCACCAAACCTCCAAGGACTGGACCCAACCACCTCCGCTGCATACTCCTCAACACGCGCTCCGCACACAAACACACCGTCGAGCTCTGGGATCTGCTCAACACCTCCGCCCCAGACGTGGCCTTCCTGACTGAGATCTGGTGGAATGACTCCTTGGCGCCCGACATCGACATAGCCATCCCGGACGACTACAAGATCACCCGCAGGGATCGCGCCAATGGAATCGGAGGAGGAATACCCATCGTCCACAAGTCCACCCTCAAGGTCGCCACCCACGCAGCCGACACCCTGAACACCGCCGAACACCTCCACTTCCGGATCCACACCGACCCCAACACCACCGTCAGAGTAACACTCTTCTACAGACCCCCCGGACCCCGGGCTCAGTTCAGCGACTCCATCGCCGACCTCGCCAGCACCCACGCACTCACCTCCACGGACTACATCCTCCTCGGGGACCTGAACTTCCACCTCGAGAACAACAATGACGCCAACTCTGCCACCCTGATCGACAACCTCGCCAACCTTGGCCTCAGACAACTCGTCACCGCACCCACCCACGCCTCCGGCCACATGCTGGACTCCGTCTTCTCCACAGGCACCCATGTCGCCTTCGACCACACCACCGAACTCCACTGGACTGACCACCGCTGCATCCATTTCACCTTCAAGAAACCAACCACGCACCACCGCACCCAACAGCTGCCTCGCCGCTGCTGGAGCAAAGTCATCGAATACCAGCTGATCACCACCTTCGCCCAGAACCCACCCGCCGACCCCACCAACCCAGACGCCGCAGCCTGCAACCTCAGACAGTGGATCGATGACTGCGCCAACACCCTCGCCCCGCTCAAGAAACCCTCCAACAGCCACGCCAGCAAGAGAGCCACCTGGTTCACCGACGAACTCCAGCCCTCCAAACGCGCATGCCGGAAACTGGAGAAGATATGGCTCTACGAACGCACACCGGACAACCACGCAGCCCACAAGGACACCACCCGCAGACATCACCACTTCATCAGATTAGCCAAGAGATCCTCCTTCAAAGACCGCTTGGATAACAATGCACATGACAGCAAGGAGCTCTTCAGCATCGTAAAGGAACTCTCCAACCCTAGCACCAACGCCAACGACATCCCGCCCTCACAAGAACTGTGTGACTCACTATCCATCTTCTTCCACCGCAAGATCGCTGACATCCACGACAGCTTCAACACCATGACCACCCCGACTATGCCAGACTCCACCTCCCCTGTGAACACTACCAGCGCCAACCGCCTGACCTCTTGGTCCAACGTCAAAGATGACGAGACACGCAAAGTCATGAACTCCATCCACTCAGGATCTCCGTCAGACCCGTGCCCACACCACGTATTCAACAAAGTAGATGCAATCATCACAACCCAATTACGGAAGGTCATCAACATCTCCTTCGAAACAGCGACATTCCCGGAAAGCAGGAAGCATGCCGAAATCAACGCCCTCCTCAAGAAGCCCAAGGCGGACCCCAAGGACCTCAAGAACTTCCGGCCCATCTCCCTGCTCCCGTTACCGGCAAAGGTCATCGAGAAAATCGTCAACATGCAATTGGCCTGCCACCTGGAAGACAACAACATCTTGGACCCGTCCCAGTCCGGATTCAGACGAAACCACAGCACCGAGACAGCCCTCATCGCCGCCACAGATGACATCAGGTGCCAACTAGACAACAGCAAAACATCAGCCCTCATCCTCCTGGACCTGTCAGCCGCCTTCGACACAGTCTGCCATCGCACTTTAAAGACACGCCTCCTAGAAGAAGGCCCTTGACTGGACCTTGTCCCTCCTCTCTGGCAGAACCCAGAGCGTCCGCCTCCCACCCTTCCGATCCGAAGCCACAGACATCATCTGCGGCGTCCCCGAGGGCTCATCTCTCAGCCGACGCTGGTGAACATCTACATGGCCCCGCTCGCACAAGTGGGCCGCCATCACAACCTCAACATCATCTCCTAAGCCAATGACACCCAGCTCATCCTCTCTCTCACCAAGGACCCACACACCGCCAAAACCAACTTCCACAAGGGAATGAAGGCTGTCGCCGACTGGATGAGGAGCAGCCGTCTGAAGCTGAACTCGGACAAGACGGAGGTCCTCATCCTCGGACCCACCCCCTCAGCCTAGGATGACTCCTGGTGGCCGACCACACTGGGAACAGCACCAACACCCACTGACCATGCACGCAACCTAGGATTCATCCTCGACTCCTCCCTCTCCATGTTTAAGCGGGTCAACGCCGTCTCCTCCTCCTGCTACAACACCCTCCGCATGCTCCGCAGGATCTACAAGTGGATCCCGACCGAAACAAGAAGAACAGTGACACAGGCCCTCGTCAGCACAAGACTGGACTACGGCAACACACTCTACGCAGGAATCCCAGCCAAACACCTACAACCACTACAACGCATCCAAAACGCCTCCGCCCGACTGATCGTCAACGTCCCCCGCCACAGCCACATCACCCCCCACCTGAGAGACCAACATTGGATCCCCGTCGACAAGAGGATCACCTTCAAGCTCCTCACCCACGCACACAAAGCACTCCACAACGCCGGACCAGCCTACCTGAACAGCAAACTTAGCTTCTACACCCCCACTCGCCAGCTCCGCTCCGCCATCCTCGCCCTCGCCGCCGTCCCCCGCATCCAACGAACGACCTCCGGCGGCAGATCCTTCTCCTACCTCGCCGCCAAGACCTGAAACACCCTCCTGACCCACATACGGCAGACCCAAGACCTACTCGCCTTCAGAAGACTCCTCAAGACCTGGCTCTTCAAGCAGTAGCAGCCCCCCCCCCCCCCATAGCGCCTTGAGACCCTCACGGGTAAGTAGCGCGCTTTACAAGTACTCTGATTGATTGATTGATTGATCGCTACCATAATATTCCAAAGCTTTGGGTGGGACACGCAGTCAAACGCTGCGGATAAATCCATAAAATCAAGGTAAAGTTTCCCACCCTTAGCTCTGGTATATTTGTCCATGATTAGCGAGAGGTTCAGGTACTGGTCAACAATGCCCTTCCCCTGTTGGAATCCATACTGGGTCTGCATTAAGAGGTTCCTATTTCACACCCAGAACTCAAGCCTAGTCAATAGGAGATGACCCATTGATTTAGCTGTTGTGTCTATAAGGGAGATTGGTCTATAAGTTTTAGGGTTTCCCTTATCGCCCTTTTTATAGATTGGCACTATTACACTCATCTCCCATGATGGTGGAGGGCCTATTAGCACTATCCTATTAAAAACATTTGTCAGCAGAGGCACCCAGAGAGCTTGATTCTCCTGAAAAAAGTCTATTGGGACTCCATCCGGGCCCATCGCTTTCCCAGTACTGCAGGCCTCTAGTCCACACTTCACCTCTATGAGTGAAGACACAAACTTTTCCTGAGGGTTAGTGCCTGTTGGATTAGGTGAAGTGGGCGGGAGAGTAGTAAGAGAAAAAGTTGGCCAATGCTTTGCGCTGTTGTGTTTTTCCCATGTGGGGCAAGAGAGGCAACAAAAGTACTTGCATTCTTATTATGGTGGTGCTCCTGTTGAAGTAGATGAGATGGACAACCTCCTACAGTAATAGGTTCTCTTGGGCCCTCCCCCGGCTCTGGATAAATCAATTGTCCTTCTTCCTTGCCAATGCGGGAATGTTGTGTTTGAGGGTGACCAGGTATACCCAAGCCCTCTAACCTAGCTAGTCTCTCTTCAATTTGGGATAACTTAAGCTGGAGAGGACTCAATGGCACAGTAACCAGGGTCTCCATCCTTTTCCAAAACTCCTCTCCACCAGACTGAGAGGGCAACATTACCCGGTCAGGCTTTTCTTCATGTCTCTGTAGGACTAGTTACGATTTCTTTTAGTCTCAGACCATGGATGTCAAATCACCAAAATGCCTGGGGTAGTGGAAGTGACTTCAAATGTCCTTTGACCTTCACTTTCACTCACACATACACATGCTTACCAATACACATATGTAAGGAAAAACAGTGGTTCTGTCAGGTGTAAAAATAATTTCTTATGCAACAGATTAAATCACAGAGTTGTCAAATACTCTATTCTGGTTTTAGTTCAAGGAACACATACAAAGCACAAACACAAAAACAAAAGGATTGATGGGCATTGTCTTATTTTATATAAATTGCATCATTTATCAATACCCAAACCATTTTAAAAGCTGTCAAACACAGGGTGTAGTGTAACATGACATATTGGGCTCAGTGATAAAGCTGGTGCATATTATGTACATAGTGACTAAAATATGTACAAGGTAAACATAAGGACAGAAACAGAAAACTAACGACTTTGCAGTTTAAACAAATTTGTCTTTTGTGTGCAAAGCCTTGAGCTGGAACAGGGAATGTCATTTACGTTTCAACCCAAGATCAGCACTACTAGGTAGTCAATGCGGGTCTTCATCAGGATAAGGAAGGGGGAGGGATGACAGCCTACAGATGCCTGGTAAAGCATCCAAGGCACATAAGAATATGCACCACCTTATCCCCGTAGTGGCAATTCGAAATCCGTATATGCGAGGACGATGAATGTAAGAGTTGTATTTTGTAATTGCCCACTCGTCTTCAAGGGGGCACTCGGGCGCTTAAACCATGTTGGTATGGATCAACAGCAGGTTCCAGCGCGATAGTATTGCCCACGTTCTGGTGCTCACACGGGGAGGATGTCTATAGAGAAGCGGTTCTCTGGTAATTCCTTGGAGTACTTCTGATCACCAAAGTCTTGCTCAGGCATTATTCCTGGCAAGCCGGTGTGAATCAAACGTTGCCCCATTGTGTATAAATGTACACATACACATACACACGTATTCGCATAAACACACATACTCTGCCTACAAATACACACACATTCACACATACACACTCTCTTACATAAATACACTCAAAACTGCAAGCACGCACACAACATACATACATTTAAAAGCATTTTTTAACTTACCTCAGATGCTAGGGTCATGTTCCAGCTGTTTGTACTGCATTATTATACTAACAGCAAATACTGTAATATTATTCACTATTAGTACAATAAAATTAAGTTGGCAAAATACCAGGAGAGTGAAGCCCTCACCAAGATCCATAAGGACAAGCTGCTTCTGTTACTGGCACTGATTTTGCCACTGTTGACGCTAGGGGTCACAAAGGCATACCAGGGGTCACAAGAGGCATTCTTGACATCCATGTCTCTGACGTATCTTTTCTCTCCCACTCTCTAATTCAGGGTCGGCTCTAGGGAGATAAGATTGGTGGCACCGCACTGGGCGCTGACTTGGGGTGGGGGTGCCATGTTTGCAAGTATATTATTGTTCTAAAAGCGCCTGCTGCCGTGTTCCTTGCCACCAGCAATTGTCAGTAAGAACAACAGTTGGTCCTGACATACCTGTTCAAAAAACATCCAAAGAGGCAAAAAACTCTAAAAATACATCAAATGAATCATCAAAAAATGTTTTCAAACAAATGGAGGAATAAAACACTCTCAAATAATATACCAGAGAGAACAACAATCAACAACTGATTTATGAAGACAACATTTTTTTAAACGCTTCAGTAGAAAATGAGCATAATCAATAAAGCATTTAGCAATAGATGGTTGTCCAAAAAAGAAGTGCAGAAAAAGTGCTTATGTGCAAATCAAAAAGAAAACGATCGAGAATGAAAGTACCCTAATTCCTAAACAACACTGATTGGATTTGTTTTAAAATGACTAAACCACTGTTAGGCCTGTTTATAACACTATTTGTAGTGTATGATTATATGACCATGTCGCAGAATGATGCTTTTTGTTTTAAAATGACCCATCTAACTTTCAAAAGAACCAGCATAATGTATTCCAGGCCAAAAAATGGGGAATGTCGATGTTTCGACCTGTCTTAGTCACTGAGGGTAGTTTGCAACCTCTGCATGCGCGTCTTCATAAGGACAATAAAAAGACAACCTAAACATAGTAAATTGTGATTAGAACCTGTCTCTCTGGTGTGTGTCATGTCATACAAGAAAAAAGAAAGGAGACTGACACTGACATGGTCGGTGCCTGAGAAGGCAAGGGCAATCCAATAAATGGATGGTTCGTGCTGAGGAAGAAGGACTAAGGGCCAGATGTAGGTAAATCCATTTTACCGATTCTAAAATACCGAATTTTACCGAATCGGTATTTCAGAATCGGTAAATGGAATGTAGGAAAAAAATCGGTAATATTTACCGATTGGGTAAAATTCGGTATCGGAGACTCGGTATTTACCGAATCGGTATTTACCGAATCGGTATACCCCATTCATTCCTATGGGCCTTTTTGGCCATAGGATTGAATGGGAAATACCGATTCGGTAAATACCGATTCGGTAAATACCGAATCGGGAAAAAAAAGTGAAACCTATGAAGGCAGCCAATCAGGTGCAAACACACTCCCCCTCCCTACCAGGAAGTGGCTACCCAGGCAGCTGCAACTAATTAGAAGGTTCTGGAGAGGCAGTCAGAGCTGAGCAGAGTCACAGAGCAGCAGGGAGAGTTTTTTGTAACTTTACAAACTGAAAAATGGCAAGCAGCAGTGAAAGCCAAAAGCTAGACAGGAAGAGGAAAATAAAGTTCAGCAGCATGGAGCTGCAGGTACTTGTGGAGGAGGTAGTGAGGGTGCACAACAAACTTTTTGGCAGGCAATCCCTCACTGTTGCCGAGTCTGCCAAAAGAAAAATCTGGCTGGCGTTTGTTGAGAAAGTGAATTGTGTGGGAGTCACAACCAGGAACACTGAGGACCTTAAAAAAAGATTCTATGACCTCAGGAGCCTCACCAAGAGGAAAATGGCTGAAATCCACAAGCAGGCAGGCCTAACCGGTGGAGGCAGGAACACAGCCCCCCCCCCTGACTGACCTGGAGGAGTTGGTGGCCTCAACCATTGAGGCAGACAGCATCTGCGGACTGGGAGATGTGGACAGCTCAGCCAGAGATGCAACAAAAAAAGGTAAGACGCATGCGCAGCCCATACCAACCTGCTTCCCTTTACCCTTTGTAGACAAGCAAACCCCAGTCCAGTACTGCTAGCACTATACAGGAGCAATGCATTATGGGAAATGTAGTCAGCAAATGTAAGACCATGTGTAACAGCGCAGACGTCAGCAAGTTAGTGAAATGATTGCAGATAAATGAAAGTGAAATGTATAAATCATTTATTGTAGTGACCATGACACAGTAGCACTCAGTTAATATACGCTCATTTATACCTAGGGGCCAAATCACGCAGTCGACCCACTGACACAGAAGGGACTGCACCAGGGAGGGAGGAGAGTGAGGAAGCAGGTCCAAGCCGAGTGCAAGTCTCGCAGGACGAAGGTGACAAGACTGCCATGTCCCTGGAAGATGACACTGTACTGACCTCAGAGTTGCTTCACTCCCCACAGCTTTCCCAATCCCCTCACTTGCAATTCTCACCAGAAATGTCACCATCTCTGCTCCATTCCACTCCTGTAACCCCACCAGCCAGGAGGCGTGTCGTGGCCCCACTATCATCAATGGAGGCAGCAGAGGGTGAGGGGGAAGCTGAAGACACCATGGATGAGAGTTCAGCAGCACTGCATTCCACAAAGGAGATGGGCCCTTCTCGCAGAACACAACGCAGACTCAGCAGTGCAGGTGGACGTGCTGAGGGCACTGTGTTCCGTGGGCTGGAGGGGAGCATGGTGTGCATTCAAAGGATGCAGGGTAAATCAATCCAAGCCTGCCAACGCCAACTCAGAACCCTGAATGTGCACATAGGAGACATAGGGAAGGGCATGAGAGATATAGTGGAGGCGAATAAAGCAGTAGCCCAAACAAATAGGGACATTGCAGCAGGGATGCAGCAGATGAGCCAATCAGTAATGCAGCTATGCTCTAAACTTGACAGTGTGTCACACACATGGCGCAGGGATGCCCCAGCCCAGAATACGGCCATCAATCGCTTGGCCACTGCCACATCCCTGCTATGCAGGAGAGGCATTAATATGCAGGAGGCATTGACGCAGAATACAACTGAGGTCACCAGGGGCATGGCCAGAATGACCAGTGCTCTAGAGGCAATGTTGATATCCCACACAGCACAGAATCCTGCCCTGGACGTGGCAGAGGGTGAAGACACAAGTAGCCGTAGCAGCATAGCAAGCTCTAATGTGGAGACACAGAGGAGTACCAGGCGCCAAGCTGAGGCTGCAGAGCACGCTGAACAAAGCGAACAACTTCCAAGTGGCTCAGGGAAGCGCAGGCGCAAGTGACATTACCGTTCATGGGTGAAGTAACCCGGGACATACAGTCCCCACGTGTATATTTTTTTATGTTGCACTTACGTGCTTAAACGTTGTGGCACCATTAAAATACGTTGGTCCCATACACAACCTGTCTGTGTCTCAATACTTACTCAGAAATAGTTGCGTGTAATCTCCTTACGTCTGTATCTGCCATCACTTGGTGTTGACACTCCAGCAGGTTGTGGTTCAGGCACAGCAACCTCGTCGTCATGATCCTCAAAGTCTGACAACTCCACCTCTGTGCCCTTCTTCACGGCAAGGTTGTGCAACATGGCACAGGCAGCAATGATTTTACTGCAGGTGATGGGGGTATACTGCCGGGCACCTCCACTCTTATGCAGGCACCTGAACCTGCTCTTCCATATACCAAAGGTACGCTCCACAATATTTCTTGTGCTCTTGTGGGCCCTGTTATATCTCCTTTGGCTGGGTGATGAGGGGTTGAGGTAGGGGGTGAGGATGAAGGAGCGGAGGGCATATGCACTGTCCCCTAAAAGGAAATGGGAGTACATTACTCACATGCATACATGTACTTCTTTCTGCAATAGGTGTTAATGGGGTCGCACACCGTGTCTTACCTAGCAGGTATCCTTCACCAAATCCCCCTGCTGTCAGCCATGCATAGATGCCGCTGTTTTGAAATATGAAGGAGTCGTGGGTACTCCCAGGAAATTTTGCCACAAGGTCAGTGATTGCGCACTTGGCATTGCAGATCACCTGCACATTGATGGTGTGGGTGGACTTTCTATTCCTATATATGTATTCGTGGCAGCAGGGGGACAAATGGGAATGTGGGTGCCATCAATGCAGCCAATGTTATTGGGTAAATGTGCCATCAGATAAAAGTCAGTTTTTGTTTGGAGCAGTTCAGCATGGGTTTCAGGGAAAGTTATATACTCGTCCATCCTCTGTACCATGGTGTCAAGGAATTTGTTGAAAAAGCGTGACAGGCTGCTCTGGGTCACCCCACCTACCGCAGCAACCACACTCTGATAACTCCCAGACGCAAGCAGGTGTAGGCTGCACAGCACCTGCACGTGGGGTGGAATGGCGTGCGCCCTTGGAGTAGTGTGCTCCAACAGTGGGTGGAGGTCCCTGATGAGGTCCAAGATGGTGTCTGAGTCCAACCTGTACCTCTGGAGAATCTCTGGCTCTGTGAGCATGAATAAGGTGATCCTCTGTCTGTAGACCTGCTCCTGTCTCAGCCATTCCCTCTCTCCTTCCTCCTGTAGCCGTAGCCGCCTCGCAATGACATAGAATGCCGCCATTGTGAAAAAAGTATTGCATTTTGGGTCCTTTTTTATAGGCTGCACCTGGTTACCACCTGATTTCAATCCTTGGTAAATACAGACTCTTAAATACCGAATTTCAAGCAAAATCGATATCTAAGAGCTTACCTACATCTCAATATTCAATTTTACCACTTCTTATTTACAGATCGGTATATTTACCGATCGGTATATTTACTGATTCGGTAAATTCACCGAATCGGTAAAATTACCGATTCGGTAAATTTATCGAATCGCAAGCTGTTGCGATTCGGTAAAATTACCGAATCGGTAAATTTACCGATTCGGAATGTTTACCGATTCGGTAAATTTACCGATTCGGACGATTTTCAGTCCCCTACATCCCAAAAGCACAATACCGGTCGGAAACGGCCGAAAATCGGTATTTTCGGCCGTTTCCGACCGGTATTGGGCTACCTACATCTGGCCCCTGATCCACCCACAAAAAACGATGGAAAAAGGCAGCCTGCAACATAAATAATGAATTAATTCAGACCCCCCATCCATCAAAGATTAAATCAAAATATATGCTTTTGAAATTATGATGTGTGTAACTTACCACCGCAATGCCATGGGGAAATGTGGCTCCCAAGAAGGATTACAAGCAAAACAGCAAAGCAATACTCATGTAACCCCAAGCAGGGGTCAGGTAAGTCGGAGAACACTTTGCCAAAGATGAATGAATGAAACACATTTATATAGCGCACAGAATGGCTTCTCAAAAGAGTGTCCCAGCGCTGATCAGATAAGCGGATAGGGGAAGACCATGGAAAGCCATGCTAAGTTTTGAAAAGCCACGTTTTCAGAAGTTTCCTAAAAACTGAGATCTCTGAGATGGAGCGTAAAGCAACTGAGAGCCTGTTCCAGGCCTGGGCCCCCAAGAAACCGAAGGATCTGCCACCCATCCAAGCCAGACCTACTTTAGGAGTATAAGCGTGGTGGGAGGAATAAGATCTTAGGGAGCGGGCCGGGGTGTAACGGATGACTCTTCTACTGAGGTAGCCAGACTCCTTTCCCATGGAAAGCCTTAAAAAAGACAGTAAGAGCTTTAAATTTGATCCTCTCCTTCAGACTCAGCCAATGCAGTGATTTAAGAAGGGGGGCCATAGAGGACCTGGGTTTGGGTTGGAGGATCACCCTAGCTGTGGCATTTTGTACTACCTGTCAGCACTGTACAAGGTAAGAGGGAAGGTCCAGATACAAAACGCTTGCGTAGTTCAGTCTTGATGTCACCAAGGCCTGAACCACTATTTTCCTCGACTCAACAAAGGAAGGAATGTTTTCCAACATACGTAGGATGCCGAAGCAAGAGCCCACTAATGCTTGAACGTGGGGCTTCATGGACAAGGCGTTATCCATGAGTACGCCTAGGTTTCAAACAACTGACTGCTCGGTGTGCGGTGGCAAATATTCTTCAGGCCACCGATAGTTCCAATAACTAACCGCACGTTGGCCAAAAAAAACAATCTTGGATTTATCCGAGTTGCATTTAAGCTGATTAGCCTTAAGCCACTGAAAAACCTAAGAGAGAAACACCCTGATACTAGCCCCATTGAAATCTGATCCTTTTTAGCAGGTGAAAATCAGTTGTGTATCATCAGCATAGGATATAATCTTTGCACCATTAACCTCTGCTATGTTCACCAGGGTGGCCAGATACAGATTGAAAAGAGTAGGGCTAAGAATGGAGCCCTGGGGAACTCCAACGCCCATGGCAGGCATAGAGGCTGAGAAAGGAGGAAGACATACCTCTTGAACTCTGTCCTGCAGAAAACAGTCCAGCCAGGACTCTTTCCTTTAGATATCTAAATAAATTTAAAAAAAACATAAATTGGTACACTCCATGGGACTCATGAAAAAAAAAAAAAAAATGGACTGCAGGAGAGGGGAGAAGACACGGGCAGTAACAGAACCTCATTAAAGAAAATAGTGCTCACAATCTAAATAACACATAGCCATGGAAAGATACAAATTACGACATGGCCATCATAAGGTGGGACTAGCAAGCCTATAATCCAATCGGAAGGCAGCATTTAGGAAGGACAAAGACACAAGCCAATGAAAAAGAAGGGCGAGTGAGTGTGCGGGGCTTTCCTCACATAGTAAACTACCACAGATCAACCCAAGAGCAGCGCTTGCGCGCAAGCTCTGGCCTCGACCTAAAAATGTGTTTCCTCATGTCCATTAAAGCTAGGTGGGTCATGAAAGTTTGTTGTTCTAAAAAGTAGGTAATGGTTCTAAAACGTTTGGGAAGCAGTGGCGTAGTGTATTCTTTGGTTGTTTTATTTTGAGGGAGTGAGGCAGTATCTTTACAATGAATCAAATAAACAAGCTCTTGGAGTGCGGACACTGAAAAGACACATGGGAGTAACATTGGGCCCTGCAGCCGCTGTGGTGCAGGGGACTCCCAGCCCTTCAGGGCCCACCAACAAGTCAGTAGGCAGGGAATTCTGCCCAAGGATTAATTGTACAATATAGGACTCTCAGGAGCCCCTCTTCACATTCTGCTGTGGGGCCACATCCATTTACGTTATGCCACTGAAGAGATAGGGGCTTGTTTAACTTCATGCCTTCCTACTCCTGCACGTTCTTCCTTATCAGCATCTGCTGCCCCATGTGTGCTCTATACTGTGCATGTCTTGTGCTTGTTGTACTCCCAGGCATGCTTGTTTGCATGTTACAGTGATGGGCCAATTGGCTCTTTTATGCTTCCTAAACTTGGTGAAGTCGCAAGTGTGAACCAGAGGCATGCATTGTCAGCAGGCCTTACAAATAATGGGGCCATAAATCAAGGGGACATTGGCACCAGTATTATGTTCCAAGGAGTGACCACGAGCGGTCGATCCTACATTTATTTCTACCTTTGGGCTCCACCCGGCCCTACGGGATGTGTATAAGGCAACACTGTATTGTAGAGGCCGGGTAGCACTCTACATCCCTTCCAACGTTTATTAAATGTAAAATATGAACTTTATTATTGGGTGCACATATAGTATCTCAGTCTCTGACTTGGTGCTGGGTTAAGGTGAAGTCATACTTCTGGCTGCAGCCTCCTTCATTCTGGCTGCCAACTGACAGGATGTCAATGTGATATGTTCTTGCGCACCCTCCTGATGGCTGCAAAGGCCCTGCAGGCCTGCTGATATTGTTTTGGATGCCTTGTGATAGTCTGGCATCTCCGTGTCAGGAGCGACTGCGACATCGTCCCCATCCTGGTTCTCTTCTCCTTAACCAACCCGGGGATCTTGCTAGCTTATACCAGGACATGTTATAGGCTGCTGTCATGTGGTCTCGCTGTACAGTTGTTGTGTCGATTTAGATTTCGTATGAATTTCCCGAATTATGCCCTTATATAGGTAAAATTCACATTGCCCTTATTTAGGCATAGAAATCCAGCCCTTATTTAGGCATTGCTCATGCTAACCAAATACATGCATGGCCACCTACATCCCTTCATCTATGTCACGAGTTCTTGGAAAACCAGACTCTTAAGCCTTTAGGACTTCCCCTTGCTTGGATATTGATTTCTCCAAGAACTTATTTATTATGCATGAACATCTATTCCTTAGGGATTCATTCATGACGTTCTTATGCCCGACTTTTATGTCAATACTGGCATTCCTAAACACCTTCAAGGTATAAATATGCCTTCACTTGCCATAGCAAACCACTGTTTGGTCTACGGTTCGACTGCCTACTTGCACGACGCGGCACGCCAAGGCAAGTTCGGAAGGAAGTCCAGTCCCCTACTGATGCACTGACCAGACGCTGGCATCCTCTTCACTGAGAATCCAGCTCCAGTGTTTCTGACTCCCCTTGCAGGGTGTTAGAGTTCAAGAACCGGGAAAGAGATTCGAACCTCTCTCATTCTAAGGTACGGAGCAGACTAGAACCTAGGGGGACTCTTGGCAACTATAGTGAAACTAAACTATAGCTGAACAGCACCTACTTCTTCCCTCGTACTACACTTAGGTTAGATACACTGGGGTAGGATTATTTTAGAAGCACCAGATGAGTATTTTAGCCTGTGTTATTTATGAATGTATTTTTATGAATATATGTCATAGATACAGACCATGCTATTGCAGTAATATTTAATCCTACTGCTAACGCAGTACGTATTATACTTCGCATTCTGTCTTACGATTGTAGTAGTTCATATCTCTTGCATGAGAAATAAGACTGTTCAATAAGCCCTTTTTATTGAAACGCCCGTCTCTCTATTTTTGGCAACTCTGTAGAAACTAAGGGTGCATGATTGACTGAGTGAAACGATTATCTATTTTTTCCACGATTCTGAGATTGTTCCGACTCTAAGGGAAACAAAGGTGTCATATTTATGAGGTTGTCAGAAACGAATCCCTTCTTGTTCATTCAAGAAGTTTCTAGTGACCTCTGAGTTAGCTGGCACACTCAAGTAATTAAGTTTAAGGTACTTGGAAGAGACATATTAACCTCAGTCCTATGTCAAAACTATAGTGTATATTATTCCAATGCGCAGAGCCTATCAGGGATATAGGAATTACACTGCACAGTGACAATAGTTCCATAGATAGCTGTCACCTTCCAGACTCCCTCTTGAATGGTGTGTCGAACTTCCGTCCCGGATAGCAGTCTCGCATTATGACTAGGTTTCTTAAAGACAATCCAGGGGCCGTTGCTTGGTGGGCTAGGCTGGACTTGTCATTTGTGCTCTTTCTTCTCTCCAAAGTGGCCTGTACATCCAGTACAGTTGGCTTCCACTGAGGTCCAGAGGGGATACAGTAGCAAGTGGTTCTTCGCATCAGGAGATCTTTCTACACACATTTCGTTGTGCTGTGGGAGTTTGTTAGTAACCACGTGGGAACCTGTGGAGACAGTGCTCTGGGCCCTCTTCATTGTCTATGCTTATTCTGAGTGCCCTGTTCAGGTATTCACAATGTCAGCCACTGTGGGGGTTATGAGTCACTCCCTCCAGATGGCTTAATTTGGGGGCTGCATGGCTACACAAAGTCTGGTTGCTCCTGGCCGCTTGGGTTTTGGTGCAATCACAAAAGGTGAGCCCCATGGGTTGGGCTAGTGACCTTCTCAATCACCCCTTGTTTTTCAAGGTTCCACAGTTCATTTTCCATGAGCAGCAGCAGGTGGAATGGACCCTCCGGTGTCAAAGTGATGTTGGTCTCACAGTCTCATCAATGTGTATTCGTCATTAGTGCCCTTCAGTCACCCCTTGAACAGTTGTGGGGACTCCAAGATGATGTTGGCAGCATGTGACTCGTGAATCTGTTGGGCAAAGAAGATGAGCCCCACATATTTCATTGTGTCGCAACCTAACATTATGCCGGTGCCCCCTTACATAATGTGAAATCGTGCTCAAGTTGCTCTTCGGTCACTTGCCACCATGATTTCCACCAGTCCCTTCAGGGGCATTGGTTGCCTAACACCATAAGTGTAAATCCTTCTTTCATCGGTGCTACCGTGGGGTGAGGTACCAGCCTGTCAAATTGTGTGGAGTCTATTATGTTGATAGAGGCCAATCACCACCCTCACAAATTTTCCGTCAATCTCCACCCTGCACATCGGGGGTGGCCTCTTCCAGTTGCCCTCTCTTCCGGCAAATGATGTGGTGAATACCTCACTGTCATTGTCATCATCGCCCGCATATGGTCTCTGGCTCCCCCCCACCAGTGAGCCCTCAGTCTCGTCCGACTCGATCGACAGCTGCTGTAAGGTGGATCTCATCCTGCCTCTGTTTCTTGGCCGAGGCCCTTCTCCCTCGGGTCAGCATACTTTTGCGAA
Organism: Lissotriton helveticus; assembly: GCF_964261635.1. Taxonomy (NCBI): domain Eukaryota; kingdom Metazoa; phylum Chordata; class Amphibia; order Caudata; family Salamandridae; genus Lissotriton; species Lissotriton helveticus. The sequence goes on along the minus strand of NC_136067.1, from coordinate 1,461,107,883 downwards.
ATAGTTCATGTGATGGCATCTGGAACAGGACCAGCCTCGGGCAGGACAGGTGATCAGCACCCTAGGGTCTAGGCCACAATTGGCATACCATTTGTCAGGTTACTTCGCCCCACTTGGTAATCAGGGTTGGGAAGGCCTTCTTTGTATTGCATCTACTTGCTCCTCTTTTACCTTGATGCTAGGATTGTGCATGCCTGCTCTGTCCCTCTCAACAGGGCTACCTCCATCTCATCAGCTCAGCTGTCTGCCAGCTCATGAGACCTCGTCAACACCAGTATGGTGTCCAAGATGATCCCAAGTTGTCACAGAATTAGCTGCTGAAGGGCCGCCCGAGGGCCACTGATTTGCAGCCTTGCATTAGTTTGGCTCTGATTTCCTCCTGCTGATTGATGTCAGGGTGCTTGCCAGCTTCTGGAAGCATGCGTAGAACACATCCACTGACTCATCCTCCCACTACTGGATAAAAGTGTTGGTTCAAAGTTGCCACTGTAGCGTCAAAATCAGTATCACCTCCTTTGTTGGTCAGGTTCTCAAAGAAGTTGTACAGCTCTGCTCCACCAAAAAAGCATCAACAGCAACCTCTTGAGTACGCCATCTGTTTCCCTGGAGGTATTGACGTAGTGCTGCAGTCAACCAACCTACTTTCGCCTGCATGGCACAGCAGTTGCAGGGTCCACCAAGTCGCTGAAGGGCGGCAGCACTGTTACTGAGGAGTGAGTAGCCAGCAGGGGTGGTGCTTGGCATTGCTTTTGCATGGACAAAGTGGGGCAGGGCAGGCATCAGTGTGCAGATGGGTAATGAAGGCTGAATTTATATGGTGTCACTCTTGTAGATTAATCGCCCTGGGTTTACACTATTGTCTCTGGTACCATTTCGGTTTGACTAACACGTATGCCATGCACCTGTTGTCTAGTGATTTATTCTCCCCTTCATTTATTTTTCTTATCTTTTTTTCCATCAAAAATCTCATAGTACACCTCTCAAATCTGCATGGTGCACTTTAATTAATTTTTCATTTGTATGGAGACTCAATCTTAGTCCCCCGTGTCACCAGCAGGCCCCTATGTACCAATCCAACATGGTGGGTATTGCACAGACTTCTATCGGCTCATGGCACCTGACAATACCGAGGCAGCCACATGGTGCTCACCTCAACTAGACCCACAAGGGGATGATCACAGGCCACGAAGAACATCTGTCTGCCTGCAGGAATGCAGCTGCACCCGCGGTGCGGTGTGCAGATGCTGCCGTTAGTTGGTGCTGAGTCAGCAGCCTCTTCAACACTAGGAAGCCAGCAGTTGTCTTGCGCAATCACAGCTCCCACTCACCCATGCAGTGGTCGAAGTGGGCGGGATTGGCAGGGCACAGCGTGCCCCTACTTCTTTAATTCCAAAGATTCAGTTCCCCTACTTTTTTTTATTTTGAAAATGCGTCCCAGGATGCAAGAAATCTCCATGGCCTATAGATAAAGCTAAGCGTTCCTGGCGTTCAAGGACGGGCGGGCGGCAGAGAAGTAACAGAACAAGGACAGTGTCCACTTCTGTTCTGCTGCTTCAACTGCCCCCCCCAACTCTTTCCTTCTTCCCTCTATTGTTGTCTTGCAGTTCCTCTCTTACTGAAAACAGTGACTTCAAGAAGTGGTTCTCACTCTCTTTCCTCTCCTTTTGTTTATTTGCTCCTCTGTGAAATGGATCCAAAAAAGAAACACACTTTTGCTGAAAATGCTGTATTTTTCTGACATTTTAATTCCAAAGTGCAGCATTGTAAATAAAAGATTACAAATATGGAAAAAAAAATAACTAAATAAAGTAAGACAGAGTAGTAGCAAAGTGGCCAGATTGATTTTAGTCACACCCAAACACATTAGCGCCACTTTTACAGAGTTTGCCAGTGAAGCGCTACTTTTGTTTTCTTGTCTGTTTTCCCCGGGCTTGAAACTAGTGCATCAATCCTGGAGGTACTGCAATGTGTGGATTGAAAAATAAAATGTGTACTGCAGCTGAGCGTTCACAGATGTGGTCTTTTTACCATACTGCTAACGTTTTGTAAGGATATAAGCAATGGACATTAACATGGGTCCATTCAGGGCCATGTAGTCATGTCCTTAACTTTTCAGGCAAAAGCACTCACTGATTTCTGGATAGTGAGTGTAAAAGTGTTAATGTAACCATGTTGTTCTTGCTTACATTTCACATGGTTTGCTTAATTTTGCATTTCCTATGAGTGTTTGCTTTTTCCAGTATGCTGTTAACTTTTTTTTGTAGGCAGCATATTGCTCTTTTCTAGTGCGTACTTTAAATTAAGCCCATCCAGGTGTTTATAGCGGGGCACAAGTGGGTTGTAGTTGAAAACAGTGTGAGTCATTCTCAGTGGGGCAGTATGGTGTTCAGTGGGGAGATGATGTGACACTATGGCCAGAGCTGCTGAATTTAGAACTGGGGACCCAGGTTCAGCCTTCATAACCAGTCCACCAGACCACTTTTCTGAGGGAGCACAATCCAATGCTAGACCTTAGAAGGCCCCACAAGGCCTTGGAAGCCCTGCTGTCTTAGCACCAGCAGGTGGACCCTAGTGTGGCAAGTGTGGGTTAACCTTCAAGGCTTGCCACCACCATCCATACTGAAGTTCACCTCCAGTTTTGCGGGCAGGCCTATGAAGCAGCACACACTAGAGAAACAGTGACTCTGTCACTGAGGTCACAGGACCCTTCAGAAGGGCCAGCTCTAGGGCGGTGCGACCAGTGCAACCACACAGGGTGCTGACTTTGGGTGGAGGCATCATGTTTGCAAGTATATTATGGTTTTAAAAGCGCTTGCTGCCTCCTTCCTGGCCTCCAGCCATTTTTTGCAACAATAAAAATGTAATGATGACTCTGGTGATTAATGTTCTTCCTAGAGAGAGATCGGAGATTTGTCTAATCAAAGGTAGCACAGAAGGTTCATGTGCCTGCAGCAAAGAACATGTACCATGCAGATCACAAAGTGCAGATAATGTAAATAGGTCAGTGGGTTACTGCTTTTATCAGAGTGATCCTTTTGTTACTTGCAGTTTATAAGTTAAAATCCTAACATAGAACAGTGAGCTATAAATTGTCATCTAAGACCTGCATACAAACTGCAAGGTATAAATTAGAGTGTTATGTTTCCCCCCCAGTCTTTGATTATCCTAATATTGCAAAGAGTGTTCTTTTGGATAGAAATCAATTCTGATTATTAAAGAGTACCTCCAACCATGGTATTACGTTTAAAAACTGAGTTTGTGTTTCTCCAGACCAATCACTATTAAACTGTACGGCCTACTAGTATGGGTGTCATGTGACTCCTACACCTTGTAGTCCTTAGTCTTATGTAACATTTTCTATACAGTGATTTAGACACATATTGATTGTCTCTGTGTAATGTGTGTGATGTAAAGTGCTCTGACACTCTACACTGGTATGAGTGGTGCTGTAAATCAAATTAAAAGCATCTGAGCGAGAGTGTGGTTATGGAGACTTGAGGGGCACTGTTAAAGGGTATCAGTGAGGGAATCCATGGTTGAGGTGGTCATTCGGGGGCACTAACAAACATTAATGTTCAGGGCACAACCAGTGCTAAGGCCAGCCCTGCCCTTGAGGGCAGTCCGCCTCACCCATAGGTACCTCCGTTAGCCTTGTCTCAGCAGTAGCAGCTGCAACTCACCAGGGATGGGCAATGCAGGATTTGCACACACACCAACTAAGGGGCCGATTCACGGAACTAATCTGAGATAAAATCCTAAACTTACTATTTCTGGTATTCACAGAAGGCATTTAGTAGTAGTAAAGTTAGGACTCCTAAATTTACTACTACTTAACTGAGACAAAATCCTTACTTTACAACTTTCGGTATTCACGAAAGGCATTTAGTAGTAGTAAAGTCCTAACTCTACTACTACTAAATGCCTTCTGTGAATACCAAAAGTAGTAAGTTTAGGATTTTATCTCAGTTTAGTAGGAGTAAAGTTAGGAGTCCTAACTTTACTACTACTAAATGCCTTCTGTGAATACCAAAAGTAGTAAGTTTAGGAATTCATCTCAGATTAGTTCTGTGAATCGGCCCCAAAGTTTGCAAACTTCACGGTCTGTCTGCTTCATTCACTAGCACTTTTAACATGTGTTGTCTGCTGTGGGGCAACTGAAATTAATTATGCAGAAATGGCAGACAACATTATGCCTCAGTGTTGACTAAATTATGCATAAAAAAAGGCTGCAGCATAATGCAGTATATTTTCTGATATTTTATTATTTTGACATGTGTACACATGCTAACAGTCTCTGGAAAGATTTTGCCTCATTGGTACCAGTGTAACATACAAATGCAGCAGTGAGAAAGGTGATCAGTAAACCTTTGCAATGGGCCATCCACTCCGTAGCAATACAAGTTAAACTTTTTATTAACTTTTGATACGTTTGTGCTACAAACAATGTATTAGTTAAAATGGTCAGATTATGCAGCTGATCTTTTATTATGTGGCAAATATGGCAGAGCCATAATTATAGAGAAAACATTTGCAAACTAGGATATTTTGCCATTCATGTTTGAACTGCTCTTGTGGAAAATGGGAGAAGTGCTGATGACAGAAACCCCATGGCTCGGAGACAAATGGCTTGTGCTTCCAAATTTAATCGTATTTCGGACATTCTGTGATTAGAAGCACATCCCACTTTGTGAATGTATTTTAACGTCAATAACTCATATTAAAGCTTAATTAATCATGTGTATCCATTGGTTGAATTAAAATGGGCAGTGAAATGCCAAAGAAATACAAAAAAAATTGGGATCTTTGCATATTCTGGCTACACCTCTGACTCCGCCCACTGATCCAATCCTTCCACTCCTTGGGTTATTCCCGCCCTCTGATTCTCCGCCCACAGTTCCCCTACTTTTTTCCCCCCACTTCGACCACTGCACCAATGTGAATCTCCTGTGAATTCTCAGGCAGCCTGCAGGACCACATGCAGGTGGCTACAGGGCGCATGACCGTCCTCTTCCCCACTGTCAGCTGGGGGGGCATGCAATGTCAGCAGGCATTACAAATGAAAGTGGTATAAATGAAGGGACACTGGCACCAGTTTTATATTCTGAGGAGTGACCACGAGCGGTCGCTCCTCCAATTATTCATACGCTCAGGCCGCACCCGGCCCTCAGGATGTGTATAGGGCAAAACTGTATTGTAGATACTGTACATCAAGCACAGTAATGCTGCTGCTCTGTGAAGAGCCCGCCTCTTCCTGGCTTGCTGTGATCAGTGCTCCTACCGCTACACCAGGTAGTCCACCTCAATACAGAAGGTCAGCATGCAAATTTGGCTTCGAGTATCCGAGGTACTGGCTAGCAAAGTGCTTGCTACCCAGTAGCAGACAGCAGCAATGGTGCAAGCATTTTCCAGGTTCCAAGCAGGAAAAAAAACATATTGACGATGGAGTGCTCCTTATCTTATTATAATTCAAGTGCTTTTCTTAGGCTCTTTTCTTAAAATATGTTGCCACTTAATGATAACGCCTTATGGTTTTACCTCACTTTGTAGAGGTACACAGTTCCTGTCGCTGACCGTATTCTGTCTTATTTAATGTAATGTTTGACTGTTGCTAATATTCAGTCCCATTGAAATTGAAGTTGGAAATTAGGAGTAGATCCACTGCCATAAGTAAAAATGTCTATGCAATGGAAAAAAAATCAAAGACACAAACTCAAAAGTACATTTAGGAGATTTTCCATTCACGGCGTTGCAATTTTAGTTACAGTACATATAATAAACTGATTCTTGGTAGGTAACGCGAAAAACAAGAGATTTACAGTCTTACACTGGAAGAGGAATGATTTAGATAGAGCGAAGCACACAAAGCCCGTGTGCTATTGCCAAGGTCAGAATGACCTAGACAGACTCTGCATCAAAGCCAATGAATGTTCATGTAAGCACAAAATGCTATCACCAAGAAGAACATCATACTGTTTTTTGTAATCATTATCTTTAAACAAGGAATCCTATTTTACAAAAAATGGGCGCAGTACAAGGACTATGGTGCAAACCTCCTTTTGTTTGTGAGGAAGATTCAACGCGCCTCATTTATGCGGCTGTGCGTCACTTTTACGCCGCGGTGCGTCACTTTTTGTGACGCACCAGTGGCGTAAAAAATGCGCCTTTTGTGCCATATTTACAAAGTGACGCATCTAGGTAGATGCGTCACTTTGTAAACCCCTGTGCCTCATTATACCTGCGCCAGGTAAAATGTATGCAAGGGGGGGGCGTATTGACGCAAGGAAGGGTCGTAGAAGTGACGCAGTGAAATCAATGAGATTTCACTGCGTCACTTTTAGGACGCCGTTGCGTCAAAATCTTGCGCCTGCCTCACAGAAGGCGTAAGACTGACGCAGGCCGTTTCACATGGGGCTTGTCCCATGTGAAAGGGCGCATTGCTGAAGTTGTGTCACTTTTGTGACACACTCCAGCAATGCGTCACTTTTGCGCTTACAGATACGTCAGAAATACTGACATATCTGTAACTCCTTGCGACAAGATGCGTCATACATTAAATATGACGCATCAGGAATGTCGCAAGGAGTGCGCACTGAGAAGTGATGCATCGCTGCTTTCACGCAGGGATGCGTCATTTCTCATAAATGAGGCCCAACATGTATAATGTACCGTTCTCGAGCCTCGGTGCCTAGATATTAGTCATTGAAAGCAGCATTGTCAGTCAAATTGTTTTTTTTAATGAATTCCTCACGCTGTATATATAGTATTTTGGCCATTTTGAGGTACCATATCTTCTTAAATGTAAACCACACCGCTCTGAAATATCAAAATTCCTCCATGTAAATACTGCATATAAAAGACGTATGATGCCTATTACCACCAGGCATTAAACATTTGGTGTGACATAGTGCCCTTTCACAGCAAATGATAGGTTCGTGCAAACTGAGGGCAATAGTATCAAGAAAGGGCGATACATTATCGCCGCTTTTATTGGCAGGAAACTGCAGCTAAAGCGGCGATAATGGGCTTGATAATATGGCCTTGTGAATTCCCATAGAAGCTCAGGTTAACACAAGAACCTGGGCTTCTTTCCTGCCGTTAAAAGCGGCGATAATGTATCTCCCTTTCTTGATAATATGGCCCTGTGTTATTATAGAAGAGATTTTGAGTGTGCTGTGCTGGAGATGGACACTACCCCTCCCATGCAAAGCAATGTAGAATTGCACGGTGCACAATGTATAGTAAACATGGATTCTAGAGCTTTGGTAATGGGGAAAAGTGTCTTGACAGGCTGTGGGAGAAAGAGGTATCAGTCTTGAGTAGAGTTGTAACCATACAGCCACTCGGCATACCACAGCAACCCACCACGATGTGCGGGATTAACAAACCAAACTTTGGATCACCATTAGCCGCTTGGCTGAAGAGCAACCCAGCTCCAAATGAAAGGCACAAAGTAGTAAAATAAAGAACTCTGAGTTCCTCACAAAATGTCAATAACAAAAACAAGATGTAATTAGGGAAATAAACAAAAAGAAAGGAGATTTGGCAAGAGTTTCAAAAAGTATGAGTAGAAAAGAAAATTTGAGAAAACAAAAATGCATCGAATCATTCTCAGCTGTTGATAACTGCTCAGAGTAAACTGTTCTACCATGACCCCCTTCGAATTCATTCCAGCCCCTTTAGGGGACTGGAAAATAATGTGCATATTTTGCCTCCAAAATAAACAAATTATTTCACTGAGTAAAGCATGATGGTATGGAACGTGGTGTGCAACACATTTGTGGACTGGAATGAAGCCTATTGTAAATAATCACTGGGTGGGCTCAAATCAAGCGTTCAATCCCTCACTCTTTAGTGGTACTGGTCTGAACAGACATCAGTCACATGTATTGCTATGTCTCAGGGCTCAAGGGGCACCTCAGTGATGAAGGCCAACAAGGTGTTGCTGGTGTTCCCGCAGAGAGGGACCTGTCCTAGCATCCCAGGCTAGACTCTTCCTTTTGGGATGTAACTAAGACTGATTTTCATATCGTTGATCTCTAACTGTAGGAGCATAGTGAGCAAAACAATGATGCACTGGAATGTTGACCAGAGAAATTACCAATTGCTGAGGTTAACGCAAGCATTATATCAATCAGTTTTTGCTTTATCAACAAGCATAAAAATCACCACAAGAAATCATGGCACAAAACTGGTTTCATTTGAAATAATGGGGAAAGTTGATAAAACCTCAAAATTGCATAGTTCCCTGTCAGAATTTTGAAGGGTTTGTGTTTGAACCAGTACAAGGTGATGAAGGCAGGAGTCAATGCCCATTGAGTTGATGATAGATCTGTGTGATGGTATTTTGAATTTACAGGGATACAGATATAAAGACAGACTTGAACATATGTACAGACATAAAGTGGACAGACCCGCTAGCAAATTCGACTCACTGCTATGTTTATCAATGCCAGAACCCATTAGGTTTGTTAAAAGACCACTCACCCACCAACCTAGTTGGTGGCATGCTTCATCATTGGGATCCCAACTGGGTAGTTGAATGCCACCCAGTTGTGCTACATCGCCTGATTACAGCGGAGCTGGACTTGTATAATTGTATGATGAAATAGTGATGAGGGAGTGGTGCAAAATAAAATTGTCTCTGGGAGTCCTTACTGAATAGTACTTTATTCCCAGTGGCCCAGGACAAGGTTAAAAAGAGAAGGGACAACTTTAAGATAAATTGATCTTTGTTGTCACTGTGATCGGTCTACATGTTTCAGTCTCTTAAAAGATTGTGAGGCTTTCTTCAGGACAGGTGAATTAAGTGAGGGTGTGGCAAAAACACGCCACGTGTATTGTTTATTCAACACACACGCTAAAGTGTGTTGTGCAAGTAGTGTTGTCTGTGTACTTACGGACCCACTGGAAAAACCTGTAAGACAAAAAAAGAAGGAAAAGACAAGTAACATAAAATGCAATCTTATTTAGAGTATTGTTGTGCCACCTTCTTTGTCTCAATCGGTGTCTATGATGATGTGGCATAAACGTGAGTCGATCAATATTGCCAACCCGATGGTCAGCCATAAGTGTATACTGTTCAGGTATACTGTGCTCTACTGACATGCATTGATCTGCTATAGATGGTGCTGTTGATGCATGCCGTGTAGTATACTGGAGGAGTTGAAAAGACTAATGATGCACTGGCAAGTGCCACAAGTTTGAAATATAGTGTCATTTGCTCTACATTTAAATGTTCAATCTGAAAAGATACATTAGAATACTGTCAACAGGAACATATATTTACACTGTCAACGTGTTTGTAGTAGCTGTTTGCAGGACCCAGAAGGGGCGCCCATCTGTAGTCACACAGGGGGAGAGAGAGAGCAGAGATACCTAAGGCGAAGCCGAAAATCACAAATTTGAGTGCTTCGCATTCTACTGAACAGCTCGGATGGCTGTGCAGTCGCTGTAAAAGAAAGATCTTATTTCGTCAAGATGGAGCGTCCGCTCTCAGTACCTATTGTGGTCTCCTCGCGGTCCTGGATGTTAATGGAAACGCCGGTTGGCGTCTATTTTAAAGAAGGATCTCTGTCGGGCCATAGCATACTGACATCATTGCGTGTACGCTGGTGCGTGTGGCGCGATCACAGTCTATTAACTAGAACGCTGACCTCTGTGGCTTGCAGGTGATTTGAGAAGTGTGCTGATGTCATTGCATTCACGCCGATGCGTGGGGTGAGGTTGTCGTCTATTACCTAGGATGCTGACCTCTATGTGTTATCGATAAAGTCGGCGCATGTGCCACGAATGGCATGATTTTGCTGGGAAAGACGTGTGTTAAATGAATGGTCTGAGTAGACAGAAGTAAGTTACGCTATAGTGCTGGGGAGCAAAAAAATGTTGTGGGTAAAAGTCATTGGATTGTGACTGTGGGCTCCACCGTATGTATGTTGTGGTGACTTAAAAGAAAATGGGGGTTACGCAAATGTGGGTATTGTAACCCACTGTTCCAAATGGCAGGAGACCCTAAAGAGGATAGATGTTGGCCAAAGTGTTTTACACGAATCTAGGTTGGCGACCAGTTGTGAGGGCATTACTCATCTATCAGGTGGACACAGAATATGCCCAGTATGGATTCTTAAGACAGAAGTGTCGGACCCTCTGGGTGGTACTATGGGGGTTTATTAAGAGCATTCCACAGAATGTTGTCGTTGAGGCCAGTTAAATGAGTGGACAGACTGTAAATCCACAGCTGATCTTTCTCTAGGAGGTTCGGCATGTTGGTTTCCAAAGTTTCAATCACCAACCAGTGCATGTAATTGGTGGTGTGTCCAGCCTCTAAAAAGTGATTGGTCATGTGTGTGTTATTTCTTTTACTTTGGATATTACTCCGATGTTCACATATGCGAGTTTTTATTTTTCGTCTGGTCATGGCAATGTAAGTCAGGCCGCATGGGCAGACGATATGATAAATTGCATTCATGGTTTTGCAATTAGTGTGTTGCCGGATGTGCCATGTTTTACCAGGTTCTAGATGTAGGTTTTTGGTAGGTTCTGTCAAGTGGCATACACTGCAGTTCCCACATGGGAAGTGACCCACAATATTTGGGAGTCCCCAGACATTAAGTACAGTATGGTGGGTTGGGAAGGTTGTAAGGGGCGTGTGGACACTAATGTGTCCTTGATTCTTCAGACCCGTTTATAGAAAAAAAGAGTTTTCTCCTAATTTAGTTTGCCGGTGTTAAGTATTCTCTAGTGTCTTTGTATAATGCGGGAAACTCTATTTGAGATCGAATTGTACGTGGTGACACATGTTAGGGGGATGGAGGTTGCGATACGCTGTGCTCATCAAGCAGCCCTTCCCGGTTCTGGTTACGGGCACCCTTCTTTGCCTTTTCAACGATCCTGTGAGGGTAGCCTCGTTCATGCAGTTTTGTGGTCAGAGATTGTGCGTGGTCCTTGAAATCCTTGACGTTTCTGCAGTTTCTGCGTAGGCATTGGTATTTCCCAAACGGTAGGTTCTCCAGTAGTGCGCTGGGATGAAAGCTTGTGTAATGTAGTAGAGTTTCTCGCTGTTGGCTTGAAATGTGTCTTAGTTTTTAGTTTGCCGTTTGCAGCTTGTATGTCCAGGTCAAGGAAGATGATGCTTTCCCTGTGTATGCTGTGAGTGAGCTTAAAATTGGGGTCACAGCCATTGATCCATTGGAGAAAAGTGTGAAGTTAGTTATTGTCTCATTCCCAGATGAGAAAAATGTAATCTATGTAACGTTTGTAGAATTTCACCTTGGCAACGTGGGACATGGTGGGATTAAATAAGTGTGTGATCTCAAAATTATAGACATAAAGAACTGCCACACTAGGGGCAAAAACACTCCCCATAGACATGCCGTACGTTTGAAGGTAGATATCTCCCTCAAATTCAAAGTAATTTTCCTCCAGCGCCAGTTCTGTGCATTTTAACACAAATGTTTTGGGTGTGTTATAATTCCAAGTAGTTGTATCCTGTCCCAGTTTTAACATTTCCAAGATGTCATCCTGCGGCAAACTGGTATACAGGCTCTCCACATCTAAGCTGACTAAGAAAGACGTCTCTGGCTTGTATGGGAGGGTGTTGATTTGGCCAAGGAGATCTTTAGTATCCTTCATATAAGTGCTGGTAGACTGTACAATGGGTTGGAGAAAGAAGTAGCAGTAACGGGAAAGGGGTTCCAATAAAGTCTCAATGCCCTATATTATGTGGCGATCAGGTGGCTGGGTTTTGTTTTTGTGGATATTTGGGACTGTGTAGAAATACGAGATCTTTCCAGTACTGGTGGTTAAAAACTGGGCTTCTTGTTTGGTGATGTGGCCCAAGCTTTCTGCATCTTCCACTTGGCTTTAAGGTTTTCACTGGGGTCGTGCTCCAGCTTTTTGTATTTTTTTTTTTTTGTATTTTTTTTTTGTAGTTCTTGGTGTTGTTGAGTAGGCGTCTACATACTTTTCAGTAGTCTTCTTTGTTCTGAAGGACAATGCCTCCACCTTTGTGTGCCGGTTTTAAGGGAAACATGTTGTTGTATTTCAGGTTTTTATGGGCATCATGTTCCTTACCACTGGTGTGCATATATTGGTGGTCTTCCTGTAGTGTCTCTATATCATTGAAGATGCTTGTTCGAAGGCTGTAATTTCTACTGGTATGGTACTGGGGGTGGGGGGAATGAAGGTGGATTTGATTTTGAAATTTGTGTCCCCCTATGCCTGTGAACTTGCTTCGTTAGAAAGGTTTTGAAAAAAAGCTTTTAGTTTTACTTCTCGGAAGAAATCCGCCAGTTCGCAATGTAATCTAAACTTGTCGAGTCTGGAACAAAGCCCAGGCCTTGGTTGAGAACAGTCTCCTCTGTGGGTGTCAGGGTATGGGATAAAAGGTTTGTGACTAAGCTTAGCTTGAGTTCGGTCCTGGTTGTTGTTCTTTTGTCTTGCTCCTTGTGTGCGCTCCCGGGTTCTGGTCTTCCTCCCAGTGTACTTGGGCTTGTTTTCTTTGTCTTTTAAGTCACCACAACATACATACAGTGGAGCCTATATTAATAATCCAATGACTGTTACCCACAACGTTTCTTTATCGATAACACATAGAGGTCAGCATCCTAGATAATAGACGACAACCTCGTCGCACGCATCTGCATGAACGCAATTAAATCAGCACACTTCTCAAATCACCCGCAAGCGACAGAGGTCAGCGTTCTAGTTAATAGATGGTCATCACGCCGCATGCACCAGTGTGCACGCAATGATGTCAGTACCCTACGATCCGACAGAGATCCTGAGTTCCCCTTCTTTAAAATAGACACCAACCGGCATTTCCATTGACATCCAGGACCACGAGGAGACCACAATAGATACTGAGAGCGGACGCTCCATCTTGACGAAATAAGATCTTTCTTTTACAGCGACTGCACAGCCATCCGAGCTGTTCAGTAGAATGCGAACCACTCAGATTTGTGATGGTCGGCTTCGCCTTAGGTATCTCTGCTCTCTCTATCTCTCCCCCTGGTATCTGACCGCTCATATTTCTATGTTTCTTTTTTGCCCCCATCCAGTGTGTGACTACAGACAGGCACCCCTCCTGGGTCCTGCAAACAGCTACTACAAACACGTAGCCAGTGTAAATATATGTTCCTGTTGACAGTATTCTAATGTTTCTTTTCTCATTGAACATTTAAATGTGGAGCTAATGACACTATATTTCACACTTGTGAAACTTGCCAGTGCTTTGTTAGTCTTCTCAACTCCTCCAGTATACTACACGGCATGCAACGACAGCACCATCTATAGCAGATCAATGCATGTCAGTAGAGCACAGTATACTGGAACAGTATGCACTTATGGCTGACCAATGGGTTGGCAATATTGATCGACTCACGTTTATGTCACATCACCATAAACACTGATTGAGACAAAGAAGGTGGCACAACAATACTGCAAATAAGATTGCATTTTATGTTACTTGTGTTTTCCTTCTTTTTTTCTCTTACAGGTATTTCCAGTGGGTCCGTAAGTATACAGACACCACTACTTGCACAACACACCTTAGCGTATGAGTTAAATAAATGATACGCATGGCGTGTTTTTGACACACCCTCACTTAATTCACCTGGTCCTGAAGAAAGCCTCACAATCTTTTAAAGGCTGAAACATGTAGACCGAACACAGTGACAACAAAGATCAATTTATCTTAAAGTTGTCCCTTCTCTTTTTAACCTTGTCCTGGGCTGCTGGGAATAAAGTACTATTCAGTAAGGACTCCCAGCGACAATTTTATTTTGCACCACTCCCTCATCACTATTTCATCACACAATTACACAAATCCAGCTCCGCTGTAAACAGGCGTTGTAGCACAACTGGGTGGCACTCTACTACCAGGTTGAGACCCCAATGATGAAGCATGCCACCAACTAGGTTGGTGGGTGAGGGGTCTTTTAACAAACCAATGGGTTTTGGCACTGATAAACATACCAGTGCGTCGAATTTGCTAGTGGGTCCGTCCACTTTGTTTGCTGTACATTTATCCGAGGATAGGGATGTACCCCATATAACTTTCCTCGCTTTCTCCACTTGTTTACACAGACTTGAACTTATGCCAGAAAAATAAGTGTGTTTATTGAGGTTGGGATTCAATACACTGTCCTTGGATGGGGATGAAGGTAATACTAGATTGGGTATTGAAACTCAAAGATATTAAACTTTAAGTGGGTCGGAGTTGAGCAGGTAGAACCCTGATTTAATACAAGGAAATCTGTGGAAACAAAAATCTATCACAGTGAGCGAAGTCATATGGCCTAGGAGGACATCTTCTCTAAGATCACCCACTACCAAACAACAACAAGTTTTCCAACTCCCACACAGGTCTTCACACTTTCTAAAAGGCATAGGGGAACACAGTTCTCTCTCTATTTCTCACTAGGGATCCATAAGAGCCTGCTCCTCCCCTTCCACCTCCTGTACGTGTTCAAGCCTGTGCACAAATTGGGGAAGTGCAACCCTGTGCGGTGAGAGTGAAGTGGACTCAAACGTGGAGGACTATGATTCAGAGTAACGAAGATTACCAGTAAAAAATCGTTTCATTACCCATCATCCATCCTCCCAGTCACAGTCCTTAACAAATAATGAAATCACAAGCTTCAATCGCACCGCCACCAAAACTATCTGCACACAGCCAAAACTTTTTTTTTACACCAACCACAATAACTTCATTGTTGTACCAATGACAACTGATCCAAAATTCTTGTTGGTGACTCAGCTAGATCCAATCTGTATTTGTTTGCAAAAGTCTGAGGGGTAGACCATATTGAAGCATTACAAATCTCCACCAATGAAGCACCTCCTGCTTCACCTCTTGAAGTTGAGATCCCCCTCGCTGATCAGCCCTGCACTTCTTAAAGGGGATTGGTGTTTGTTGACCTATAAACCTGCACAATAGCCTCCTTTTCCTATCTACTCAGGGTAGTGATTGACACCTTTTCCCCTCTATTGGCTTTTCTAAAGGGCACAAACAATGAATTTGAAACTTAAAAGGGGTTAGTATGTTCAAGGTATATTGCCCAACTTCTGCTGACATCTAAGGAGAAAGGCCCAGGGGCGTATGCTAAGACTTTGAGAATTATCTCTTGAAAACAATGGTAGAGAGCTGACCTTACGTACAGACTGGGGTCTAAATGCGACACCAACCAATTTTGAAAAAAACAAGATATGGATGAGTCATCAACAAAACTGTTAACTCCTTCATTCTTCTCACCAAGGTTATAGCCAACAAATAAATCACCTTTGAGGATAACCATTTCTATTTAGCCATTTCCAGAGGCTCAAATAGAGCTTCTTGAATGCCTCTCAGAACCACCAAAGCAAATACCGGGTTGGAACAGTATTATGAAGAAGAGGTCTCCTAAGAGGAAAACTCTTAAGGAACTTTTGTGCTACAAGCATCATACTAAAGAGACCAGACTGCCCACCGAAAAGCCCTGACAGTGGCCCACTGAGTAGACAAAGTTGCTGGAGACAAAGCTTTATTGAACTCATCTCTCAAAATGTCAAAAATCTGAAAAAGAATCAAGTGAATCTAAAGTCTCCCATTTTCCTGCACACCAAGTCTGAAAAGAATTTCAGAGCCTCTTGTACGACTTAAGAGTAGACAGCTTCCATGATTCCTAAATATTTATAGCCTCCTGCCTGGAAAATTTCAATCTCTCTAGACCTACCCTTTTAAGTTTCATGCTGGCAAAAGATTGAGAGTGAGAAAAATGGATTGAGGCCCTCCA
This sequence comes from Lissotriton helveticus, assembly GCF_964261635.1. Lineage (NCBI taxonomy): Eukaryota > Metazoa > Chordata > Amphibia > Caudata > Salamandridae > Lissotriton > Lissotriton helveticus. Next base: position 1,461,092,113 of record NC_136067.1, on the reverse strand, counting down.
ATTTCGAATGCAACTGCTGCATGGCCTTCCATACAGCTGCTAGCGCATTCAAATTTAGACGAGTAACCCCTCTTTGGGTCTAGCCACTGACCATTCAGCTCCCTTTGGTGGAATATTGTGCCCCACCCCCAAAGACATACATCCGTGATCAATTTCTGTTGGGGAGGAAGGTGAAATTGAGTCCCTTTCACAAAGTTGGATTCACCACTGAAGATCTCACACAATCTGAGGCATTACTGGAAACATTGCCACAAAGTCCTGAGACGTATGATCTCAATGACTCAGGAAATGAATGAGGTGAAACTGTGCCCATGGGACTACAACTGTCATTGCCGCCCTGCAACCATGGCCAAGTCTGAGCTAAAGCTTGCTGCTGGCCCAACAGGTGAGTGAGGCTCAACTGCAGAGTCTGAATCCTTGTCTGCAGAAGATAGGGCTTTGCTTCCTAAGTGTCCAGGGTTGGCCCAATAATGTCACTCTCAGATGAGACTTATTGAGTTTGATTATTAGGCCCAAACGTCTGAGAAAATTGAATTCTGGCCCGCCATCCTACTACACCTTAAAAATGAAAAACAGTAATGCTTCTCAAATGTAAACTTGCAATCACTGGGGCTAATACCTTGGTGAACACTCGCAGAGATGTGGAAAGGCCAAATGAAAGCGTCTAGAACTGATATTGGTTCTCTAGAACTGCGAATCTCAAAAAACCTCTGACTGTCCCGCTGTCCCAAAGCATAGGGATGTGAAAGTACGCATCTTGTAGATCTAAAGTGGCCAGAAAATCCTTTCCCAACAGTAGTGGAATCACTGTCTAGAGAGTATCCTTTCTGAACTACTGAAAAACCAGAAAAGCGTTAAGTCCCTTGACAAAGAGCAACAGGTGTATTGTTCCATCCAGATTTGGAACATGGAACAACATTGAGTAGAACCCTTGGAAGCACTGACCATATAGCAATTCTCATCTGATTAGTGAATGCTAAATGCCCTTCAGGATCTACTGTTTTTTAGCAGGTCTCCTGGTAATGGTATAGCTTTGAACTCAGTCATTGGTTAATCCTCTTTAAATTGGATCTGATAAACTTCAGTTACCCAGCTGATTATGGAATTTTCACTTCTGGACACAAGATTTCTTTTGAAAGAACTTAAATTGTTTGAGAATTTGCTTCTCATCCACAAGCTTCTGCACCATTTCCTTTAGCTCACACCAAGCAATGTTGAGCCTGTGAATGATAACACCTGGACAAAGGCCCTTTGAGACAATTTCCATGGCCTCATCCACATGAGTCTTCCCTGATTCACTACTCCTGCTGAATTGGCGGCTGCCATAGATAATCAAATGACACATCCGAAAGTAATTTTGTCATAAGTTCCATATTAGCCTAAATAGGTACATGGTCCATACCCTGCTATAAACAGTCATACAGCTTTTGAAAATCCTTCAAAGAGACTTGATTCCCATATGCAGCATATGAATTAGCTCATAAGGAAAAAGTAACCCCCGGCATAAACCCTTTTAAATGAACTTTCCCCTTTCCTTTACACTACATATGATAATGTTGTACCCACAGATTCTACTGAAGAGGAAGAAGTCACAGCTGCAAGAATGGTCTTCACTTTAGGAGTGTGCAGAAACTGCTCATCAAAATGATCATTAGCATATCTCTTGGAGAGAAAGTGATCACCTCTGGCTCACCATTTCATCATACGTTGCTGGAGCTAGTAAGCATTGTTTCATTTGGGGGACTTGGCCAGCCAAAATGGCCAACACGATATGCCCATAGGGAGCTCTGTCTGCCCACTTTGTAAATCCTACCTTATCCTGTGTTCCCCACTCCATCAGAGGACGTCAAGTTTTTCTGCTGCTCCTCCGAACCCATCAGACTGGCTGAGGGGAACCCATGAGGGCTAATTCAATTGCCACTTGAGAGTCGATCGGCTGCATGGCCTACACCAAGGCTGGTGCCACGTCATGCTTGAAGACTCCTCGTTGTGCTCCCTTGCGAGGTCAGTGGGGAAAGTCGCTTTAGGGGCGAGGGGGGCCCTCTGATAGGTGATGACGGTGGCCACCATCTTAGAGCCTTGGCTGCTCCTGCTTTAGGGGATGCCTAAGAGGTCAGAGGGGTGGGCCGTTAGTTTCATTGCATCCCCTCCGTGACCTGCATGCTTGCCTTGCCTTCCTCCTAGGCTCTGGGTGCAGGGCACCAGTAGTGCTGAAGTCCGATCACAGAGGGTCCTGGTACTTCCAGGGACCCTAGGATCTGCCTGCAGCAGTATTGCACAGTGAGGCGCATCCCTTGGATGGGGGAGCCTAGCATTGGACTGTGAAGGGAGGCATCAGTGGCAACTGGCAGAGCTCCTGACTTGGTAGGTCTTCCACCCGGCATGCAAAGGACCTTGACCGCCAGGGAGTCCCCGAGACCAATTGATACTCTACCTCGGCCGAGGTACCTGACACTGGGGCCCTGAACTGCCTCCGCCACCCTTGTCCTAATACTTCAGCACACTGTACACAGCTGAAGCCTGAGGTGATGATTTCTCCTGTGGTGACAGTGGCTTGGTACTTCCTCATGTACTGGCCTGAGGGCTGATGTGGGGCTGCCAAGTGGTGGATGCCTTTAGTCGACTCCGACAATCACACAAATTTAGATTTGCGACACTAGCTGCCACCTCTAATCCTTGTTGTGCCCAGCAAAACTGTCCCGCATGGCTTCCATTACCCTACTGGTTCGACTTATTTTCCTGAGCCGAATTGGGAATGTCACGCGGGGTGTGCTATCCCTTTTTAATCTACACCATGGGGAACAGAGGCCCCAGAGAGAGCAGCAGGGGAATACTATCATGCAATATAGTACTTCTCATCAGGTCACTCATAGACTCACTTGTCAGGATCGCCCAAGCATCCCAGACACCGTGAGTGCTGCCCTCCTGGAAGTGGTACAGGATTCGAGAGCAGCTGTTGGGGGCCAAATAGCTGGGGTATCTATTGAGGTGACTCTTCTGAGGGTGGAACTCTGCAAGGTGGAGGACAAAGTAGAGAATGCGAAAACTAACATTACTACTCTGCAGATGGAGGTACAGCAACTTAAGCAATAGGTTTCATAGTTGCAGGTGGTCTCTAATACTCTGGAACACAGAGTTGATGATGTGGAGGGCCGCTCATGAAGGAACAACATGTGCCTACTGGGATTCCCTGAGAGGTTGGAGGGCCAGTCTGCTGAGTGCTTCCTGGACCATTGGGTGTAGCACACATTATGCAGCAAAGATTTGTCTGATTTCTATGTTATGAAAAGGGCACATAGGGCACTTGTGCCTGTACCTCTACCGGGCACCCTTCCAAGGGTGTTCATCTCTAAATTATCGAAATCCAGAGACAGGGACACAATTCTTGGAACGGCCAGAGATGCACCCATACCACAGTTCCAAATTTGTAACATTGCAATTTACCCTGATTATACTCAGAAGGTACAGGAACGGCACAAGTTTTTTCTGGAGGTGAAAAGGAAATTGGGCACCATGAATCTCATCTATATGCTCGTTTCTCCGGCTAAACCATTTGTTATTCTATCAGGGAGGTCACACTTCTTTGAGCAGCACAAAGACGTCTGGTCTTGGCTGAACATGTTGGAAGTGTGCCCAGGGAGCACCCTTAGTGAATCAGACACCTTCCACACCCAAGGCCGGCTGCCAGAGTGTGAGTGCGGCCCTGCTCCAGTGGCGGTGACAGGTCACTGAGGGGAGGCACCGGCCACATCCTGCTCCGGGAGGATGGCCCTATGGATGCTGGTGAGCTGGAAACCCAGGAGGTACTTAAGATACTATAGAGTGGGGCCATACCAGATGGTGGGATTGTGGTACATCGGATGCTCACACTCAACTCATTGACATTGTTCACAACTTACTCTCACCCTGAGGAGTCTGTGTGTTCTCTCTGATTGTGGAGGGGTTATCTAGCTGCCTGCTTTCTTATGTAACAGGAG